>NC_133617.1:462822696-463143332 GCF_048593235.1 Sminthopsis crassicaudata
TAGTTTCAAGGGAATGGAGGATTTACCAAGTTGGATGGATTAAACATGGCTTTGTGTTAATGAAAGTGTGATTGCTTTGACTGTGTCCTAAAAGTTTTGATACATTTCTCTATGCTATTCTTTTTCTTTAATTAATTTTAAAAATTGTTTCTGTGATTTGTTCTTTGACCCTGAGAATTCTTTAGGATTAAATTATTTAATAATAATATTGAATATACTTTGTATTAAGTTATGATTAGTAGGGAATATGTTTAATATTTCTACTTTTCTGAATTAATATATAAGGTTCTTATGTTCAAATATATGTTTAACTTTTTTTGTAAACTAAGAAATCATGATGTTTCTTTCTGTTCCTATTCAGGAATCACCAAAAATCCACAATATCTAACTTTTCTAAAATTCTACTTCTATCCTTTGTTTTTTTTTCTTTATCTTCTGGTTGATTTGTCTGTATCTGGGGTAGTACATTGAAATCCCCTATACTTAAAGGCTTTACTGACTTTTTCTTTCTTTTATTAGGTTAACTTTTCCTCTAAGCATTTCCTCCATCCCTTCCTTTTATACTTTTTTCCTCTCTGCTCCCACTCCCTTTTTTAGAAAAGAAAAGAATATTGAGAGAGAAATATACTAAATACTAGTGACCTGTATTTAGTTCAAACTATTTCTTCTTTTCCACTACTTTTCTCTTTCTTTTAACCTGGTTTCTAAACACATTTATTTACTTTCCCCCCATTTCTTTTCTTTCCCCATTCATACACCATTTTCTGAAGATGGCCAGTGTTTGCTTTGCTTATGACTATTTCCCCACTAAATGTATTCCCTCTTAATACCTGCTCCCTTCTTCCCTATTGAAGGGAATATTGAATTCAACACATTTCTAACAATTTAAGTGTATATTTTCAATGGAAAGCTTTCAATAGAAGGTGATGCTTGAGCTGAATCTTGAAGAAAACTAGAAACTCTAAAAAGCAGAGATGAGGAAAGAGTGTGTTCCAACTAGTAAAGAAAGATAAAGGCAGGCTGGAAGGGCACAAAGCAGGACAAGTCAGTTCAAAAACATACTGCTTATCTCTTGAAATACTTCTTCAAGGCCCAGATCAGTTGCACTGCCATAAAGACATCCCTGGTCTTTATGAGTTTCTCTCTCCTCAAAGTTTCCTAATGCCCTTTTAAGGGATGGCACAGTGGATGAAATACTAAACCTGGAGTCAAGAAGATTCAAATCTAGCCCCTGCTAGATGTGTGACTCTGGGCAAGTCATTTAACCCTGTTTGCCTCAGTTTCTTATGTGTAAAACGAGTTGGAGAAGATGGCAAACCACTATTCCAAATGGAATTACAAAGAGTCAGATATGATTGAGAACAATTTAATAGGAAAAATCTCTTGCACCAAGCACAACTCTTTTTACATAGTAGGAACTTAAATATTTTTTGAATTAGTTTGAGTTGAATTTCAAATACTTCCATTACTCCTCAGTTGTTAATTGGATTTTAAAAGTTATTAAAAACACTTGTGACATGTAACTATTATTTATTAAAAATTTTTTTTTGCTGTTCTGATCAGGGCTTTTTCTATTCCCAAAGAAGCAGTTTGTTGGCTTTTGGACAACCTTGGTTAAAAACATACTTTTCTGTGTCTCTATTTAGTTAATGGGTCAAGAAATATATTTTGGGGGCCTGAGAATCTTGGGGCATATTTTTTTTAAAGATCAGAGTTGTAATAAATAGTATTTTCCACTTTTTTGAAACATCTTACAATTTTGTTTAGAGCACTAACACATGATAAGAATAGCTCATAGTTATATAGGACTTTACCAAATACTTTTCTTATAGAAAATCATATCCTAGGCTTATCTAGTAAGTATCAGAGATGGGACTTGAACCAGGTTTTTCTGATTGCATAGCTGGTTCTCTATGTACTATGCCACTATGAATGTCATAGGAGATTAAATAGCAGTAGAAAAAAAAAGTAAACAAGAAATAATTTTAGTGTTCACCAACTAGGGAATGGTTAGGCAGATCATGTATTGTAAATGAACAAATGTAATATTTATTATGTGCTTTCTATGGCCAAAGCATCGTACTAAGTGCCAGGAATACAAAAAGTAAATTAGTCTCCTTCAACAAATTTCCCACTCTGCCATCCTTAGTTTTTCACTTATTTTTTTGTCTCCTTATTTAATTGTGTCCATGTCTTCCCCATCCTCAAAAAACCCTCATCTGATGCTTCCATCCCCAATAGCTATCATCCTATATCTCTTCTGTCCTTTGTATCTAAATTCTTTTCTCTTTTGGTTGAGAGTAGTTTGGTAAGTTTTAAGCTCTCCTGATTTCTCCCACAAATAGAACAAATTTGTGCCTTAGAACAAACATAGAGTGGTGAAAGATTAAGAAGATTTGGGGAAGAACAGGGCTCCTCCTGATACAACCTAAGAAGATCTGAAGAAAGACCCCAAGTTGGGGATTAATTTGTCTGAAGTACAAACATCTCCACGCTAGCTCCACAGAAACATCAAGTGGGGAGCCCTGGGACAGGTTGTAGAGTCATGGTTTGAATCCGGGAAAGATGAAGTAAACCTTACCTGTTTGGGAATAGCAGGCCCAGTTATGCTGCTGAGATGTGACCCTGGGTGAAAAGGAACCAGCACCCAATGAATGCAGAAGCAAATAGTTCAGGGATGCTCCGACTGTGGGCACTTTCAGGAGGGTGTAATTCTTGATTTGGGGTACCTACTCAGGAAGGGAAGCTTGAGGCACCATCCTCCCATTCCATGATAGAAGTGCTTACACTAATGCCTCTTATTTTAAAAAAAAATGAACTGGCAAGAAGAAAGAACCCCACCATTGAAGCATATTATGGGAATCCAGGGAAGACTTGGGTTCCTCTTCATAGAAAGACACTGTAGGGGGAAAAAAAGCTTTTACTCCAAACAGTAATGTAAAATGGCTCCCTGCTTAGAGATAATTTATAGAAGAACTTTAAAAAGAATTTAAAAATCAACTGAGAAACATTGAGGAAAAACTAAAAAGAAATCGAAAAAAAAAAGATTATGAATAAATAATTCTTTGAAAATAAGAATTAGACAAGGGGGAGCTAATGAAGCTATGAGAGACCAAGAAACAATAAAACAGATTATTAAGAATAAGAAAATAGAGTAGAATGTGAAATGTCTTATAAGAAAAATGACAAATTTGCAAAACAAATGTTGATAAGAACGTGACAAGAGAAAATATAAGAAAAATTGGAGTACCAGAAAGTTGTGACCAAAAAGAGAACCTTGACACAATAATGCAGGAAATAATCCAAGAAAAATGTCCTGGAGTGATAGACCATGAGGGGAGAGTAGAAATGGAAAAAACCCACCAACTTCCTCCTCAAAAAGATCCTTTGTGGAAAATACACAGAAATATTATTGCCAAATTTTAAAACCTCCAGATCACAGAGAAAATTTTTCAAGAAACAAGAAAAAAGCAATTCATACATGCTGGAGCTACAATTAAAATTATACGAGACTCATCATTAACTATAATAAAAGACCACAGGTCCTAGAATCATATATACCAACAATCATAAGATTCTGTGGCTAAAAATATCATATCCAGCAAAATTATCTATAATTTTGAATGAGAAAAAATGGACATTCAATGAACTTGCAGATTTTCAAGACTTTTTATCAACTAAACCTGAATTTAACAGAAAATTTAACATATAAGAGCCAATATCAAAGATCAATTTTAAGGAACTCAATATGGACAAACTGTTTGCATTAGTTTTACATGGGAAATGTATACTATATGTTTAAGATTCACATCAACAAGAGGATAGCTCAAAAGAAAGATTAGCAGAGTTAAGGAAACTAATAGCAATCACATTATTCAAATGAGGTGCAGAGGAAGAATAGCTACAGAGGCATTAGAGGAGGGAGGAGGGCTTGTATTTTTGAAAACCTACTCATATTGGGAATGGTTTCAATGGACAATATTACAAACATACCATGAAGGTTATAGCACCCTCCAAAATCTATAAAGAAATAAGGAGGGAGGGATGCGTGGTTGAGGAAGCAAAGGATGAGAGAAGACAAGGGAGGGATCTTTGAGTGTGGGAAGGTTAAGTAATAGCAAGATAAGTAAGGGAGCAGAATTTAATTAAAAAGTCAGCAGGGATAGGAAAGATATCCTATGTATGTGGTGTATGTGTGTACATATGTGTGTGCATAGATGTATCTACATATGTATGCATAAATATATCTTTTCTTAACTGGAGCTTGCTTGGGGGTGGAAAGGGGGAAAAGAATAGAGTAATATTCTATAGAATATATTTACAGAATAATTTACAAGAAAGTTAAAAAAATGGACATTTATGAATATAATTTCTTCTATTTATTTATATATATTTGATCTGGTAATTTGTTGTTATGTATTTTGAATCCTCCCTGATGTCTTGCTGGGCACACAACAATGTTCTCTTTTGTTTTACTTTATTTTATTTTGTATTCCTTTTCTGTTTTTCTCTTTTCTTCCTTTTTTTTTCAAATAAATAAATAAAAGAAATAAAATAAGTGTTTATTGATTGTTTGATTACCATCCTTAAGTTGTAAAGGCAAAGTTGATAATGCCTCTTCTTTAATGTCATTTCCACTGATAAAATGATGTCAACTGTTGATATTGAACCATTTGACAGGGACAGGAAGGTTCTTTTGTAGCTCTTCAGTAGTTATGACTGTAACATCTGCATCAGAAATTATCAGGCTCCATCTATACAGGAGTTACTTCTTATGTGATGGCTGTGGTCATTAAGCTGGGAGCATTGCTGTTCCTAAGACTCTTGGGTTCAGGGCCTCTGAGAGGAAAAGGTGGTCAAAGTGACAGTAATTGTTTAGCTTTCCTGGTACATGCTGCTTCCTATCTCTCCTTTTAAGGTACCTTACTATTTCAAGCCCTATGTATGGTCATTGGTTGGCAACTAGTCTTTTTCCTCAAAAAGTTGCCTTCCTGGATGATGACTGAGAGGGCTGGACTGGAAACAGGATCTGGGAGGTTCTACCATTCTCAGGGTTCCTGTGATCATAAGCTATTGATGAAACTTGGTCAATAGTTACTGCTGGTATTGATGAAAAATTGTGGACCTCCTCTTCACAATAATTTCTTCACTCATAATGGAACTAAAATAAGGAAAGGATTTTATGAAGTCATGCACAGTAAAGAATGCTGAATGAGGAAAATGTACGATCTGACTACAACAAAGTATGAAAAAATAACTGCAATAAAAGATAAAAAAAATACTCAGAAATGCATGAGATTGTAAGGGGTCAGAGAAGCAAGGAAGAGATTTTTCTCATGAATTTTTTCTACTAATAATAACTCCTTATTAGTTAAGGAGAGAACGTATTTGGTAATGGGATTCATTTAGTTTTTTGGGAGGAAGTATCTATTATATCAAAATAAAATTATCAAGATTTTTAAATGGAGAAAAGAACTGAGATAGATGTTAGTCACATAAAATATGTAAAGAAAAGAGGAAAGGCAAACTGGAAAATGAACAGGTCCAAATCAAAAACTAGGGGAAATAATTTTCGTGGAATTTTTCAGTTAATTTAAATTTAGTTAGAAAGTATACCATAAGAAGAACCAACTTACCCATACTTCATTGCTTTAGTAATTATTGAGATTAATGGAGATCTAAAATCTTCAGTGTACGTATTAATAGAATGTAATCTTCTTGTGAGCAGATATAGTTTCATTTTTTCCTATATTCTTGTCACCTAACACAGAACCTGGCCAATTAATAACCTTTATTTTCTTTTTTCTTTTTTTTATTTTTATTAAAGCTTTTTACTTATAAAACATATGCATGGGTAATTTTTCCAACATTGATCCTTGCAAAGCCTTCTGCTCCAAATTATCCCCTTTTTCTCTTCATCCCCTTCCGTAGATGGCAGGTAGTTCATTCAATACATGTTAAATGTGTTAAAATATATGTGTTTTATATATATATATATATATATATATTTATACAATTATCTTGTGCACAAGAAAAATAGAATCAATAAGGAAAAAAAAAACCTGGGAAAGAAAACAAAATGCAAGCAAACAACAACAGAAAGAATAAGAATGCTAGGTATGTTGTGGTCTACATTCAGCTCCCACTGTCCTCTCTCTGGGTGTAGATGGCTCTCTTCATCACTGAACAATTGGAATTGGTTTGAATCATCTCATTGTTGAAAAGAGCCACGTCCATCAGAATTGATCATCAAATTGTATTATTGTTGAAGTGTATAATGATCTCCTGGTCCTGCTCATTTCACTCAGCATCAGCTAATGTAAGTCTCTCCAGGCCTGTCTGAAATCATCCTACTGGTCATTTCTTACATAACAATAATAGTCCATAACATTTATATATGAAATAAATTTTTAGCCTTGTTACTACAAAAAGGGCTTCTACAAATATTTTTTGCACCTGTGGGTCCCTTTCCCTCCTTTAAAATCTCTTTGGGATACAAACCCAGTAGAAACACTGCTGAGTCAAAGAGTATGCACAGTTTTATAGCTTTTTGGGCATTGCTCTCCAGAATGGCTGGATCCATTCACAATTCCACCAACAATGCATCAGTGTCCCAGTTTTCCCACATCCCCTCCAACATTCATCATTATCTTTTCCTGTCATCTTAGCCAAGCTGAGAGCTGTGTAGTGGTTTCTCAGAGTTGTCTTAATTTGCATTTCTCTAATCAATAGGGATTTGGAACACCTTTTCATGACTAGAAATAGTGTCAGTTACTTCATCTGAAAATTGATCCTTTGACCATTTATCAATAGAAGAGCTTGAATTCTTATAAAGTTGAGTCAATTCTCTATATATTTTAGAAATGAGGCCTTTATCAGAACCTTTGCTTTCCCAGTTTATTGCTTCCCTTCTAATCTTGTCTGCATTAGATTTGTTTGTACAAAAACTTTAACTTAATATAATCAAAATTTTCTATTTTGTGATCAATAATGATCTCTAGTTCTTCTTTGGTCACAAATTCCTTCCTCTTCCACAGATCTGAGAGGTAAACAATGGGCCAGAACTCTGGGGATATAGACTTGAAATAAGGATTCTTTCAACAAGGTGTTAACTCAGTGGAATAGATAAAAGAATGGTTATCTAGTTTAGCGTGTGAATTCTCAAATTCAGTATGATTGATTTAATCCTACAGTAAGGTGGAATTGATGCTACTCAGTGGAATTGATAAGACAATGGTTATCTAATTCTACAATTGATGTAATAGGGGATTTAAACCAAGGACAAACTCAGCCACAGAGACTCCATCTTTGATCAGCCTCCTGGTGGCTCTCCTGCCTCCTGTACTTTGGGAGAGATTGATTCAGACTGGGAGACTGAAGGAGACAATAAAGTCAATTATGCTAATAGTTTTCCTAATATTGAACCAGCCCTGCATTCCTGGTATAAATCCTATTTGGTCATAGTGTATTATCCTGAGGATGATTTTTTGTAATCTCTTTGCTAATATTTTATTTAAGATTTTTGCATCAATACTCATTAAGAGATTGGTGTATAATTTTCTTTCTCTGTTTTCATCCTACCTGGTTTAGGTGTCTGTACCATGTATGTATCATAAAAGGAATTAGGTATTTTTTCAAATAGTTTATATAGTATTGGAGTTAATTGTTAGGATTTTTATAAGGTGCTAAGTCACTGGAATGGATAGAGACAGTAATTACCTAACTTAGCTTGATACTTAACAGTTCTTTAGTTCAATAATGTATTTACTAGAATTCCATGAAATTCACACCTTTAAGAGAGCATACTTTTAAGGAGCTCCCACAAGCTCATTCTCTGGGAGGATATAAAAGGCCAGGATTCAGTCAAGGAGAGGACTTCCCATGAGAAATTCAGAGGACTTCGGAGGAAAGGACTTTGGGAGATTCACAACTAGGATTGACTTCTGGGAAACCCACAATCCCACACTCTCGGAGGCGCAGTCTGATTCATTCCTTCTTTGATGTTCATGCTGGCTGGAGATATTTGGACAAGAGCTCTCGGGAACCTTTGGTTCGGGATACACCTCTAAGAAAGCTAGCCAAGCCCCAAGTGAAAAAGACAAGACTAGAAGGATCTGAAGATAAGATTTGGAAAGAGAACGAATGTCTTCTCCACCACCTTGGTTCCACCCTCAGAAGTCCTATTTTTTAATGTATACTATATATATTTTTGAAATGCAAATAGCAGTTTGTGGTTTCATACAAGATAATTTTTAAATTAAATATTTGGATATTTTATTTTTATGGTTGATTATTACAAAGTTTAAAAAATTTAAAGTACTTTCACATACCTTATCATTTGGGCTATACAAAATATAAATTCCCCTATTTGGCATTAAAATCTCTTCACAAGTTGGCCTCTTTGTTTATTTCTTGTTTTCTTATATAATATTCTTCCCCACACACTGTATGCTCCAAGGCCCATTGCTCCTCCTTGTGTTCCTGACATGCAATATTTCATTTTCTCCCTCCAGGCTTTTGAATTGACTGTCCCCCATAACTAGACTTGTTTTTCATCTTTACTTCTCTGTCTCAGAATCCTGGTTTCCTTTAAAACTCCTCTCCTATTATCTTCTGCCAAAAACTTTTCCTGGTCCTCCCCACAACTTCCAAAACTTTCCCCTCTAAAGTTCCTTTATCTACTTTGCATGTTTTGTGTATATGAGTTCTCCTCCATTAGAATATAAGTTTCTTGAAGGTAGGGAGTAGTTTTGTTTTTTCCTTGTATTTCCATCAGTCAGCACAATGCTTAAATGATTACTCAGGAAGCATCCCTGTGAAGTAAAAATGTATAGGACAATTATCATTACTTTTATTTTATTGATGAAGAAACTGAGCCTCAGTTTCCTGAAGTGAAATAACTCCCGTAAAATCATTTAGTTCTAACTAGGAAGGGCTTGAGCAAATAAGATTTCTGACAGTCCAGCACTTCATCCCCATATCTCAAAAATTATATATGAAACACAGCCTTTAACTCAATTATTAGTTCTCACTCCCAAAGTCAGTAATACAAAGAGCTTCACTACTGTCTATCTACCCAGGTTACTTATACCTTCGGAATCCAATTCTTAACGTGCAACAAGAAAATTGGATTTACACACATATATTATATCTAGTTATACTGTAACACATGTAAAATGTATGGGATTGCCTGTCATCTAGGGGAGGGAGTAGAGGGAGGGAGGGGATAATATGGAAAAAATGAATACAAGGGATAATGTTATAAAAAAATTACTCATGCATATATACTGTCAAAATTTTTTATAATAAAATGACTTTGTTTTCAAAAAAAATACAAAGAGCTTCTATAACCCCTCATGATTTCTCTTTTACAGAGGGGCAGATATGGCAGGTTGGTCATGGGGTCAGAAATAAAACCTGCCTTTTGCCTCAAATTCTCCCATTCTTAAACCAAATGAGTCTCTCTCACTCTTTTGTCCTCTTCTTTCTGCACTAATCTCTCTACCTTTTTCCTTTGACAGGAGATAATTTGGATTATGTCTTTATTATTATTGGAGGGGAATGAAATATTTGTACATATTTGCTTTCACTAAAGTAGATTTTTCCTAGAACCATAGTATTACAGAATGAGAGAGCTGGAACTGCATGTTATGGATGTAGCAGCCGGTTAAATTATAGTGTTTCTCATGAGCTGGGCATGTGTTCCACAAGGAAGAATATATGTACCCTGTGACTCCTGGCTAAAAGGATATGTAACCAGAACTTCCTGAATGATCCCATAATCCCCATAACAGGGGGAAGGGAGAACTGTGCCATAGAACTTTGGTACCTGAGGCAGGAAACATTGTCTATATCATGGACCATAGGACATAAGGGAAAAGCCCTCCATTCTTTTAAGGGAGTCTTTTTTGTCAATGTACACTCAAAGTGAATTCTCCTTTGGACTTATAGCATTTCTTTTGGAATATATACTAAAAAAAAAAAAGTTCTTGGGAGGCCTATGGGGTGTAGAACAGATTGTTCTTTTACCATTTTACACTGTCCCAGCAGCAGTTTAAGATCCAGATCTATGGCCAGTCAGCACATACATTATTTTTTCTGAAGGAAGCCATCTTCTTGGAGCAGGACATAATTTCAGTTCCCTTCTAGTAGGCAACAATCTGTTCAAAGACTCCAGGCTTCTTGAACTTCCTCCTCACTTTTTCTTTAATCCCTCTCTGGTTTCAGTTATCCAGAACCTTTCTTTTTGATTCCTCACACTGCATGGATGGGAAAGGAGTCACAACTTTTTTAATTCAGATAAGATGGAAGACCATGGAGTCAATGGAGTCCTAAGATCCTCTAAGGCTTTCTATCCACCCTGTCTTTATACCCTCCAGACTTGTGGCATTGTTATCTAACTCACTGATACAAAAGAACTGTCTGTTTGCTGTCTGTCTGAAGTAGAGTGTGAGCTCCTTGAGAGAACAGAGACTGTCTGAATTTTTCTCTTTGACTTTCTAGAGCTAAACACATGTTTGACACAGAGTAAGCACAGAGTAATAAATATTTTTAAATCCATTCATTTATTCATTAATTAATTGTCAAAGCTGGAAATGTAAATCACTCACAATTATCACTCTCTGGTGAACTGGGCTCAAGAAAGGAGATGGACATACAGGTCCACTATCAGCAAAACACAATCTTTTCAACTTAGCAACCACATAATCTCATTTTATATAGAAACTGTGACTGGGGACATGAGGAAAATCTCTGAATTCTATTTTTAAAAATCCAATGAAGAATTGGCATTGGCGGAATCCCAACAAAGACCTTGAAAGACAGTAGAAGGTGTCTCCCATAGCACCCTACAGCACACAGAGTAGGTGACTTTTCCTGCCTTTGCTGCCAGTACTCTTTGTTATAGTATCCCACTTTCTGGGGACAAAGTTATCTTTGTTATGAGACTCTGGTTGCATATACTCTTATTTATTTATTTTTTAGAAAGGGACCAGTGCACTTCTATTGTTCCCAGAGGTGTGCTTGAACCAATTCTAACCAGCTTTCACAGCAAGATTATTATATTTTCTGTGAGAGTATAACTCAAAAATGACAATTGCTACAAATTCAGACTTGATTTTCTGGGATTTTTTATTATTTAGATTTTTTTAAGTGTGAATAATGTGGATTAAAGTTAAAAGTGTGGGTGTGTATATATATTTTCCCCCTGGGAGAGCAGTTAAACATTTACTAGTAAACCCTTGTATAACTCTATAAGCATTTCTTGAGCTTAGTAGGAGTGCTGTAGAAAGCTCAAAAATGAAGGTATCACTAAATTGGAGGCCTGGTGACTATTGGCTAATAATAATGATGATGATAGTAATAATAAGAAGCATTTATAAAGTACTTCAAGTTATATCCATTATGCTTTTTGAGCTTCATAACACCCAACTCCCTCTCCATGGAGCCTAAAGGGCATAGGTCTGACTTCAAAAAAATATATACCAATCCAAACTCACTGTCCAGTATGCAAATAAGGAAACTGAGGCCCAAAGAGAAACATTTTTTAAACTTTTTTTTTCTTTTTCAAAATATTAGTAGCCATCTCTATAAAAGATATAGTGGAAAGAGCTTAGAATGCCTTGGAAATCTAGAGCTCCAAACTCTGATTTTGATTCTGCCAGTAACTTACTATGCTATAGAGGTATCCCTTCAAATTTCTGGGACTCAGTTTCCTTTTCTGTAAAACTAACCTGTAAAGTGCCTTTCAGCTCCCCTCATCTCTGACTCTTTGATTCATTTTGTCATTAAACTTATAAGTGGGAGAGTCAACTCCTAATCTGATTTTTGTTGGTGGTGATGTTTTGTTTTGTTTTGTTTTCCTGAGATCTATCTTGGTCTACCTTCTTTTCATTTATAAATGATTGCACTTGGGAGTTAACTTTAAGGAATTTGGTCTTTCTCAGATGGAAAGAACTTGTCAAAACATAAAATGATGAAAGCTAAGTAGAAATTTCTCCCACAGTGGTTATCTTTAGTCCATGTTGAGGTCATTTCCTATCAAAAAAAAAATCTACTGCATGCTTTCAGGCAAAAGGCCAAAGTCCCAGTGGAAATTTGTTCTTAATCTCAGCATCCAGGAATATGCCTATTCTTAAGCATAAAGAGTAATAATAAACCCTTGCATTTTATTTCAGCTTTTATGAATTGTTTTCATGAGGAAGTAACAATCAGATCATTGGATCATTGATTTAGAATTGGTGAGACTTGCAATGTCAGCTATTCTATACAGGTGAGGAAATTTAGTCTTAGAGATCTAAAGTGATCTGTGCAAAGTCACATAAAAAGAGAAAGATAGAGCTGGATTTCTCTAAATTCAGCACTATTTTCACTGTACTAAGAGATATGAATGAAATAACTCATAATGACCTTTTCAAAAATTATAATACATTTGACAGCTATTGTCACTAAAGCAATGATTTTATCCATTTTTTAGATTACTGTATTGGCTAAAATAGTTTACATGTATTGATCCATTTGATCTCCAAAACAGCCCTATTCAGAAAGTTAGTGCAAATGTCATTATCCCCATTTAATAAATGAAATATATAAAGCTCCAGAAGATTAGGTGATTAGAGTGAGCATCCTATCCACTCTTGGACTTAAAATTTTTCTAACCCACTTGATCTCCATAACAACCCTATTCAGAAAGGTAGTGCAAATGTCATTATCCCCATTTAATAAATAAAATATGAACAGATCCAGGAGATTCAGTGATTAGAGTGAGCAACTCTTGACTCAAAATTTTTGTAGCTCCCTATTTCTTATTAAATATGTTTCAGACCCACCACAATCAGACTCCAATTCTGCTGCTATTCCCCAGTATTTGCCACATGTTCCACTTTAATAGAATTATTTTCTATCCCTTGTTCTCATGCTTCTCACTTCTATCTCTATGGTTTGCTCAAGCTTCCTATCATGTTTGAAAAGATCTTCGACATTCCCAATTCCATCTGTTTTAGCCCCTGTTTTCCTTTAAGGCCAGCCTCAGAGGCCATTTCCTTTAGGAGCTTTCCATGACTCCTGATTTAACCGTAGATATCTCATAGCCTTTTTAACCTAGACTTATCCTTGCACTTATTTGATTTCCCCAGACATCCTAATTACTTGTGTACATTTCTTTTCACCTTATTAGACTAAAGGCTTCCTTGAATAGAGGATCGTTGAGGCGTGCCTTTGTATCCCCAGGTCTAGCACAATAACTTACAAGTAATAGATGCTTAGGGGTATATGGGGTGTTCAGAGAGGGCTCAGTGAGCCCATTGAAAATGAAGGATGAACAAAAACAGGTACTTCATGTTGATTTAATCTAATGAATTAAGAGACTATCCCCAAGTCACACAGCTAGAATCACTGAGACTTAAATCCAGATCTTTTGACTGCAAATTCAGTTCTCTTTCCCCTCTACTGCAGCAACCACGTAGGAGTGTCAGATTCATCCTGTGGGACTATTTGGTCAGTGCTCTCTATAAAAACTACTGGACATTAATTGACAATAAGATTGATATCTAACAGCAGGGTCCTGGAACACTGCCAGTCTTACCAGTATTAAATGAATGTTCACCACAGATAAAGGCTTATGTGTGTAGAGAACAGCTGTCAACAGGACTCACCAGCAACTGCTTTGGGGTAGCCAGAAGTGGGGCAATTATGAGCTGGACAGACAGGAGGAAAGCTTTTGAAACAATCGAATGCTATGTAAAGCTATGCTGCAGAATTGTGGACAGCTGGAACACAACAGCTGAACAGATTCAATTCACATGTTGTAACCAAGAATGATTATGGAGGAAAAATTTTGATGCTTTAAGGGTCATGGGATTTTAGAGTTGTAAGAAAGCTCAGATCACCTAGTCCAAACCCCACATTTCCCAGATGAGGAATTCTTACCATGAAAAGGGCAGATTGGCCCAACATTATTTAAATAATCAATGACAGGCCATCACATAATATGGTCCTGTTGGGTTTTCATTCACAAATAATACACTTAACAACAAAATAAAATATCAATAATTCAGCTACTAGAGTATGTTTCAGGTTAGAGATATGGAGGAAGGGGGAAATAAGTTCATTCAAGTGATTGAAAAGTCTAAAGGACTAAAAGTCTAAAGTCTAAAGGACTAAAAGTCTAAAGTCTAAATGTCAAATGGGCTAACTTTTGGGGTTGGGGGACAGTAAACTCCCCTTCCCTAAAAATCTTCAAATAGAGTTGAAAGACCATTTGTGAACTGCCTTTGAGATATGGTGATCAGTTTTAAAGGAATGCAGTTTTGAGATGGTAGGGTGTGGTAATTTGCAATCTGTAGACCTGAGTTCAAGTCCAGATTTTGCTATTTCCTAGTATAAATCTGGGCAAGTCATTTAACCTCTTATTTTCAGTTTCCTCTTCTATAAAATGGAAATAATATCTGTGACCACAAGATTAGACCAAATATTTATCCAAAACTTTTATACCAATAGTCTTGATATAAGGAAATTCCTTTGTAAACCTGTTGATCTCTATGAATGGATGTTATTATTATTATTATTATTTATTTTTAGATGCTTTTGCACAGAGATATTTACTTCAGAAAGTATAATTTTACTCCCCAGACATTTTGTATTGCCTTAGTCTCTGAGGAGGGGAAGGAGATTAAATATATAATGAAAAATTCAGGAACAAGGCAATTTGTCAATTTCTCATGCATTATCATGGATATCCAGTACTCATGGGATATAGCCTTCAACAAAATTCTTTTCCATAAAAGCCACTTTAATTTCTAAAGAAACTGAACCAGCTTCCAACCATTCTCTTTTTGGGGAGATTACTTTTGTTCCCATAGTAGACTTAAAATGTCACTAAAGATTCCCCAAGATTATTTCACTTTCATACAGTGCATTAAAGTTTTCAAAAGACTTTAAGTAGTATTATCTCCATTGTACATATGAGGGTATTGAAGCTTGGGGAGGGTAAGAAAATTGCCTATAGTTACAGCTAGTTAAGTCATAGCCAAGACTCAAATCCAAGGCTTCTGAATCTCAGATGACTGCTCTTTTAAAATTGGAAAATAAAGGGAAGACTCAAATGAACTTCAGATTTCTTTTAGTAAGGATTTCTGCTAGACGTTTTGTTTGATGTCTGGGTCTTAAGTTAAAAGCCAGCATTTTGGATGCGAGACAGTGAATTCCTATGGCCTACTTTCTTCAGTGGCAGAGCTAAAGGCTGGTAGGACAGCCAGTTTGTAATTTGAGCAGGATAGTTCTGTCTGCTAGTGTGCAGAGGAGATTGTGGAGAGTAGTAAATTTGAAAGTAGTATTGATTCCATCATTGAATGACCAGCTAAAACATTTTTTGATCATTATAACAAACATTTATTAAATGAAATAATATAGTTGAAAATTATGTGACAAAAGTAATATTAAATAATCTAATCACAGGAATTGAATAGTGGGGCGGGGGAAGGATTTTTAGAAGAGCAAGGAATAGTCTACCTTCCAGATGTATGGAGAAGGGAAAAATTCATGACCAATCATGACATTACAAAATGAAAAATAGATCATTTTGATTGTATTAAAATAAAAAGATTTTTAAAAACAAAATCAATGCAACTCAGATTGGAAAGAAAGCAGAAATATGGGAAATAATCTTTACAGCAATGTCTTGATAAAAGCCTCATTTCTCAAATATATAAAGAACTGAGCCAAATTTATAAGAATACAAACCATAAATTTTCAGATGTAGAAATCAAAGCTATATGTGCGAATAGGAAGAAGTGCTCTAAATCACTTTTGATTAGAGAAATGCCAATTGGAACAATTCTGAAGTACCATCTTACACCCATCAGATTGGCTAATATGATAAAAAAAATCTCTGATGTTTCCCCTAAATTATGTCTTCTTTGGTTTAAATATTCTCAGTCCAACTTACATGAACTGATGCTAAGTGAAATGAACTGACCCAGGAGATCATTATACATGGCAACAGCAAGATTATATGATGATCAATTCTGATAGACATGATTCTCTTCAACAATGAGGTGATTCAGGCCAGTTCCAATGATGACGAGAGCCATCTGCACCCAGAGAGAAGACTGCGGAAACCAAGTGTGGATCACAACATGGTATTTTTCACTCTTTTTGTTGTTGTTTGCTTGCATTTTTTTCTTTCCCATTTTTTTGATCTGATTTTTCTTGTGTAGTATAATATTTGTGAAAATATGTATTGCACATGTTTAACACATATTGGATTACTTATTATCTAGAAGAAGGGTTAGGAGAAAGGGAGGGAAAAATTTAGAACACAAGATTTTGTAAGGATGAATGTTGAAAATTATCCATATATGTATTTTGAAAATAAAAAGTTTTAATTAAAAAATAAATATTCATAGTCCCTTCAAATAAGTCTCATAGAGCATCACCTTCAGTTGCTTTATCAAGCTTCTTGCCTTTGCTTTTAATATTTTATTAATGCAGAGGTTCTTAACCAGAGACCCATGAACTTTTTCAAAAGAAAATATTTTGATAGATCTTTCATTATTATTAATGTTCTTTGAAATCCTATGCATTTTGTGTTATGCATATAAAAACATTCTTCTGAAAAAGGATTCATAGATTTCACCTGACTGCCAAAGCAATCCATAACACACGCAAAAAAAGGTTAAGGATTCCTGCTTTAAGATAAATAAAGTCTAATAGTGCTAGGGATTTCCTCTAGTAGATGGAATTTCTTCTCTCTTAATTTAATATGCTCCCTAAAATCAACTGTGGATCCAAGAATTTTTATAAGACTTTCAGTCACTCCTATTCCAATGTACCAGGTTTTGTGCTAAGAGCCTAATAAATATTATCTCATTTTATCCTGAAAGATAAATTCTCCTCACTTCTTCCATCAGTTAAATTTTAGCATAAGCATTCTCAATAACATGGTCTTCTAATTCTTCCACCTGAATTTGCCCCAATAACATAAATGTCTAGTGACAAAATACCTGATCCATGACTCCAGCTACATAAGAAGCAAGCTCCCACTTTCTGACTCTATTACTCCAGAATTTGATTTGTTAAAGATTTTCTTTCATTCTATTCTACTTCTCAGCACTGGCTTCCAAAAACATTTTCAGCAGGTAAAATTTAAGTTTTTCTGATTCCAAAACAAACAAAACTCAATAGGTTTATTATCTGAAGTTGGTCTAAAAGCAGAGGCTCTATTAATAGTAAACAAGTTTAGAGAAGAAAAAAGGCCGCCAGATTGTTAAAACAACTGGGAAATATTTCAAACAAACTCTCTCTACAGACAAGTATACAACAATACAACTGCCAAAGGAAAGTTCTCTTTGGCTTATCCCCATGATTAAGAAATAAAAGTGGTCTTACTCTGACTGGTCTTCCAATTTGGCTCTTGGTTACATAAACACCCCCTGACTTATAGTTTGTGTTATGATTCCATTCAATATTTTGTAGCCCAACCAGTCCCCTTCATCCCATTAAAAAGTATATAGGAACTGGGAGTCCCACTATTTTTTAAGTGGTTTGTAGAGTTTGAAATCCAGAATTAACAATATGTGCTCTGTTACTCCACAAGTTTGCCATAAAATATTCTGTAAGCTTTGCCAGGGGTATGCTGTACATTCCCAGGAGGTTTGCTGCACTGAGGAACACTTCAGGCTGCTTAATGGGCTGCTCAGCTTTTCCCTTATAAGGCATTTTCACTTCACCACCAGGGAATGACAGCCCCTCCAAGTACAAGCCTGTTGGGACCAGATGACAAGCAACAATTTACCCCACTTTTAGGGCCAGGTTTGTGCTATCTGTGCCCCTTCAAGTCTTCACCATGATAAAGATTTCAGGAATGTGAAGGGTTGGGGACCTGGGAAGTTTAAGTAGGCAAAAACTAGATAGGCCTTTGTATTTTAGAAGTCACAGCTTCTTTTTCTTTCCAGTAGGATAAAAAGTAGTGAATAGAAATATGAAAATGACAAGAAGAATAAAAGGAAAACTAGAATAATTTTGTATTTAGGGACCTTAGGGATCTCCTAGTGCAGGACTTCTTTATCGGAGATCCTTGAAATTCTGTTTTAAAATATTTTTATAACTACTTAATTTTTTAAATAAAGTTTTTGATGCTTTTTATTTTTTATGTCATCCTAGTTTTTCACAGTATTTTCCCCCTTCCCAGAGAATCACCATATGATAAAAAAGTATTTTTAAGACAAAAAAACAAGACAAAGAAGAGAAATCAATCAGTATAACCAATAAATACATTAAAGAAGTCTAATAACATATTCAGTGTACAACACTTGTGAACATACCACCTCCAGAAAGGATGCCTTAAGGGTATCCTCTCATATCTCTACATTTGAATCATTCTTGATCTTTATAGTATTCTACATTCACTTCTGTATTTTGTGTGTGATTGTTCTTTCCATTTATAAATAACTGTATTCCTGTATAGTAGCTTTGCCTTGTAATCCCATGTATTTTATGCGATTTATTTAAAATCATTATTTCGAGAAGGGTCCACAGACTTCACCAGACTTCCAAAGTAGTTCATGATGCAAAAAAAGTTAAGAATCTATAATCAGTAGTAATAGTCTCACTTTACACATAAAGAAAAGTTATATCCAGGAAAGTTAAGTGATGTGTTAAAAATCACACAGGTAGAGGAGCAGTAGTATTGGGACTCAGATAGTTTGAACTGCATGATTAGGTACATAATAACAAAGAAATGAATAAATGAATGGGTAATTGACCAATTAAAAACTGGTGAATTTTGACCAACTAATGTTAGTCAAAACTAATGTTCTGTGAATGCAAGCAAGAAAATTCAGGTAAATGCTAAGATGAAACTGCCAGTTCATGCTTCAATTTCACTCCAATACAAAAAGAATAAAATTTAACTCTTCCAAATCAGAAGTGCATAAAAGTAAACCCATTATTATCATATCTTAGCGATGTTAATTTAATCCAAAACTGTCACCAAAAAGAAGAGGTAGAAAGAATCCAGAAACTAATAGACAGCAGGCACTGGATTTTCTTGCCAAATGGAAAGAAAACATGGTGGTCAAAGACATCATAGGTTTAGGAATATAAGTTGATTTGCAAGAGTTAAGAGAAGATTGATAAATAGTATTGCTTTAGAAACATGAAAGGATAATTGTATATGGAATGAGGTTTCAAATAACTTAGAATAATAGGATTTAAAATTGAGAGAGACTTAGAAGTCATTTAAGCAAATCTACTTCTGTTACAGGTGAGTAAACTTGCATCCAGAGAAGTTCAAATTCAAATTCTTTGACTTCAAATTCAATTTTTTTCTGGATGTGCCTTTCATGTAAGACCTAGCTAAATCAGAACACCCTAAGAAAAATCTGTTTGGAGCTTTCTTGGCAAAGATATTGAAGTGATTTGCAATTTCCTTCTCCAGAATAGGACTTTAATGGAGGCTTATTAGTTACATACGTTAACATTTTTATTGAATTGGATTAGTGTAGTGTCAGTTACTAAAAGGACTGTTTTTTAAAGAAATTCAATGTTACTACAATAAATAAAAAAGTGATTTTTTTTACTAAGGCACTAGTAATAATAATAACTATCTTTGTATAAAGCACTTTATATTTTTTAAACACACATATGATCTCATTTTGTCCTCCTAGAGTTGTATATCTATTTTATAAACAAGGAAACTGAGACAGAGATTATGTGTCTTCTGCAAAGTCACACTGAGTCAGAAAGAAATTGGACTGAAGTGAGATTTCCTGACTGTTATTATAGTGATTTTGATGCCTATTTCATACTATTTTTCAATGAATTCTAGAAAATATAGATCTCTGCATAGAGATGGTATATTAAGTGGTAGGAATAAATTAGATTACCAAGGGATATAAAAAGAAAAGAAGGCTATTATTGATAGAAACTGGGGATTCCACCCTTTCTTTCCCCTCTCCCCCAAAAGAATTAGGAAAAGATCAAAGACACTTTAAAGAATAGAGAAAAAGAATGTTTAGTGAGGTAGGAGGAGAACCAAGGGACTACAGAAAAAAGGAAAGGGAATAAGTATTTATATATTGCCTACTACATGCAAGACACTATGCTAAGCACTTTTACAAATATCCCATTTGATCCTCACAATGATTTTGCACAGTAGGTGCTATTATTATCCCCATTTTCCAGTTTAGAAAATTGTATAAGTTACTGAAGCCAAAAAAAAAGGAGAAATAATTTAGAAGGAATGCATGATCAGCATTCTCCAATACAATAGGGATATAAAGAAGTATGGCTTTAAACAGACCAAAGGATTGGGCTATTAAGAGGTCTCTAGTGACCTTTGAAAATGTAGGTTCAGGGGAATGATAGTGCTAAAAATCAAATGGCATGGAATTGAGGAGACAGGGAACAGTCCAAAACCAGGGATGTTGAGTGGAGATAACTTTTGGAAGAAGATTATCAGCAAAAGAGAGATAAATATGGTATGGGGACCAAAGGAAGACTATTTCAGGATTAAGTTGATTTGAGAATGTTTCTAGGCAGATGGACAAAAAGCCAGTCAAGCGATAGATGTCATGAATAAAGGGAATAACTGTTGGAATAGGAGGAATTGGAAGGGACACTAGCACAAACAGAACTATCAACCTAATTAGGTGTAGGAATATCTCTTTTTTTCACAAAAACCCTAAAAAATGATTTGGAAAGAAAATGGGTAATGATACTGAGAAGTTTTGTGGAATGGAAGAGAAGAGCAGAAGAAATTTAATTTGTTGCCTTTAATTTTCTTAGTGAAATTATCTGCATTAAATGTGCAGATTGAACGTGTAATTGGAATTTTGAGGAGAGAAGTAAAAATTTGGAATAGTCATTATGGATCAATAAGACTAAAGTATGATTACAGAGCAGCAGCAAAAATACAAACCAGGTTATACACCACAACTCAGTTTTGTGACGATTTACCATAGGAATTTTATTATTTTTTTAATAATAGCTTTTTATTTTTCAAAATACATGCAAAGATAGTTTCCCAAGAAGAACCAGGAACACATTGCACACAATAATAGCAAGAATTGCAATAATCAACTATAAAAGACTTGGTTCTTCTCAGTGGTTCAACAATCCAAAAGAATCCCAACACACTTTGGATAGAGCCATCTGCATCGTGAAAAAGAACCAATGAAATTGAATGTTAATCAACATAGGCTTCTCTTCTATTTTCTGTATGATCTCATAGTTTTTCCCTTTCTGCTCTGATTTTTCTCTCCCAATATGATTCATGAAGCAATGTGTATTAAAGATAAATTGAAAAAATGAGTGCAAAATAAAAAAGATAATTTTCAACATTGATCTTTGCAAAATCTTGTGTTCCAAATTTTTCTCTTTCCTCCTCCCAATATGGTAAGTAATCCAATATAGGTTGAATATTTACAATTCTTCTAAACATATGTCTATATTCATCATTCTGTGCAAGAAAAATCAGATCAAAGGAAAAATACACAAGAAAACAAACAGCAATGATCAAAAAAGGTGAGCATACTAACCTTTGATCCACATTCAGAACCCATAGTTCTCTCCCTGGATGTGGACGGCTCTTCCCAAAACAAGTCTATTGGAACTGCCTTGAATCAACTCATTGTTGAAAAGAGCCAAGTCCATCACAGTTGATCATCACATAATCTTCTTGTTGCCGTGAATAATATACTCATTTCTACTCACTTCACTTAGCATCAGTTTATGAAATCTTTCCAGGTTTTTCTGAAATCAATTTGCTCATAATTTCTTATAGCGCAATAGTATTCCAAATACTAATACATTGTTGGTGGAGTTGTGAACTGATCCAATTATTCTGAATGGCAATTTGAAACTATGCCCAAAGGGCTATCAAACTATGCATACCTTTATTATTATTATTATTATAGCTTTTTATTTACAAAAAATATGCCTGGGTAATTTTTCAACACTGACCCTTGCAAAACTTTCTGTTCCAAAATTTCATCTCCTTCTCTCCACTCCCTTCCCTAGATGGCAGGTAGTCCAATACATGTTAAATATGTTAAACTATACGTTAAATCCAATATATGTATACATATATATATATATATATACCATTATCTTGTTGCACAAGAAAAATCGGATCTAGGAAAAAAAAACCTGAGAAAGAAAACAAAAAATGCAAGCAAACAATAACAGAAAGAGTAAAAATGCTATCTTGTGGTCCACACTCATTTCCTCTTCATTACTGAACAATTAGAACTGGTTTGAATCATCTCATTGTTGAAGAGAGTCAGGTCCATCAGAATTGATCTTTGTATAGTCGTCTTATTGCAATTTAAAATGATTTCCTGATTCTGTTCATTTCACTTAGCATCAGCTCTCTCCAGGCCTTTCTGAAATCATCCTGTTGGTCATTTCTTACAGAACAATAATATTCCATAACATTCATATACCACAATTTATTCAGCCAATCTCCAATTGATGGGCATCCACTCAGTTTCCAGTTTCTTGCCACTACAAAGAGGGCTGCCACAAACATTTTTGCACATGTGGGTCCCTTTCTCTCCTTTAAGATTTCTTTGGAATATAAACCCAGTAGTAACACTGCTGGATCAAAGGGTACTATGTCTATCTTTTGATCAAACCACTACAGTGCCCCACATGCAGTTATGAGACTTGTAATTTAAGAAGCTTTGGCCAAGAGAAGGAAGTCACAGAATCATAGAATCTTAAAGTTTAAAGGAACCTTAAAGCCATCTAGTTTAACCCATATATATCTGAAAAAAAATTACCCTTCAAAAGACCCAACAAGTAGTCATTTAGATTGTTGTTTTTTAAAGATCTCTAATAAAGCCTCACTTCCTCCTAAGGCAGTCTGTTATAATTTTGAACAGTTTTAATTATCAGAAGTGTTTTCATACATCAAACCTTAATTTATTCCATCCATTGCTCTTAGTTCTGTTCTCCAGGTCCAAGTATAACAAGCCTGGGTAAATACATATTATTGCAGGGGGTTATGTGCCTACCAACCTGAATACCAATCCGAATTTTGCCACTATTGAGCTGCATGTTAAATCTCTTGCTTCTCTAGGTCTCAGTTTCCTCTTCTGTAAAATGAAGAAAATGGGTTAGAATTGAGATATCTGAGACTAAATGTAAGCTGTGTTTCCAACAATCTTTGTCCCCAAACTCTAATTCAACTCTTTGTCCTTTTGTGCATCTTAAGTATATAAGCAAATTAAGACTTTGTAAAGGGAAATGAAATTTTTATAATATTAGAGGAAACAGATAAGCATCTTTTGCAATTTTTGCTTTGAGGACTTTGGACCAAAAGTTACCAAAGACTAATAGAGGTAGACAGACACAGGTAGAAATTGACAGAGGAGACTTAGAAACCCAGGACATCTGTTTTCACATTCAGTATTAGTTTGAAGATATTTAGAAATTGAAGTGGTGATTACTAAGATCTTAATCATAGTAGAATCTGGGTTTCCAACCAAGTCTAGGGCATTTTGCATGTCTCTATATGAGGAAGCCAGCATGACTCCTAATTGGTGGCAAAAATGTTAACTGTGACATGATATAGTACCTAAGGAAAGGACAGATTTGATGCCAGAACTTCTTGGAGGAATTGTTTTATTCTTTGTTTCTTAAAATTTTTTCTCTTTAATCAGGGGGTTTCAAAATTTGGCAATAATATTCCCATGTGTTTTCATTGAGGTAGCAATATTTTTAAATTTTATTTTTATTATAGCTTTTTATATACAAAACATATTTTCAACACTGACTCTTGCAAAAACTTCTGTTCCAACTTTTCCCCTCCTTCCCCCTACCCCCTCCCCTAAATGGCAGGCAGTCCCTTACATGTTAAACATGTTAAAGTATATGTTAAATGTAACATATGTGTACATATTTATACAGTTACCTTGTTGCACAGGAAAGATCAGATTTAGAAAGAAGGTAAAAATAGCCTGAGAAGAAAAAAACAAAAGTGCAAGCAAATAGTAACAGAAAAAGTGGAAATGTTATGTTGTGGTCCATACTCATTTCCCAGTGTTCTTTCTCTGGGTGTAGCTGGTTCTGTTAATTACAGATCAATTGGATCTGATTTGGATTCCCTCATTGTTGATGAGAGCCACATCCATCAGAATTGATCATCATGTAGTGTTGTTGTTGAAGTGTATAATGATTTCCTGGTTCTGCTCATTTCACTTAGCATCAGTTCATGTAACAACAGGATAATTTTCTTGGCTTATTTCTTGCATTATTATACCAAAGTTCTTTTTTTTTCCTTGGTCATAGCTTTTAAGTAGTATCAATTCAGGTAGTATTTTCTCTTCTTGATCTGTTCTCCAGATCTGTTGTTTTTCTTATGTTTCATATTTTGTTCTATTTTTTTTTCATTCTTTATATTCTGTTTTGTTATTTCTTGGTCTCTGATAACTTCACTAGCTTCCCCTTGCCCAATTCTATTTTCCAAAGAGTTTTAAGTTTTTCCTCAATGCCTCTCATTTGACTTTTAAATTCTTTTTGAATTCTAGAAATTCTCCCTGGATAGGGAGCCATTTAATGTTACTCTTTGTGGTAAAAGGTCTTTTTTACTTCAATGTCCTCTGAAGATGAACCCCAATCTTCCCTATTCCCACAGTAAGTTTCTATAGTTGGATTCTTTCTTCTTTGCAGATTCATTTTTTTTCTTTAATGAGAGGTATTATTCTAAATACCTCTAATCCGGAGATAGATGATGTTGCCTGTAGCTTTGCTCCAGCTCTCTCTCTGATCTGGAATCCCAAACCAAAAGCTCCACCCTCCTGCAAGTGCCAGAAGCCAGCAGTATCTCTGCCCCATTGTTTCTGCACTCACTGGGTTTGCTGGTACCTTCTTGTCCAGGACAGCATCTCTGCAGCACAGCTGGACCTGGCATTTCTGATCAGCAAAAGTCCCCTTATCTTCCCTGGACTCAGACTCCACACATAGTCCAAGAGGTGAAGGTTTCTGTGGTTCCTGCTGAGGCTCCAGCGAAACCTAACTAGCCCCTGGATTCCCTACAGGGTGTTTCTGGGGAGCTAACCTAAATGTGTTTTCACTTCACAGTGGTTAATCCTGGCCTGGGATCTTTCTTCAGGTATTCTGTGTTTGCGGCAGGAAGACCCCTGTTCCGCCCCAAGTCTTTTTGATTTTTCACCACTCTATATTCGCTCCAAGGAGAAATTTTATTACATTTCTGGGGAAAATCTGGAGAGCTTGAAATTTACTGACTTACTCTTCTATCTTCCCCCTACACTTCCATTTTGTTTGACAAGATCACTTGATTGACAGATAAGGGAACAATTAATTGTTCTTTTGCTAATAGAGGACCAAAATAACATCATTCTATTGGGGTCAAGGTACAGTGTGTTTGACTATGGCTAGTCAGACTGATATGAAATTCTATCACAGATTGGACACAAATAATCCATTTGAACATTTAGAGTAGAGATGGCTCCAAATTTGTGCAACTCACATTTGTAGACAAACTATATTTGAATCTTAGCAAGGCATTTGACCAGTTCTCTTGCAATATTCCATATAAAATATCAAGACATAATAACAATAACTAGGAATCTTCTCTAACACCAAAACACAGAACAAAGTTCTTCTTTTGGGACTAAATGAAGAGATGGGGTGACCTATTTATATAGATTAAGAACTAAATTAAATGAGTAGTTAGATGTTATCAATTGGAGAGAAGGCTCTAATGAAATGCCCTAAAATTTTGTCTTTGATACCATATTAGGTAACATTTTTTAGCATTAACTTGAGTGGCACGCTTATCAAATTTGTAGGTGATACAAACTGGATAGTACAAAAAAATCTCAATTGACTTAAAAAATGATCTAAATTTACTAAGATTAAATTTAATAAGGATACATTTAAGTCATTCATTTTATCAAAAAAAAAATCAACTCTACAAGTAATGCATGAGGGAGATACAGTTAATTAATAATTCAAATGGAAATTGTAGATTTGGTGGACCAGATCAGCAGTGTGTCATAATAATATAAAACAAATAATCAAAAGTGATCTCAAATTGTATAAAGTAAGATTGTGTTGAAAACAAGGAAAGTGTAATAGGAGCAATATCATAACTTCTCCCCTTCCCCCCACACATTTCCACCATTAGACTTATTTTTTCTTAAAAGGTATTAAAACCAACCTTGAGACTTGATTAGCTCAAGAGCCTAAAAGTTCAAGTATTTAGCATCACTTCTTGGATTCCTGAGTACAAAACATCTTTGAAGATCTCCAAGAGAGCCTTATCATTTGGCTGGTGGACCACAATGGACAGGTTAGACAAGGGAGCCTTGCTCAGCTAAAGGAGCTGAGATAATACTCAATATATGTCTTTATTAAATAACCATTTCATGCAACAATTAAGTAAATTTCCTTTAGTTAATTGATTAATAATAATACCAGTATGTACATAAGCAGTGCTTTTATGATTTGCAAAGTGCTTCACATATACTATCTCACTGAGTCCTCACCACCATTCTAGAAGCTAGTAATTACTAGTACTATTTTATTCACATTTTATAGCTGAGGAAATTGAGACTGAGAAGGGTTAAATGACTTACCCAGGATCACTCAGCTAGGAAGCACCTGAATTCAAGTGTCTCAAACTTAGGAAGCCTGATTGCAAATCCAATATAGGCAAAGGTGTTTTTGGTTGACTAAATGGCCTTCCAGGGTCTCATTTTATTCCAATATAAAAAATAATTCATACACTTAAGATATCATTAAGAACGAATAAATGTACTAACTACAAATTCATGGATTCCACAAAAAGGACTATGTGTATATATGTATGCATATGTATGTATGTCAAAAATAAAATCTGCCCAAAATAAGAAAATTGACATTTATGGGGACCTGTCTAAAAATAACTTTAGTATCCATCACCCCACAGCAATACATATACATGTACATAATACTTTCATACTTCTACACATACATACATATGTAAATATTTTGAAGTGATGAATGACTCAAATGTACATCCATCCTTTTCCCCAAGCATTTTTAAGATGTTTACATTGAAACCAGATGCCCCAGAGGCAGACAGTCCTGCTTTCCGTTGTTACTTTGCATTAAATATGCCCACTTTAGATTTTTCTGTAGTTCTTTGTTTCACTCACAAGTGAAAAGAATGCTGTTTCTGTTTGATTTTCTTTGCCCCACTGAGGGGATTCTAGCCACGTTTTATTTCTGCACTCATCTTTTTTTTTTTCGGCTGACTTGGCAAGGATAACATGTAATGACTTCAAGAATCATTCTTATTACGAGAGGTAACACATGCTTCCCCTCTCCCATCTGTAGTCTGTTTTTTTTTTTTTTTTTTTTTTTTTTTTTTTTTTTAATGTGCGTTTTTTGAAAAGTGCTTGCTTAGAAAGTTTGTAACTAGTGTGAAAGAGTTTGGATATTATCTTTGAATTGAGAGCTGATTTCTCTATTTTTTTCCCAGAAACACATTTTATACACACATTGCAGATCTAGCCTTGGAATAGAGATGATGACATTACTTTTCTCTTCTTCCAAAATGTGACCTGTTTGTAGGGAATTCCTGTCTAGCAGCATAGTTCACAGGAGGTTTAATTTGTAGAAATGTATGTGGATAGTGGCTCAGAGAGTTGTATGTAAAGATGTGTACACCCAAGGGTGCTTTTGTCCTTTCTTAGGTAATCATCTTGTAATTGGCCATCGAATGAACCAGAAAGAAAACCTATTTCAGTCTGGGGAAATCAGCAAACTTGCAAAAGACCTACTAAATAAGCACACCTGCTTTATTTTCTAATTGAATTTCTTCTTTGCCTAATAAATCAGTCTAGTCCATACATTTAGGGTGAGTATAGCACAAAATACATTGCAAATGGAATAGAAAAAAATTGCCTAAGAATAGTTCAAGTGTTTCAATGCCTTTCTAATTCTCAGGGCCAGCTGTGGTTCCTTGCAGACAGCAGGGCATTCCTTAAATGCTGGCCAGATGAATGGATGGATAGACAGAGGGAAGGATGGATAAATGGCTGACTGGCAATGGCAGCAACCATTTACTAAGCACTTTACAATGCCTGAGAGCTGGATATTGAATCAGAGAGACCTAAATTCAAGCAGAGCTTCTGCATGGGCAAATCATTTAACTTCCTGATGTTCTGGGCATAGTTGAGATGGTAATTTGCATCTAAATCAGTGGAGGAAGTTTCCACAGTAGACTTTCCCCATACTGATGATATCACACCCAGGTGCAAAACCTTTCCCCCAATTGAGTGGCTAGTGTCCAAAGTACTGAGCTTGTCATCATGAAAACTGAGATTAAATCCTGCCTTAGAAACCTGATAGATATGTAACCCAGGGACAAATGGCTCACCCTCTTTCAGCCTCAACTGCTTCATCTATAAAATGGGCTTGACGGTCTTGGAAGAACCTTCTAGCTCTAAATCTATGATGTTATGATTCCCTCCCTTAAAAATTTTGTTCAAAACCTCCACAAAAATCTTATTTTAATGCTTTATATATTAGAATATGGAATATGAAATATTAGAATATGGAATATTCTAATATACACCACAAGCTCTCACAAATTAACTTGGACAGACTTCAGATATGAGCCTAATAATGTACTTATAGATGTAGTCTCAATAGATGTGTATATGTATATATATATATTATATATACACACACACACACATATATATGTATGAACATATAATACAAATATAGATTTCTACATATAACAATTATTTGTTTTCCTAATTAGTCATATCCAACTCTTTGTGATCCCAGTTGAAGTTTTTTGGGGAGTGGCTTACCATTTCCTTTTCCAGCTTATTTTATAGATGAGAGAGTTGAGGCTAAGTGACTTGCCTAGGTTCATACAATTAGTAAGTGTTTGAGTCTGGGTTTGAACTAAGATCCTAACTCTAGGTCTGGATCTTTATGAACTGCACCACTGAGCTTCCCCAACAATTAAAAGAGATAGCATTTATATAGCACCTTAAGATTTGCAAAGCTGTGAGACAGGTGCTATTATTATTATTCTCATTTTACAGGTGAGGAAACTGAAGCTAAGAGATTAAGTGGCTTTCCCAAAGTTAATCTGGTAATAAATTTTTACACTCAGAATTTGATCTCAGGTTTTCCTAACTCCAAGTCCTGAACTCTTAATTTCATCACTTACCTACCTTTCAGGAAAATGTGGTAGTGGTGGTGGGTGGATGTGTGTGTGTGTGTGTGTGTGTGTGTGTGTGTGTGTGTGTGTATGAGTGTTTGGATACATGCAGGTATAAATAGATAGATATATGGACTAATCTAGACAAGTATAGAGGGTTTGTTGTCATTGGTGGATATAGAAGCTTTTAGAGTTTGTACTTTTTAATTGTAGCTTTCAAAAATTAAGAATATGATTGAAGATTAACAATTCAAAGATTATTCTCTCAATCTATTTTTATGATTCTAGCATCATTAAGTTTATCCATGTAAAGCTTTTTTTTTAGATTGTGATAACAAAATTTAGTAAACAATAATTGAGATAAAGAGGACTCCTCATTTTGGATTTCATCCAAAATAATATTACTGAAGTAGCAGAAGCCTTTTCATCTTATCATTAACAAAATAGACCAAGAGAGGTTTTGTCAAAAATTACACATCAGTCATCCTGACTGATCCTGTGATTCCAAATTCAGAGATCTTTTCAGGTACAATGACACCTGAATGTCTTACCTTAGACCTGATTACAACTTTCTCAATTATTATTTAGAGGACATCACTAAGATCAGGGTATTAGCATTTTTATTAAAGCAAACACTACTATATTTAAGTCTTCTGGAATAGAAAACAATAGTAATTCTTTAGAAATCTAACATTTTCCATACTATAATGGGAGGTGGAGTAGAAAAGGAAGGAGAGGCAAAATAAGGATTATAAATCCGAGTGATATACAGCAAGGACTGCATATGGCCTAAGTCTGTTACAGTAGCTCTACAATCTGGCAAGAATCCTGAAACTGTCCACCTGGGCTCAGTAACACCACTGATTGAGTCAGAACTCTTCCTAAGAGTCAGAGAAATAAATGGAGCAGCACGGGGTTGAGGTCTGATCCTACTCAAAACTGTCAGGAGCTTGACATCAGAGCAAGTGGCACTCCTTCAAGTTCTGACACAACAAAAGGGCAAAATGGATCAGAACAGCTGATCATCCTGAGCACTAAAGGCAAACCACAAGTGACCAGGAAATGAATATATGAATTTTCTTGCTTCTCCCTCCCTTACAGAGTGCCCAGGCAGTGCTGGTTCCAAGTAAGACCATCCTTCCTTTTTATCCCCAGAGTATCCCAAAGCCCACAATCCACTTTTCTTCCAATGCTCCCTTCCTTTTCTTCCAATGCTCCCTTCCTTTCTTCCCACTTTGGCCAAACACCAACCCCTATCCTCATCTTTGCAAGAGAGTCCATAATCACAAAATCCCCATAAACCCTATTCCCCTCAGTCCCATTAGTGATAGGCCAGTTCACTCCATGCCACGTGCCAGGGAAATAAACTCCAAAGGAATTACTGATCCTTTCCATCTGCCCTGCTGGTGCACCATTAGAATCTCTATTGTTTTCTACCTGAATTGTAACTCTACTTTCATATGTATAAGTCTTCTTCAATTATAGTATAAACTATAATGACTGCCTTATTTTCTATTTGTATCCTCAATGTTTGGCATATAGTAAGGGCTTAATAAATAACTTTTCATTTATTAATTCATTCTTTTTATACCAGTGTTATTTCAGAACAAAATTGGAAACATCTCACTAGCAATAGGCAAAGAACCTCAAACTTCTTTTTTGTTGTTGTTCTAAATAGTACACTTAAGTCATAGGACAATGTATTGCTGAACAGTGAGGACCATAATAAAATATACATATATATATATATAAGACTAGAGACTAGAAAAGTTGAAGAATCTCGCACCACTAAAAATCTTTGCTTAATAAAAAACTCCAGAAATTATACTTAATAATGGGAGCCAATGCAGGAGTTTGCTGAAGACATTTTATAATAGCTTAAAAGACTTGATTTCTAAATTTTCATCTTGAACATTATAAATTTGTAACAAAGGTCAACAAATCAGGGTTTGATTAATTGCTTTGTTGATTGTCTAGATTTAAGAGAGTAAGGGAGAAAATATTTATAATCTAGATTAAATTTTAAAAGGATCTTGCACGTTTTTTCCCAGAGAGCTAGTTAAACATTTGCCAGCATATCCCTGAACAGATAACAAAAACATCACTGAAGATACAAAGACTTTTGAAAAGGAGAGGGACATACTTTGACTAGAATTTCAAAAAGCTTTTTTTTTTGAGTTTATTAACATTAATCCAATTAGCAAACCAATTATACAAAATAATAATTCTAAGAGTTGATATCTGCTATGAATGAATAAATTCTCTTATGGTATTTGACAGAAAGTATAAAAAACATTTAAGTATCTACACAGAAGAGTATATGTGGCAGCAACAGGCCAAAAAAGACCCTTAGAAAGAGGTAGAACTATCAAAGAATACCCCTGAGGGTAGGCATCAAGCGCCATCATGGGAGAAGTGACTTGAGAGAACGATTTAGGGTTAATAAAAAATTATTAGAAGATTATTAGAAGATTAGAAGATTAACATCTAGCTGGTACACACAGATAGTTTTTTACAAACAAACAAACTTGAATGCTACATTCTCCAATAAGGATGACAAAAAAGAAACACATGAAATTGAACTGTAAAACAAAAAAAATTTGAAATTTTAGATTTGCTTAATTAGCAACTGCAAGCAAAAGATCAAAAAATTAAAGGAGAATAAAATAAGTCTGTCAAAAACTTTACTATGTTGACTTGAGAAATAAAAAACATCAGAGAAATAAAAAAAATTCTTGAGAAAGGAGTATGCAGAAATGTTCTAATCATGTACATGGTAGATGTCCAACAAAATGAAAATGCAAATTGGGCTCTCTTCAAAATGGAAGGGTTGGATAAAAATCTTAATTACAAGTCCAAATGCTTCACAAAGGCCCATGAATTACTAGCAAAGTATTTCATCATCTTCATCTCAGATAGACCATTTCCTCTCAGCCTGATTCCTCCTTTGTTAATAATAGAAGTATTCACAAATTGAGTATATGTGACCTTGACCAGATATAGGCTTATTACATGCATAAGTATTTTTTATATAAGACATTTACAGCTTCTATCATGAAAAAAAATCTAAAAACATTTATTTTTTAAAGCCCAATATATTGACTGAGGAGCAAAAGGAGGACTTAGAGGGATTTAAAGAGCAATTTGTTATAGTTTGTTAATTGTTAAACAAGCAGCCTCCAGACTGAATTGTAAACTCAGAACTTATTCCCACATACACACACACACACACACACACACACACACACACACACACACACACCACTTTTTTTTTTTTAAAGACTCAAGTTTTGAGTGAAATGAGCAGAACTAGGAGATCATTATACACTTCAACAACAATACTGTATGAGGATGTATTCTGATGGAAGTGGATATCTTCAACATAGAGAAGAGCTAATCCAATTCCAATTGATCAATGATGGACAGAATCAGCTACACTCAAAGAAGGAACACTGGGAAATGAGTGTAAACTGTGTGCATTTTTTGTTTTTCTCCCCAGATTATTTTTACCTTCCGAATCCAATTCTTCTTTTGCAACAACAACAACAACAAAATTCAGTTCTGCACATATATATTGTACCTAGGATATAGTATAAGATATTTAATAAGTATGGAAATGCCTGCCAGCTAGGGTAGGGGGTGGAGGGAAGGAGGGGAAAAATTTGGAACAGAAGGGAATACGAGGGATAATGTTGTAAAAAAATTACCTATGCATAAGTACTGTCAAAAATGTTATAATTATAAAATTAATAAAAAAAAAGAGAATTTTAAAAAAAGACTCAAGTTTTGTAAGAACACTAGAGTATGTGATATCTACATGGAAAATTTTTTTTCTACTTAAAATATGCCATTGATGGCATGTCAAAAAATTAATATAACATGACATTTAGAGAAAATTATTAGCTTCCAAATATCTTATTAATTAGTATGATACATAACACATCAAGCCATATGGCTCCAGTGAAAAATACTTTAAATAGCTCCTTCATCTGTGAAATATTTCTCCAATGAGATACAAATGGCATTTGGATCTTTACATGTAATATCTACAACATGTTACCAAGAAAAGTTTGAGAGTAAAGGCTTCGAGCTCAAATCTAGAAATTAAATTGAACCAATGGACAAAAGTAATACCTGCAAAAAGCAGGTTTAGCCAAAAAGTAATTCCTTGATATCTTCATGGTCAATGTATTTTGAAGGATATTCAAATAAAGTACATTAACCATAAAGATATCAAGGGGGCAAGAAATGGATCAAATATTTTATGACATCTTTAAATCAAAGCCTGGTATAAAGAACACATTTAAAGCAAATAAGATCTTCATGATACAGATATTAATACATAATTTTGGAGTTATAAAATGAACTATAATCAATTTATAAAGTATCCTAACAAAGTCTTTTTCATCAACTGAGCCCATTACCTTAAGACAACTACTGAAAGAGGAATATTTCTTCACCAAAAAAGAGGAAAAAAATTAATAAGTATTCTCAGCATCATAATAAAAAATAACTAACCTACCTGAAAAACCCTTTTTTGAAAGAAGCATATACCAAATAGTAAAGGTTAACAACAGGTATATGTTATTGGATTTATGGAATGTAACCAAAAGTGGACTGATGGCTGAGGTCCAAAAATAGAATTAAAAGGCCTTCCAAGAATGATATCTACATGAACTCAACTAGGATTGTGCTAAAGACAGCTCTAACCCAGCCTGTTAAAGTCTACTGTTAAATTTTCAGTGTGAGTATTTACACCTCAAAAATTCATCAGTGACTACAAATTAAGACTTAATTTATTGCTCTGTTGATTGTCTAGACATCATATTGTCTAGACAGCAAAACAGTTTGAAGCTAAAAGTATATATATATATATATATGTATGTATTTTTGAGGGGGGGGAGCTGCTTTTTAAACTACTCCTGAATTCAACCTCTAACACTTCTACAAGTGTTGAATGGCTATTATATGGCTATGTTTATAGGAACAAAAGAATTTATGAGGACGATTCAGAAACAGGTTTTTATCATCAGAAAAGTCATTTTTAAAAAGCCTGTGCTTATTGATAAATGCAGTTTGTACAAGGAAATAATAAAAGCAGCATTCCAGGCTTCTGAATACTAAGCAAGAAATGAGTAGGTGTTCAAAGTTAAACATCAGATGTTCATTATCTTTCATGGATTAACTGATGACAAATTCCTAAAGTAAAAAAAATATATATCTTTAGGAATTCTACAAATAAACTACACTAGAACTAGAACATTCTCATAGAGCAGACTATTGCCCACAATTACTTAGACACATTATAACCCTGTTGCACAAAACTTAAGGACATTTTAATAGATCTTCCCAGGCAAAAAAAATCCCTTCAAAATATGAAGACCTAGTTGAAGAAACAAAAATCATATAACATTTTAGAAGTATATATCCTCATCTTACTGTGCACTACTAAAATTGTATTCAGGATGCTTTCAGTGAGCTTATGGAGAATGAATTTATGCTTAATTAATTTGTTCAATTACAAAATATTTTATATTATACATCTATGCAATATTCTGCAAGACATTTAAATAGAAGATAATAATAGTAGTATTGGTCCATTTCTCTCTATACTTCTTCAAATGACTTTTTTTATTGTAAAAAATTCTGTGGCTCCTTTTATCATCTTATTATTTTAACCTTTTACTTACAATTGTAATTTAGCAAGTCTGAAATTTCTAATATGTTTTTGTATTACAAATTCAATTTCATGTATTTTGTCATCCTTATTGATAATACTGATAATAGTAATAATTTATAATAGTGATGAAAATAATAACAATAATAGAAGAAATTAAAAACAAATGAAAACAGAATGAAGTATACAATGACAGGGACATCCTATCTACAATTGGAGTTGTGGTATAAATGTTTTTGGTGAATCTTTAGAAAATGAATACTCCTAATACTCTTATTCAATTATCAAAAGTAGTTACTTTATCCACCTGCAAGGTAGTCTGCAGAATTTTGTATGTCAAAAAAATATCAGGATAGTGGATCATCTCTATCTAAATAAACCTCATCAAAAAGATGAAAAAAAAATGAAGTGATCAAAAATAGGAGTTTGATATTTACATTAATTAAATGCTTTGATCTTTCCCATGCTCTTGTAAGGGGTTTCTTTCAGAGACATGCTGTAGATGTTCATAGGAGCCCACTTTTCTGAATAACCTATTTAAAACTGTTTCCACATCACCATAGACACCAATATCACAAGTGGTGGGGCCGGGGGGGGGGGGGAGGAGAGGGAGGGAGAAAGACTGAAATTTAGTTTCCTCAAATGACAAAAATAGGGCATTTTGATGGCCAAGTTTTTGCTCACTCAAGTAATAGTCCCTGCTCCTGTTAACACAGGGTATTACAAAATGAGAATAGTGAGTTTGACAATGAAGAGAAATCATTACACTTGTTGGGTAGACAACCGTGGGAATTCCTTTCATCATCAGAGAGCATAATCTACCTATGATTTATTGGGTACACACTATGGAGACACCCGAGTCACACAGGGACTGAGTAAGTGATTTGATATAGGTCAGATGCTAGTGTTAGGATTTGAATCCATGTTTTTCCCAACTTAACTCAGAACTCAATATTGTCTCTCTTTTTAGTTTTTCTCATTTTCATTGCTTAAATAACTTAGGTATTTTATAACACAATGGGTAAAAGAAGCAAGAGACAGACATGTTTTAGCACATTCCTGAATTCAGCATCTATATTGTTTTTTTTTTTCTTTCTCTATAGTGCTTATAGTACAATGATAGGGATAAAGTAGGCATTTAATAAGTGTTTTTTGATTCACTGACATGTGCTTTTATGCTATATTTTAAGAAAACAGTTAAGAATATAGCAAGTTATATAAATCTATAATTGATAACACATGTATTGCAGGCTCTTTTTGGTCTTCTGAGACTTTAGAGAACTGTTCTGTTACTTTTGATGACTGAAGCAAATCTTTCCATATTTAGAATGTCTGTCATACCAGTTATGTTTTAATTTTTTTAAAATCCATAACGGTATCTTCTGTAGAGGGCTGGAACTCTGAAAAGGTGTACTTGAATCTAAAACAGCAGAGTACTTAAGGCTAAGTACCTACTCAATGTGAGATAATGATTTTATAAACATATTTAGATGATATGGTGATGTGATAGCTCTCCTCAAGAATGGCACCTGCTGAATATGTTGTAATGAGGTAATTGTAGGGAAGGATTGGAGGGCTGAGGGAGAGAATTAAAGTCTTTCTCCTTCAGTAGTAGGCTCATCTGGGAAAACTTCAGGCTCTAGACTCCAGAATCCAGGATCCATTTTTGACAAGCCATGAGGCAGCTTGCCTGTCTCCTTCACTTCTCCTCCTAAAGACCAAGGACTTTGACTGATCTTGATTTAGACTGATCCTGAGGTCCTCCAGACTGCTAGCCTGGACATTACAATCTTCCATTTTTACATCATCTTTATTTCCACTCATATGGAGAGATACTAATATAGAAATAGGTGATATAGATATATTCCTTCCCACTTCCTCCAGAAAAACATTGCTTCTGACAATAATTTTAAAAAGAGGGAAGGAAAAATGGTTCTCTGAGATGAATCACCAGAGCAACTGAGTTGGACAGTATATATGATATTCTACATCTATAATCTAGCTTTGCAAAAAAAGAAAGAAGGTAAATTTTCTAAATTTTTCATTGGTGCCAACAGACATATTTTAGAATGATTTTATTATATGTTTCAAATTAAAAGACAAATAAAAACAGAATTGGTATTTTACAATATGGTGCTTAGTTTTTTGTTTTTGTTTTTTAGTTTCATATTGTGCTGCTATTAGGTCTGGGATCAACAATTTCTACTTTTTATCAGTAAGTTTTTCCTCACTAAAAAGACCCTTGGTCAAAGTATAATAATAAAAGGAAAATGGGATTGGTATTTATGTCAAATTCCATCTCAAGTTAACCTAACACACTCACTTTCCAAGCAATAGGCCATATTATCTCTATGGTATTTCTCCAGAAAGCTTGGATTTCTTATTCCTCTTAGTAAACATTTGAGTATAGTATTGCCCAACCTAAAAGCACTTGGGTGAATGTTCTTCATAACAGCACCAGCCCTGCAATTATCCTCAATAATACAGTGAATATTTTAAGTCCTTCTGGGAAGAATGTCTCTTGAGCAAGTGAATTGAAACAGTTTCCAAGAATAGTGCAAATCTGATTTCCTGATCTTGGATCCATTCCAAGGGAAATCTCAAAAGTAGAAGGGTATAATATACTGCATTTAGAAAGAAGAAGGTCCAATTCTCATTCGTGTTGTTTTTCATACTAAATAATATTGCTTTAGAAAGTTTACCAGGGACTAGACACTATTGAAGTACATGTAGAAAGTGGTAGAAGCAGATACTCATGATCTGTAAGAGGATTGTCCAATCAATATAAAGCAATTAGGTGAGTTCAAATCCTTCTTCAATCCCTTTCTTAGCTGTGTGATTCTGGGCAAATCACTTATCCCTTCTCATTCTCAATTTCCTCACCAGTAAAAATGAGGATAATAGTAGCACAGGGTTGCTAGGAGAACCAAATGAGATAACACGTAAAGAGCTTTTAAACCTTCAAGTGACATAAATGCTAGCTATTAGGATTGTGATGGTGGTGATGGTTACTAACATTGTACTATGGCAGTCACTGAGAGAAGGAAATTGTTCTAGTTAACCCTGGAATTAACTTGAATGTGAATTTGCTTACCAACTTGGTGGATATCTATTATTTTTGGTCTTCAAAGTATCTTCCTTCACTTTTTTGAGTTCTTTCCCAGCACAGGAAATCTCTCTGTTTCCAATATAAGAAATACTATAAAGAAAGTGAGAGATTTTCATACTATTAGGGGGTGCTGAGGAAGAAAGATTTTCTACAAACATTAGGGCTTAATAGGATAGGAGTGTGATTTTTTTTTTTTTTTGCCCTGAGTCTTATGTGAAATTATAGTATGCATAAGCTCAAATCCAATACCTTTGCCCTTGAAATGATGGCAGCCATTGATCACTCTTGGCTTGGTTTCCTCCCTGGGACTGTTTTAATTCCACCTTGTTGTCTAATCAGTACTTCTCTGTTTCAAAAGCTGATATATTTTGAAACCACAACTATGCCTCTTGCCATTGGTCCTAGACTTTAGATCTTTGATCCCATATAAGTTTTTGCTTGCTTCTTATATGAGCATATAATTTTAGAAGATTAGCTAAAAAGGAAGCAGTCATGGAGAGCCTTATTTGACCATAACAACACATAAATGACAAGCGGTAGAAGGAATCAGGAATTCCAGTAATTGAATTCCAGTAATTCTATGGAGTTATTGGAACTCTAGGAATTCCAGTAACTCCATGAAATGAAAAAAGCATAGAAAGAAGGAAGAAAACAAACATTTATAAAGCATCTACTATGTGTCCTGCTCTATGCAAATATTTTTACAAATATTATCTCAATTGCCCCTCACAAAAACACTGGGAGATAGGCACTATTATTATTATTATTATTTTTACAGTTAAAGAGATAAGGCAGATAGAATTTAAATACTTGCCCAGGGTCACATTGTTAATAAGCATCTAAGGCTAGATTTGAACCTGACTTCAGGCCCAACAATTTATCCACAATACTACCTATATGCTTCTGAGAAGATTGATTAAACTCCTTAAAGTTGTTTCATGATCTCGTAGGCTTAAGTCTCTTCCCATGAGAGATAATATAATGGAAAGCACTCTGAATTTGGAATTTGAAGTTTGAAGTCCTAATATTATTCTATTTAGCAGGGCAGACTGGGTTATTGCAATGATAATAGTTTCCATTGGATAACATAGGATTTATTTAATGGTTAAAGGGGATGGTCTATGACATTAAGGTCATGCTTGCTAGCCTGCAACATAGATGGCTCCAGCACCAAAAACAATGACAAAATATCCTGGCTCCTTCTAGATCTTAAGTTGACTTGCTTAAGTTATGACTTTTTGACTCTAATGGATTAATATTTAAAGACTGTAGTTGAATCTATTCCAACTGGCCTGGCTGCACATAGCTACCAATTTGCCAATACTTACAATGTGTGTTCATCTAGTTCTACCTTTGATCATGGCTAAATTTTTGGCTGACCTTCCTGCACCACCTCAAGCTACCTGGGATCCAGTAGATAGAGGGGGCAGGAAACTTCTGTAGCTCAATTGATATCAATTAAGATCCAGCTCTGACACTCTAGTACACAAACCACCCAGGCAGAGTAACTAGCAAAGGCCTGGTTTATCTGTCACTATGAAAGAAAGGGTGTAGACAAGTTTCCTTCATATAATAATCTTGGTTCTGAGAGACTTAATGCTTCTTGTGTGGTTTGATCCAGACCCTTTACTTGTTTATTAAAGTTCTCCAAAAACTGTTTCTTCCTACTCCAATTGACATTTCTCTAGTTTGGCATAGATGTGTGCTAGCATGTGTTCTGATGGATGGCTAAAACCAATTAGATATATAGAAAAAGATGTAGGGTGAAGATATCCAATAAATCACACTTTTCTCAGTTCAGCAAGCCTAGAAATTCCAAATTTGTAAACTTTAAAAATTTGTAGGTACATCTTTCTACCCAACAACATAACCTACTTTAGTAGGTTGGGAAATTTGGTCCTCTTCTCCTTCACCTTTCTAGATCTGGTCACAAGTTATAATCATAAATGATGACCAGTTCAGGTGTTAAGTAGGTGTTAATGTTCACTTTATGAAGGCAAGCATCAAGCATTTGATAATTCTTTACTAAGTGCCCTATTCAGCACTGTTTCATCCTTGTAATGGTCATACTTATGAAACATGAAGACCTAAAACAAAAGGATTAATAACCTTCCCCTGTCCCTCCCTTTAATAAAAATGGCCCAGTCAGTTTGAATTTTAATAAGAGTCATCAGCTGAAAAACCTATTTATTGAGAGAGAATCTTAAAAATAATTTATTTTTATTCCAAGGTTAAGAAACTCTAAGATAAGCATTTACATATACATTTTTGTTGTGGTTCAGTTGTGTCTGACTTTTGGTGACCTCATTTGGGGTTTTCTTAACAAAGATATTGGAGAGGTACTATGCTAAGTGCTGGGGATATAAATACAAATAAAAGCAAAAATAGTCCTTTACAATTAATTAACTGGAGGAAGACAAATCTCAATAGAAAGTCAAAAAACAGGAGAGAGTTTGGATTTGAGGATGAGAAAGTAGCATAATTGAATGATTTTCAAGGAAAAACTTCTGTGCAATCTCTTCTTCTATATTGGCCCATAGTCCTTCACCTTCAAATTGTCTTTTCCCCTCAAGACAGTTCTCTTAGTGCTGCTAAGAACTAACCTTCACTCTAGAGACCATTAGCTCTGGAAGTAGTTCCATAGAGACAAGTCCTTCTTGCTGGCATGGAAATCTGACTTGTTCCCAGATAGGGATAATTGAGAACAACACTACTTCAGAGAAAGAAGCATAAGACAGGATAAAGAATGCTGGATTTGAAACTAGATGATCGAATCTGAATCCTACTCTTGACACCTTGGACTACAATTTCCTTATCTATAAAATTAAGATAAATTCTAAGCATAATCTTAAATAGGATTTTTTGGGGCCAGGGAGGATTTTTTGAGGAGGAGGGAGACGTTCACCTGGAGTGTGGATGTCTCCTGATACAACAAGATTTCTGCATTAAAAGGAGAGGGAGTTGATGAGAAAGTATGCCCTGGCTATAAGGGAAAAGAACTATTTCACAGCCTGGCTTGTTGAAACAGGGGAGTAGGGAAAGAAAGGATAAATCATTTTTCTACTTCTATCTCATTCAAATTCAGACTCTTAACTGAGAGGCAATGGCCCTTGTGATGAGAATACTTATCTTTTGCTTTTCAAATAGCTTACCAAAGAGAAATATTTTCTCCTTTTAATTTTTTTATTGTTTGCATTCAAACTAAAATGAAAAATTTTACTTAGATTATGTCTTGGTGATTTATTAGAACACAAGGATTTGAAAGATTTCCATGTAGAATTCACAGAAGTTTATGACTTTGAAGTAAAATATATAGTTTAATTCTTTAAATAGCTCTCTGATGGCAGATATTATTAGTCAGTTGTTTGAAAGTGCAAGTTCAAGACAAATGAAAATCAAAGTTGAGTAAAAATTTATTCATTGTAAATTCCTAGCAGCAAATGACTAAGAATATGATATTTAAGAATGGGATTTCAGCTTTTGGATTACGGCTTAAAATACACAGATAATGAGTTCTTGACAAGAGATAGTATTTACTTTAATAAGATCCAATAAGAACATATTAAAAAATTCAAATCTTGTCTCAGATATTAGGTGCATGAGCTTAGGGAAAGCACTTAGTCTTTTTTGACCTCAGTTTAATAATCTGTAAAATGGGAGTAACAAAACCTATATTACCTATGAATCTCAAATGAGATTAAGTATGTCAAAGCACTTTGCAAACATTAATGCACTACAGAAATGTCGATCCTTGTTATTAATAATAATAACTAGCACATATATGGCACTTAAGAGTTTTTTGGTACTTAAGGTTTTTTTTTTCAAAGTGCTTCACAAATATCACATTATCTTTATAGCAATCCTGGGAGGTAGGAGCTAATATTTTCCTTATTTTATAGATGAAGAAACTGAGATAGATTAAAGTCAATACACAGTTAGATCTGAGGCATGATTTGCAATGAGGTCTTCCTTGCTCCAACTGTAGCATTCTATCCTCTGTGGAAGGAAGAACTGCCTGTTACTTCATTATTTTATAGCATAAAATAATTTAAGGAACTTTATATACCAAATAACCTTACTAACTGAATCATTCCTGAAAGCAAAAAATTATTTTTTTAAAAAAGGAAGCATCATCTATCTGATCTATTAACTTACTTCAAAGCTAATGATGTGCATAATAATAATATTGCTATTTTACACTTGTATAGTGTTTTACATTTTACAAAGTTCTTTCATAGCCATTCATTCATCTGATCTTTACAACCTGGTGAGGCAGGTTTTATTATCTCTATTTTACAGATTAGGAAACCAAAGCTACACATCTGGTGAGCATCACAGTTGTAACTTGAGTTGAAGTCTTCTAACTACCCGTCCAATGCCTGGCAAATTTCTTCCAAAACATTATAAGATATTCTGAACATGCAAATGTTTTAGGACAAATGATAAGATTTTTTTTGGAAAAATAATTCAATGGATATTCCACTAAGATTCTATTTTAAAATATAATGTGGTATAGGGATAATTTTGGATTTCCAAAGGTCCTGCCAATGGATAGCACACTTCAGAAGGTCATAGCAACATGGAAAGAGATTGTTGTTGTTGTTGTCTGTCCTTTTTTCTTGATGAGGACCATGACATCATAAAGGGGATGCCATGACATGCAAGTGAGTTGGATTTCAGTGAGGGTGAACCATGAAAAGTACCAGCTTCATATTTTCCTCTAGAGTCATTTGGTCCAGTGGCAAGACATAGGTCAGGATGACTGGAGATGGCTCTGGATGCAATGAGAAACCTTGGCCATTTTAAGCTAAAGTCTTTTTAACTTTAAGCTTTAAGGCAACAGAGAGAGCCCTGAACCTAGAATTGAGAATTTAAATTCAAAACTGGTCTCAGACACATACTAGCTGTGTGATCCTGGGAAAATCACAATTAACCTCTGAAAGTCCCAGTTTCCTCATTTGTAAAATGGGGATAATAATAGCAACTGCCTTTCTGGGTTTTCATGAGGACAAAATATGATAATAATTATAGGAGCCTTTTTTCATCCTTAAAGTATTGAATAAATGTTAGCTCTTATTATTGCTGCATCTTATTATATATGAATGAACCTAGTTAATTTGGGCAGATTCATCACCTTGTTGGCAATAAGGTGGTGACTTTTTCAGCCATTGTTGTTGTTATTCAGTTGTTTCAGTTCTGCCCAATTTCTTGTGAACCTCTTTCATGTCCTCTCTTACTAGAATGGTTTGCCATTTCCTTCTCCAGCTCATTTTACAGATGAGGAACTGAGGCAAACAGAGTTAAGTGACTTTGCCCAGGATCACAGTCAGAAAGTGTCTGAGGCAGGATTTGAACTCAGGAAGATGAGTCTTCCTGACCCCAAGCCCAGTTACAACTCTCAAAAACTACCAAGTCACAAAATCACAAGCCTAGAGATAGAAGCATTTTAGAAGTCATCTACTCCAACCTCTTCATTTTACGAATTAAAAAACTGAGATCCACAAAGGAGAAGGGACTGGGATTTGAACCCAGGCCCCACACAAAACTGAATAAACTTTTCTACTACCAGAGGGGCTGCAATTTGGGTCAGTGATAGTACTACTTGTGCTAATAAAATCACAGAAGCTTTAAATATTGAGGAATGAAATGAAAACTGAGGACCAAGAAAACTGATCAAAATATTAAATATGGTATCATTAAAGTAACATTTACCCAAACTTACAAAGAATTTTCAGAATTAATTCAACTCTCTGAAAAATGTATTAGTTTTTCATATAATGAAATCTCAACAATGATGCATTTCTTGGTGGTGACCATAAAAAATTATATGGAAGGGCAAAGCATCAGGGCCTACAGTCAGAAATTAAAGGAAATAGGTAGGTGATGAGGAAACAAAATTATCATTCTTTGCAGTTGATATAATGGTATACTTAGAAAATCCTAAAGAATCAACTAAAAAACTATTAGAAACAATTCTCAACTTTAGCAAAGTTGCAAGATACAAAATAATCCACATAAATCAGTATTTCCATATGTTACCAACAAAGTCCAGCAACAAGAGATACAAAAAGAAATTCCATTTAAAATAACTGTAGATAATATAAACTATGGGGACAGCTAGGTGGTGCAGTGGATAGAGCACCAGCCCTGAAGTGAGGAGAACCTGAGTTCAAATTTGGTCTCAGACACTTAACACTTCCTAGCTATGTGACCCTGGGCAAGTCACTTAATTGCCTCAGGGGGAAAAAAGATAATATAAACTACTTGGGAGTCTATCTTCTAAGACAAAGTCAGAAATTATAGGAACACAATTACAAAACACTTTCTACACAAATAAAATCAGATCTAATCAATTGGAAGAATATCAAGTGATCATGGCTAGGCCGAGCTAATAAAATAAAAATGACAATTCTACCTAAGTTAATCTACATATTCAGTGCCATACCAATCTAACTGCCATAAAACTAGTTTACAGAACTAGAAAAAAATAATTAACAAAGTTAATTTAGAAGAAGAAAAGGTCAAGAATTTCAAAGGAATTAATTTTAAAAATGCAAATGAAGGTGGCCTAGCTATACTAAATCTACAATTATATTGTAAAGCAGTGATCATCAAAACAATTTGGTACTGGTTAAGAAATAGAATAGTTGGTGTAGATTAGGTTCACAAGATAAAATAGTCAATGATTATAGCAATCTAGTGTTTGATAAACCCAAAGACCTCAGCTTCTGGGATAAGAATTCACTATTTGACAAAAATTGCTGGAAAATTGGAAAATAGTATGGCAGAAACTAGGTATTGACCAACATTTACCTATACCAAGATAAGGGTTGAAGTGGGTTCATGATTTAGACTATAAACGAATTAGAAGAACAAAGGATAGTCTATCTCTTAGATCTGTGAAGAAGGAAGAAATTTATGGCCAAGGAAGACCTACAATACAATACAAAATGCAAAATTGATCATTTTGGTTATTTTAAATTAAAAAGTTTTTGTACAAACAAAATCAATGCAAACATGATTAGAAGGGAAGCTGGAAAACTGGGGGGAAATCTTTATATCCAAGGATTCTGATGAAGACCTCATTTCTAAAATATATAAAGAATTGACTCAAATTTATAAGATTACAAGCCATTCTCCAATGAACAAATGGTCAAAGGACATGAACAGACAATTTTTTGAAGAAATTATGAAGAAATTAAAACCATTTCTAGTCACATGGAAAAATACTCTAAATCACTATTGATCAGAGAAATGCAAATTAAGATGACTAAATTACCACTGCACACCTCTCAGATTGGCTAAGATTTACAGGAAAAAATAATGACGAATATTGGAGTGGATGTGGGGACACTGGGACACTAATATATTATTAGTGGAACTGTGAACTGATCCAACAATTCTGGAGAACAATTTGGAACTGTGTTTAAAGGACTATCAAACTGTTTATTCCTTTTGATCCAACATTGAGGCCTACTGGGCCTATGGGCCTACGTGTTTGAGATATATTAGATTATTTGCCATCTGGGGAGGGATTAGCAGGAAGGGAGGGAGAAAAATTTGGAACACAAGATTTTACAAGGATGGATGTTGAAAACTATCTTTGCATGTACTTTTAAAATAAAAAGCTATTATTTTAAAAATGAATGTTAAAACTGTTTTTACATGTAATTTTAAAAAATATTATTAAAAAGAATTTGACTTTTTTAAAAAAGGAAAGAGATGATCAGAGAGGTTAACCAATTTGCTTTGGTTTATTTGCCAAAGATATCAGAGACTGAAAATATTTTGTTGTTGTAATCAAGCAAAACTTATAATAAAGTTCTAATAGCACATTCATTCCATGAGAATTTATCTAATGATATGATGGAGCTAAAGCTAAAATCTGATCTAATCCTTCATGCTTATACTATGCTGCCTTCAGTAATTGGCACCAATAAAATATTTTGATTTTTCTCTAACAAGAAGACCAAATATACATTTAGGAAGACGGTCCTTATATAAAATACAATTTTTAAGTAGACCCTGTTCTCTATCTCTTGGACAAAACAATATAAGAAGCATACAGAGGTGAGAATGCTCAGTTGTAAAGCTGAGCTACACATCTGGGTTCCTCACTTCCCTTCATTTTCATTGAATATGCTATTAATGTCTACCCTCCTTATGGGGAGTTACTGGTTCAATTATTTTTGTAAGCATAGAATTTACATTCACATGGGGATTTATAATGGGATGAAAGGTGCTCCAGGCTCCAGAGATGAGCTGCTGCCAAATATGAGAGATATTGTGTTTGGAAAATTCCTCTATGATAAAACTCTGTACTTTACTTCAACCAATAAAACTTGCATAATGAGCAGGCTATGCTCTGAGAAGAAAGTTGTTTAAAATTTCAATTAAATTTTTTTTCTTTTAAACATTACAGAATCACAGAATATCAGGTTTGCCAACTCATATTCCAAAAAACATTTTCTTTGTTTTCCTTATTTTTTTCTGTTTTTAATATTTTTTATTTTCCCCAGGTACAAGTAAAATATTTTTACATTTGTTTTTTAAAATTTTGAGCTCCCCTTTCTCATCACAATCCTTACTGAGAAGGCCAATGTGGAGTGATACAAAATATTTCCATAAAAGTCACGTTGCAGTAGAAAACATAGATCTTCATAGATCTTCCTTCCCCCCCACACACACACACACAAAAAATCTTAAGAAAAAAAAATAGAAACTTTATCAGAGAAACTTGCTTCAAATTTATTTTCATAATTTCTTTTTCTAACTGTAAATCACCCCTATTTATTCTGTTCTCTCTTTCCTTTCAACCTGTTTCTCCTCAAAAATATTTTGCTTTTGACCTCTTCCAATGTACCCTCTCTTCTATGCTCTTTCTTCTTGTATGCTCTTTCTCTCCTACATGGTAAGATAGATTTCTACAACCATATTGAGTGTTCATGTTATTTCCTCTTTGAGCCAATTCTGATCAATTCTGTGAATAAGGTTCACAATGTCTCTCACTTTCTTCCCTCTCTTCCCCTCCATTGTAAAAACTTTTTCTTGCCTCTTTTATGGCAGATAATTTACACCATTCCACCTCTCCCTTTCTTTTTCTCCCAGTACATACATTTTACGTCTCTTGGTTTTATTTTATTTTGTTGTGACAATTGGGGGTATGTGCCCAGGGTCACACAGCTAGAAAGCATTAAGAGTCTGAAGTCGGATTTGAACTCAGGTCCTCCTGACTTCAAGGCCAGCACTCTGCACCATCTGGCTACCTTGATTTTACTTTATTTTTTAGAAATTATCTCTTCATATTCAACTCACACCTGTGCTTTCTGTATCTATATATACTCCTAACTGCCATAATAATGAAATTCTTATGAATTTCAAGTATCATCTTTCCATATAGGAATGTAAGCAGATATACCATGTTAAGTCCTTTATGATTTCCCTTTTCTGATTACCTCCTTATGCTTCTCCTGAATCCTGTATTTGAAAAATCAAGTTTTTTTTTTCATCTTAAATGCTTAAAAGTCCTCTATTTCATTGAATAACCTCCTTTCAACGTGAAGGATTATATTCCCTTTTGGTGGGTAAGTGACTTGTGATTGTAATTCTAGCTCCATTATTCTCCAAAATATCATATTCCAAGCCCTTGGATCTTTTAATGTAGAAACTGCTAAATCTTATGTTATTCTGACTGTGGCTCCACTATATTTAAACTGTCTCTTTTTGGATACTTGCAATATTTCCTCCTTGAGCTAAGAGTTCCAGAATTTAGCTATAATGTTCCTAAGAGTTTTTTTTCCAATTTCTATTTTACCTTTTGGTTCTAGAACATCAGGACAGTTTTCCTTGATTATTTTTGAAATATGATGTCTGGCCTCTTTTTTTTTGACAATGGTCTTCAGATAGACCAATAATATTTAAATTATCTTTCCAGAATCTATTTTCCAGATCAGTTGTTTTTCCAATGATATATTTCAATTTTTTCTATTTTTCCATTCTTTTTGTTTTGTTTTATTGTATCTTGATTTATCATAAAGTCATGAGCTTCCATTTGTTCAATTCTAACTTTTAGGGAATTATTTTCCTCATTGAGCAAAAGCTCACCACCTTTTCCATTTGATCAAATTTGTTTTTTCAAGGCATTTTTTTGTTTTTCCTATTGCGTCATTCTCATTTCTCTTGTCCTTGTTCTCTGTGAGCTGAGAAGTTTGGAGATCACTGCCCACTGCTTCCAATTTAAAGATTCCATGGCCTGTTCCTAGTTTCCTGGAACTCAGGCTGTGCTAGCATGGCTTATGTTGCAATTATATTCCAAAGCCACCCCAATGCAACAGACCTCTCCTGATGACCTTCCAAACTACCTTCAATTGTAAAATTGTTCCACTCCATTTTTGTGGGTTCTTATGCTCTAAAATTTGTTTAAAGTCATTATTTAAAGGTATTTGGAGGATCTGGGAGGAGAACTTGGGCAAGTCCCTACCTTCATTCTGCCACTTAACTTTTAAGACATATCCAACAGACTTTTCCTGAAGGCTTCGAAGGAGAGGGAATAAATATATCACTTCCCAAAGCAGACTGTTCTGCTTGTGGATGACACTGTTCCACACATTGCATCAAGCCTAATTTTTCATCTTTGCAATTTCCATTCATTACACTGTGTTCTCTGGGGGGAAAGGTAACAACTAAAATCCCTTTTCCATATGAGACAGCTCTTCAAAAACCTGAAGACAGATATCATGTCTAACAATAATGGAACCAAACTTGCTAATACATTTAACTTGATAGGGAAGGGATATGCTATAGTATTAGAATACATGGAAGCTTAATTATACTATATAAGAACTTTCTTTTTATAAGTAGGAATCCCTGAAAAATCTTCTGTATTTATGTTGTCATGAGGAGTCACTGAATAAAAGTGGGAAAATGAGCTTATAAATAAACATTGTTTGCTGAATAATGTTTAAATTCTTTCATTGATGATTGTACATGAACCACTCCATCAATCAGCAAGATAGTACGGTGTATGATGATCTGGACCCATAGTCAGAAAGATCTAGTTCAGTTCTGGTCTCAGATACTTACTAGCAGTGTGGTCCTGAGCAAGTCACTTAACCTCTGCCTCTTCTCTAAATGGGGATAATGATGGCACCTAACCCCTCCTAGGGTTCTTGTGAAGATCAAATACAATAATATTTATAAAGTACTTTACAAAACTTATATGACATAGAATGGTTGTTACTATCACCATTATGATCAATAAATCATGGATGACACTGCAAAGGACCTATTGAATACCAATTCATCATTCATCTAAAATAAGGTAAAATTAGAATTAATAAACAAAAATGAAATGAAAAAATAGCATAATAAAGATATAACTTTTTAAAAATCTTGTGAGGAAGGTAGCAAGAAATCCCAGGAACTAGTAAGCATGAAGATATTCCATACCTCAATTAGTCTGCACAAGAAATGGGAAATGTCAAATTTGCATAGCACCTTTACTGCCAGCAGGGCTGTGTTTGTGAGAAATTCAAGTAGATATTAGCCTAGAGTTCACCAATTGGTGATGTTTATTGGAACTTTACTTTCTGAGACTATGGGTGAAGGAATCTAGGAGAATCCTCTCTAGGAGAGAAAAGTCTTAGGCACAATAAATTACTATTTATATCCCTCACGATAAGGGAGAAAAATGGATAAGGCCATAGGGCAACCCAGTCTCTTGGTATAGATTCCCTTTTACTCTGCCTCCTTGACCTGGTGAGCTCTTGAGGGAATCTGACCTGAGAACATTGACATTAAAAAGGATAATTTTCCTCTTTTGTGAAGAAGAACTAATAACATGCATGATGAAACTGTAAAGCAGAAGGAAGAAACTACCTTTCCCCCCACTAATCTGGTAGAAAGAGATTTGCTCAAAGCTTGTCCCTGTTATAAGATGATTTCTCCTTTTAAAAAATGGCTGTTTAACAAATATTGGATTACTTGTCAATCCAATTTGGAAAATATTGGAGAGAAGGGAGAAAAAAATTGGAACACAAGGTTTTGCAAGGGTGAATGTTGAAAACTACCTATGCATATTTTTAAAATAAAAGGCTTTAAAAAAAAAAAAAAAAAAAAAAAAGGTTGAGCTCAGGAGAAGAAGTTGCTTCAGGCTTGGCATCCAGCGGTGTGAACCAGTGACTTCATCATATCTAACTGAATCTTCCCAGGTCTCACACATATTTTATTACTAGCATGTTATACAAAAGAACATTTATAAACTGAAGAAATATAAAAGAAAATTTGGTTCTACCAAATCCTTGGCTGCTATGATTAAAACTAGTTATGAGTAGAAATTAAGGGGAAAGTTTGAATATTTTAGAGATCTGGGAAAGCATTCTCATTTAAACCAGCCTAAGGCACAAATTGGGAAAGAATAGAAATGTAGAAGTCATAAATTCATTGGAGGTACACTGAAATCATACCTCCAAGCAAGCACATTCCCTTTAAAAAAAAACTATGTGTAGGAAGCTCCCCAGTTATTCACTACATGTAGGAGCTTCCCTGTCCAATAAACATATGGATACTAATCTTTGGGTTTGTTGTATTTGCTACACACAGGCAAAGTAAGGATGAATATAGTAAGTGCTTAAGATGTGTTTGTTGAATGAAATTAAATATAATCATAGGTATAAGTCCATGGCCATTAATAGCTATAACAATAATCACACAGAGTATTGCAATTAGCAGTATTATCAATGGAGATGGCTTTTTTTGGTTGATATACTGCTAATTAACTCTTCCCTCCCTTCCTTCCTTCCTTCCTTCCTTCCTTCCTTCCTTCCTTCCTTCCTTCCTTCCTTCCTTCCTTCCTTCCTTCCTTCCTTCCTTCCTTCCTTCCTTCCTTCTTTCCTTCCTTCCTTCCTTCCTTCCTTCTTTCTTTACTTCCTTTCTTTTATAGGTACTTTCAAAGCCTCCTTGCCTCTCACTACCACTTTAAGGCAAGATGAAAAGTAACACTATCCCTTTAAAACACATTCCTTTTTAGTGTTTGGGTCATAACATAACTGATGAATTTCCATCCCAACCAGCAGAACTTTTGTTCCTAACTGTATATGTCCTTGTCACAGAGGATAACAAGGGTTACAAGGCCAAGGATTGAGGAAAATGAGCCCAATTAATAGGCATGAGAAGGAAGAAAGGTCATTTAACTCAGAGAAAGAATAGTCAGAAGTGCTGGAAGAGAACCAGGAGAGCAATGTCATAGAAACCAAAGGAAGAGAGAATTTCGGGAAATATTGTTAAATCATAGAGAAAGAAATAGAGATTATATTGCTTATGAATATGAATAAACCATAGATGAGTGTGTCTATGCATTGTTTATCTGTATTTGTGTCGTTGTATATATACAGCATAAATATAGTGTTTTTTAGAGCCTGTATCCAGTACTAACATTGACAAATGATTGATGTATACTAACAAAGTTGTCAAAAGCCTGCATCTGTTTTTGCATGAGACATGGAAAAAAAATGCATGTTTTAGAAAACTGAGATGTACATTGTCCTTCATTTCACCTCGTTATGAAGCATCTGCCTTCTGTCCTCCCTCTGAGTAGCCCTGAAAAGGTCTGAACAAGCCATTATGTCAGAGGTGCTAGTTCTCCCTGAACACTGATACACCCTATATACATATATAAATACAAATGTATATTTTCTATATATTTCCTATATGTGTATATATAGATAAATATATGTACATATACTTTGTATAAATAAATATTTTCATAAATTTATCTATATAAACATATGTATATTAATATATATATGTGTATATGTACACACACACACACACACATACACACATATCTATAGCTATGTCTATACCTGCACTTATTGGAATATAAGTTCCTTGAGAACAAACTTGCTTTTTCCATTTGTATCTTCAGGGCTTAGTATAGTGTTTTACACAGTCAGCAGTAATGTTCTTAATAGAGTTATTAGAAGTCCAATTATCCAACCAATTCCAAATCCACCTAACTGTGCTTGTCTCTTCATCTTATCCCCAAAGATATCATTGGAGATTTCAGGAAATGCTTCACTAAAATATAGTAACAGTGATAGAAAAGGGATAAAGTTATAGTACCTCTAATTCCTTCGTGTGGGTTTGGTTGGCTCTATGATCTGGCAGAACCCATCTTTGAAAGTGTAATTTAGGAAGCTGTAGCAATGTCCTGGATGTCCCAAAATATCTCTCTTAACTGTGTTCATTCTGCTTGCCAGAGAAATGAGGCTTTGCCAATACCATAATTGCCACTTTCTAATACAGTTGAAACTTTCCCATCCTGCATTTATCCCCTTAGGTCTAGGAAATCTGTGCCTTGCCTGGGTACAATCAACTCTTATGATAACACATATTTGTGAAGTATTCCATATTTTTTAATTGCTCTCTCTGTATCCAGTTTTCCTCCCTCTTTAATCCATATTCCACACAGCTGTCAAACCAATATTCCTGAAACACAGAGCTGAGAATTTCACATTGCCCTTCTCCACCCCTATTCCATACAAAAATCTCTAGTGCTTAGCACAGTGCTAGGCACACTGGCTGACTGACTTTTATACCATTGTCTCCCAAACTGGAATATATGTTCTTTTCTAGTTTGCCTTTTATAATCCTTGCTTTCCTCAGACAGAGTTCAGAAGCTTCCTCTTACAAAAAGACTCCTCTGATTTCTCCAATTGTTTATTATTCATTGTTGTTATTCAGTCATTTCAGTTGTGTCCAATTTTTTGTGATCCCATTTGGGGTTTTCTTGGCAATGATATTTGAGTGGTTGGCCATTTCCTTTTACAGATCATTTTTCAGATAAGGAAACTGAGGCAAACAGGGTAAAATGATGAGTGTCCAAAGTCAGATTTAAATTCATGGGTGCTGTGTATTCTGACACTTATCCAGGATGGTGACATAAATTTCATGGGTGTTTTTTGTCCTTTGTTGTCAAAGAGGACTAATGACTTCACCATTGATGTCTTTACCTTCAAGTGAATTGGATGTAAGTGAGGCAGAGCTGGGCTAAGTCATCCCTCACTCTCTCCTCTGGAGTATTGAAGTTCAGTGGCAAAACAGAAATCAAGACTTTCCAGATCTCAGTTTGCCTGAGGTAATTAATGCCCATTCAATGACTACATAAATGTTGAATTGCTATTGGTGATCTTTGAAAAATCATAGCAAATGGTCAATATGTTGACTTGGCTATACACAAAAATCCTGATTTTCAAAAAAATAAATTAAGAAGTAAAGCAGATAGAGTAAACTGAAAAATCACATCACATTATATGAAAGAGATGGTAAGTGAATCTTTAGAATAAAGAGCAGGCGATTTACTGATGATTTACCAGGGAAGCCAATCCTTTTTGAACTTCTTGATTTAATGTCACTGAATTATAGTAAAGCATTTAGCAATGTCTTTTATACCATTGTAGACAAGTTAGAGAGATAAGCACAATTACGTGGATTTGGAACTGGTTGAATGATGAGGTACCATAAGTAATGGGCATTATTTTATTTATCTCAAACTAGAAAAAAAGTGTCTAGTGGAGGATTCCCTATCTTTAGCCATGTTCTATTTGATATTTTTTATCAGTTTTTATCAGTTATCAGCTTTTCAGTTTTATCAGTTTCAAACTTACAAATGACACAAAGCTAAAAGGGACCTGGACCTAAATAATCCCAACTTAATTTTGCCTGTCCTGGCTAAATAACTGCTTAAATGAGTTAACTTTAAGAAAATAAAATTTAATTTTGAGAAAATGAAAAATAGAGAAAACTATAGTTGGATTTAAAAATTCAACTGCTCAAGTACAGGAGAAAGACTTGGATAAAAATGGTTTGTGTCTATATTTTAGTGGACTGCAAGTTCTATTTGCAGAGAGATACAGTAGCCAAAAATATGGATAAGTTTTTAGGATAGATCCCAGGTTCTTATATTATGGGTTACATCCTCATATGGAGTCTTGTAATTGCATGTGGGAGTCACAAAATTATGATTTATTATCAGTAAATGTTTTATTTGTATATCTATTTTATATATTTTTATACCTGAGTCACATAAAAATATCTTGGATGAAAAGAAGTCACAAGGGGAAAAAGTTTTAGAAAACTTGGCTACATCATACAACCCAAAGGAGACAATATTCTTTCTGTTTTCTGCCATCATCACATCTCTGGTGGAATTTTGTTTTATCTGGGGTGTCATATTTGAGGAGGGAGACCGATAAATTAAAGTGGATCCAAAGGAGGGCATCCAAGATGCTCAGGGGACCAGTAAAAGCATGAAGGAACTATTTAGATATTTTCCACAAAAAAGAGAAACATTAGGGAAGAAGTAATAGGTGGTGCAATGGATGAAGTTATACAGAAGAGGAATGACTTTTATCTTGTTTGCTCCAGTGGACAGAACTTGGCAGAAGTAGTAAGATGGATTTCAGCTCAATATTAGGGGGAAAAAGGAAGTTGGAAGACCTTGGGGAAGCTGTGGATTTCCTTTGACAAGAAAGTCTTTAAGCACATTGTGAATGACTTATCAAGTTATTAAGTTATCAAGCACATGGGAATGCTGTATTAGAGACTCATTCTAGAGATATGGGCTGGGTTAAATGAAGTCTAAACTTAACCCTATAATATTCTGAATTGAAGAGAGATTATGAAAGGCCTTGAATGCCAAACTATGGAATTAAGATTGGTCAAGTGGTAGGGAACCAATAATAATATGTAAGGTATGATTGAATGATTAGAACTAAATAATAGGAAGATTGTTAAGGCTGTAGCTTTCTGGAGCTCCTATAATAAGAAATAATCTTGAATTTTGTCCCTTAATGTGTATGTGACATTAGAGAAGTCACTCCCCACTCACATCTCTGGGTCTTAGTTTCATGATTAATTAGAAGTGTGACTTGACTGGAAGATTCTTGAAACTCTGGATCTTATGATCCTATGTTTCTGTTCTAGTTTAGATACCCACCAGATGTATGGCAGCTAAAAAGCAGGGACTTCCTGCCTGCAACTAAAAGGCCTGTGGAACACAGTTTATTCTTAAAAGAACTTAGTAACCATTATAAAACAGAACATGAAATGTCATCAATTTTTTAACTCTAGTTTTGCTTTAAAGCAACATCCAACCAATTATTTTGATAAATCCAGAAAGGAAACCATAAAGGGAGAGAGTTTTGGAAACCTTCCCCATGTTTCATTTTATATTCATTCATTTCTTTTTCATTAAAAGTTGTGGTAGGACAAAGAAGAACTGTGTACTCACATCAAAGTGAAAAATGGAATGCTTCTTCTCACTGTTTAACCTCATATCGCCCCCATTCCATCCATTTTACTAATACTTGCATTTCCATGAAAATAAATGCACTCAAAGAAAGGAAAACCAAGATAATCATATACACCATAATGTAAATGATAACAATAAAAAGCATTTGTATTATGATGAATTGTAATGAACCATCTTGTTCCCAGGGGGCAAATAGTGAAACCATTTCCTTCCTCTCACTATAAAGATGGGAGACTGTAGATGTGGGATGTGTCATTCTGGCATAGAAGCATATATCAATTGGTTTTGCATAAATATTTTCCTTTATTGCAAGAAAGTATTCAATAGGGGAGAGGTGTGAGGGAGGTTAAGGGCCCCAAAGAAGTATAATTTCTCTAGCCAATAAATAGCCCTGGGAATTGAAACATAAAACCTACTTACCTTTTCCTCCTTTGCATTATGTCATTGGATTGGAAAGGCAATTTTCTCCCTTATTAATGAGACTATTACTCAGTTTGTGTTGGCCTTCATTAGCCTATAACATCCCTTGAATTCAAAGACAGATTGCTTTCTTTGGAAGCCTGAAGGGCCCTGGTCTAAGCTCAAACCATAGTTTTGGCTACGAGATATTGATTGGAAACAAAATGACTTTGTCTCCCAGTTTTAGATTTGGAAAACATTTTGGTTGGAGATCATAAGAGCCTTCAATAACCTCATATAATGAAAAAGACTCAGAAAAAATTAAATGATTTACCTGAGGACAGCAGAAGAGCTAGGATTGGAGGAAAGTTTATCCAAATTCAAATCTAGTACTCTCTCCACTACTCCCATGTTGCTAGAAAAGATGGTAAATCTTTAGAAAGTAGACTTTGCATATATGTCTGCTCCTGAATCTAATCTAGTAATTGATAAGGATTGAAGATATTTGGAGAAGCAAGACTGAAAGCTTTCCCAGGATGGTGTGAAAATGTAAACCTCTCTTTTGTTTAACCCTTGCTCAAATGTGTTTAAATAGTTATATTGTAGTAAACTGAGGCTTAGTCAGTCTATTAAACTCCTACTACATGCCAAGAATTCTAAAAAAAAAAAAAGGCAAATGGAGTTCACAATTTAATGGAGAAGACAACATTTAAACTATGCAAACAAGCTGAGTTAGAACTACTAATAAGGAAGATACTTTTTTAAGTTTTAGTTTAAGTTTAAGTTTAAGTTTTAAGAAAAAGAAAAGACACAAGCTGTATGACTTTAGGCAAGTCAGTTAATCTCTGTTACCCTTGAGGAGATAGGAAACAATATCTTTGCCAAGAAAATCCCATGAACAGTACTGGTATGCTATGGTCCACAGAATCATGGAGAGTCATATACAATTGAATAATCAAGCAACAACATAAAAATATCATGTGGGAAGGAATGTGGGTGTGAAAGTCCCTTTAAAAAAAAGCAAAAGCAAATTTCACTAAGAAGGATAGATGGAGAAACCTCTTGAAGAAAGTCATGTAAGTTCTCTCCATTTTTGGCAGAGATGTGAGACAATGGGTGTAGAATATTGCATGTGCTTTCAGAAACTCTGTATTTAGTACGTTTTGCTATACCATTATTTTTGTTTGTTTTACAAGAGATGACTTGCTGAGTAGAGGAAGGGAGAGAAAAAGAAAAAGAAAAAACTCATTCAGAATCATTCTATAAGGGACTAAGCCTATTTTCTAACGAAGATGATTTTGCCACCGTAATAACAGCTGTATAGAAATGAAAGAAAATCTCTCAAAGAAAAAAAAAAGCTGAAATTTCCAAGAAATCAGCTAAATATGTAACCAAACATGTATTAAGCATTTACTGGTTGTCTGGCACTGAGCAAAGTGCTAATGATACAAATGAAGGCTAAAAGACAGTCTTTGCATTATATGAAGATTTTGAGAAAGGTTTATAAGAATGTTTCTTGAGATGAATGGATTTCATATTAAGGAAAGGATACTGGAAAAGAGAAAGACATTTTCCTTCTCTCACTCTTCTAAATGAAAAAGAAAAAGGATAAGACAACAGAAGAAAGTACAGTTATTTCTTCTACATTGCAACTTTCTCCATCACAGTTTTAATATATTTTGGGTCAGCATAAGAAATTAAATGGAAAGTTGGGGGGAGTTTTCAGGAAGTCACAAATGACCCTAAAAGTTAGAAGATGACAAAGAAAAAGTTTAGAAACTGAGAAATTCATTTTTAGATAGATAGATAGATATAATATTATATAATATCAATATAATTTATCTCTTAATACTGTAACAATTCATATTTCTTCTCAGGTAAGGAGAACGGAAAAATTTTATGCAGATTTTTCAGATCAGATCCAATTAGGCACTGAATCCCTAAACCCCCTGATGTGGAAAGAATAACTGTATTGGTTCATTAAATCGACAGGGTTGTAGATAAGTATATGGAAGTTTCAATATTATACTAGACCAGAGAAGGAGTTAAAAAGGTGCAGAAGGTAAAAAAGGAAAAGGATAATTAATCATAGCTGCTAAGAAACAGTGAGAAAGTTATCAAATTTTAATGGGCAGCTAGGAGATTCAGTGAATAGTCTTGGGCTTAGAAACAAGAAAACCTCAATTGAAATCTTGTCTCAGATACTTATTGGGTGTATAGCTCTAGAAAAGTGACAACCTTTCATCTGTAGTTTCCTCACTTGCAAAAAATGAAACCTTATCAGTCTTTTTGTGAGGATTCAATGAGATAATGTTAGTAAACTACTTTTTAAATTTAACATGCTATTATTTTAACTATATGCTTATTTATTTAAATCTTGCTCTAGGAATATTAAGCAAAACAACATCATCAGTAAATGAAAATTTGAGAATAAGAGAATTTCCCAGCTAAATGAAGGATGTAGCACCAAAGCTATTTTATTTTAATGTATTTTAAATATATATTTTTAAAAAAATGTATATTATACTTACCCACCTTTTTCATCAAAGAATATTCCTATTGTTCAAAAAATAAGGGAACTTACACACTTATTACTTATCCTATTAAGATAACTCTTTTAAATAGCCTATCCTTGATGATTCCAGATCATTAATATGATCTTTACTAAAGGCATCTTGTTGAGTAGTGGACAGAGTGCTGGGTCTGGAATCAGGATGATCTGAATTCAAATCCAGCTCCGACATTTAATAGCCAATTTCCTCTAGTCAAGTCACTTAATCTCAGTTAAAATTCTTTATCTGCATAGAGATTCCTACAAAAGGCTGGTGTTTGATAGACATTGATACTGCATCTTCTGGGTGTTGTCCTATTTAAAGAAATAACTATAATTAAAATAATATGTTAAGGTTTATAAAGTGATTTACAAATGTTATCTCACAGAATCCTCCCAATAACCTGGGATTTTTTTGTTTTCGTTTTTTGTATTTTTTTTGCGGAGGCAATTGGGGTTAAGTGACTTGCCCAAGGTCACACAGCTAGGAAGTGTTAAGTGTCTGAGATCAAATTTGAACTCAGATCCTCCTGACTTTGGGACTGGTGCTCTAAAAACTTGTTGAAGAAATTAGTATTATTTGTATTATTTTAAGGAAACTATGGATGAAGAGATTAAATTACTTGCCCAGGGCTATATAAACCAATAAGTATATGAGACAAGATTTCAACTTAAGTCTTCATATCTCCAAGCCTAGTTTGTTTGCCTCAGTTTCCTTACCTTTACAATGGGGATAATAATATCTAAGTCCCAGAAATGTTTGAAGAATGAATAAGATAATATTATAAAGCACGTAGCACATAGTAGGAGGTATATAAATGTCCTTCCCCTCCTATTCCCTTTTCTCTAGGTAACAGTTATACATGATAGTGTGGCTAATAAAAGGCCTGGGGATTCAGGGGGACTAGCTCCTTTAATATACAGTAAAAGCAGCACCTATACATTGTGTGGGTGGATGTGCTTTCACAACAGTCCTCGTTGCTCTTAGTGGCAATACACAAAGCAAAACAGTTTGTGTCTTCAAGGCCTCCCAAGGTAGAGACAATTCTTCTTTCAGCTTTCCGTTTTATTTTTTTAATTTTATCTTCTGTCTTTTCACTTGAAACTCTCTTCTCTACTATCATATCTTTCTGATCAATTCCTTAGACACTATGTCAAACCTCTACCATGGCTACCATGGTTAGTAGGGCTGCTGCTCCTCAGATTTCCCACTCTTATCCCTCCCCTCTGTCTACTTTTCTTTTTATCTCATCCACTCTGTCTCCCATCACTTCTCTGCTTTTAAAAGGTAGGAAGCTAGGTAGCATGGGTAGAGTGCTGACCTAGAGTCAAGAAGTTATATCTTCCATAATTCAAATCTGGCCTCAGAAATAGGTTTTCCCCAGTTTATAATGTTTTTCAAAATTCTTCTCCCTTCCCAACTGATTAGTGGTTTTTCCCAAGTACATGTAAAGATAGTTTTCAACATTCATTTTTATAAGATTTTGAGCTCCAAATTTTTCTCTATTCCTCCCTCTCCAACCCCCTCTCCAAGACAGCAAAAGATCTGATATGTTACACATGTACAATCATATTAAACATATTTCCACATTAGTCATATTGTGAAATAATCAGAACAAAAGGTAAAAAACACAAGAAAATGGGGAAAAAATGAAAATAACATGCTTTGACCTATATTCATATTCCTCAGTTCTTTCTCTAAATAAGTATGGCATTTTCCATCATTAGTCTTTTGTAATTGTCTTGGGTTATTTTAGTCTTTTGTAATTGTTTTGGATATTGCAAAGAAGAGCTAAGTCTATCATAGCTGATCATGGCACAGTGTTGCTGTTACTGTGTACAATGTTCTCCTGGTTCTGCTCAATTTACTCAGCATCACTTCACTTTCCTGCTTTTCTGCTTGCTCATCATTTCTTATAACACAGTAGTACTCCATTAGATTCATGTAACACAACTTGTTTAACCATTCCCCAGCTAATGGCATTCCTTCAATTTCCATTTCTTTCCCAACTTAAAAATTTTAGGCACAGTTCCAAATTACTCTCCAGGTGGTTGGAGCAGTCACAATCTTACCAAAAACATTTTAGTGCTCCAATTTCCTCATATCTTCTCTAACATTTATCATTTTCCTTTTCTGTCACATTATTAAACATAATAGATATAAGGAAATATCTCAGAGTTGTTTTAATTTGCATTTTCCTAATCAATAGTGATGTAAAGCATCTTTATATGAGTATGAGCTTTAATTTTTTTTTCTACTGAAAATTTCCTGTTCATATCCTTGGACCATTTATCAGTTGGGGAATGACTTGTATTCTTAGCCTCAGACACTACCTGGGTGACTCTGGGCAAGTCATTTCATTTTGTTTACCTCAGTTTCTTCATCTATAAAATGAGGTGGAGAAGGAAATGGCAAATCACTTCAGTATTTCTGCCAAGAAAACCCCAAATGGGATCACAAAGAGTTATATGAAATGAAACAACTGAATGACAAGATAAAAGGCTGATATTTTATAGTCATTGATATTTCATCTTCTGGGTGTTATCTTTTTTAAATGGTCAATATCAAGATGATGAATGAAATGCTAAATAATTTTTCCAACCAATACAAAGCTCAGAAAAAAGATGTGGAAACCCTTCCTGCTTTGCAGTAGAAAGGTGAGGGATGATAGGTGTGGAATGTTCTCTCATTGTCAGCGGGTTTTGCTTTATTATAAAGGAAGGCTCATAGCATTGTATTTGGAAATAATTATGTTGTAAAATAAAATACATTATTAAAACAACAAATTATATGGATTACAAGTCTTTAGTAGAAAAGAAGCACCCATGTATACTCATCAAACAGCTAACAGTAACTAGAGACTCAAAGATTATTATATCTGTCATATCACAATTGATCAGTTCAGTTACCAAAAGCTAAGGAGCTCTCTATTTATACTTCCTAATTGTAAATCTGTCAATCCAGATAGTTAATCTTCCAAATTAGTTTTAGAATCAAAGTCAGAGGCATAGTTGGGTAGGTTATTCACAATATGTCACAAAGGATAGTACCCATTTAGTTTTATGACTTTGAATTATCAACATTTGCATTTATAGCACTAGTCAAGAAATGATATTCACAATGATAGTCAGAGCCATGTAGAAAAAGTTAAAATATTTTCAAGTATTTTTGAAATAAAATAGGAATATACATAATAAAATCATATAAATGTTATTATTAACATTTTTTTAAAATTGCACAGTAAATGGAAACCTTTTCATGTATTTGGAGGAACTCTTATTCAGAAAGTGTAATTTCCTAAGCATTCTAGAGAAGAAAGGTTTATTGTTTTTTACTGTATTTGGAATTATGGTACTATATTTTCTAGTCCTTTAAAATATATCTTGTGATTCTGTCTCTGAGTCAAGATACAGATGTAAGGTATAGTACCTCTCTAGAAGGCTGTGATGCTGACTAAAGCTATGAAAACAAAATATAAGTGTTTAATAATTCACAAATGTTCTACACACATAGGTGACCACTACAACCCTTCTGTTTCTCTTCCTTACTCTCATTGTATTCCACTGGAAACCTATGTGAAATTTTTTAGAAGGCTGGTGGGAAAGGAGGTTGTAGAGAGCCAAGAACTTCAGAAATAGAAGGTTAAAAAAAATCACTGAAAAAGCAAGGCCAGTTTCAAGGACCTGACCCTTGGAGTAGACACCTTAGGAAAAACATTTACGGCTGACACCCCCACACACACACCTTCTTTTATTTAAATATATCTTACCTGGTGCTGCTTGTATTTTTTATTTTTATTTTGCTATCTCAAATTTGACCAATTAGAGATTCTGTTAAGTAAATATGCTCTATGAACAATTTTTAGATGATGAAACTGAAACTATTTCCACTCATATGAAAGAGTGTTCCAAATCACTATTGATCAGAGAAATGCAAATTAAGACAACTCTGAGATATCATTACACACCTGTCAGATTGGCTAAGATGACAGGAAAAAATAATGATAAATGTTGGAGGGGATATGGAAAAATTGGGACACTAATACATTGTTGGTGGAGTTGTGAAAGAATCCAGCCATTCTGGAGAGCAATCTGGAACTATGCCCAAAAAGTTATCAAAGTGTGTATACCCTTTGACCCAGCAGTGCTACTACTGGGCTTATATCCCAAGGAAATACTAAAGAGCAGAAAGGGACCTGTATGTGCCAAAATGCTTGTGGCAGCCCTTTTTGTAGTGTCTAGAAACTGGAAGATGAATGGGATGTCCATCAATTGGAGAATGGTTGGGTAAATTATGGTATATGAAGGTTATGGAATATTATTGTTCTATAAGAAATGAACAGCAGGAGGAATACAGAGAGGCTTGGAGAGACTTACATCAACTGATGCTAAGTGAAACTAGCAGAACTAGGGGATCATTATACACTTCAACAACAATACTGTATGAGGATATATTCTGATGGAAGTGGATATCTTCAGCATAGAGAAGAGCTAATCCAATTCCGATTGATCAATGATGGACAGAATCAGCTAGGATTCTGGGACAGAAGGAACACTGGGAAATGAGAGTAAACTGTTAGCATTTTTTTTTGTTTTTCTCCCCAGATTATTTTTACCTTCTGAATCCAATTCTTCCTTTGCAATAACAACAACAACAAAATTCAGTTCTGCACATATATATTGTACCTAGGATATACTATAACATATTTAATATGTATGGGAATGCCTGCCATCTAGGGGAGGGGGTGGAGGGAAGGAGGGGAAAAATTCGGAACAGAAGGAGTACAAGGGATAATGTGGTAAAAAATTACCTATACATATGTACTGTCAAAAATGTTATAATTATAAAATTAATAAAAAATAAAAGCAAATTAAAAAAAAAGTTAATATCCTTTTTAAAAAGGGTTATATTAATCAATCAATTAATAAGCATTTAAGTAATTTGCTGTTGTCCAGTACTGTCTGACTATTTGTGAACCTATTGGGGTTTTCTTGGCAAATGTACTAGAGTGATTTGCCATTTCCTTCTTTAGCTCTTTTTAAAGTGAGAAAACAGAGGGAAACAGGGTGAAATGACTTGCCCAATGTCACATAGCTAGTAAGTGTCTACAGTCAGAAAAATGAGGCTTCCTGACTCTAAATCTGGTATTCTATCTACTGTGCCACCTAGTTACTTATATTGTAAGTAATTACAATGTGCCAGTTAATACAAAGACAAAAGCAAATCACTCATTGCGTTAAGTAGTTTACATTTTACCAGGGGTACAGCATATGGATGCATAAATATGTTAAAATATATTTTTATATATTTATGTGTGTACAAAATGCATGTACACATATGTATTTATAAAGAAATCCAAATTAATTGGAAGCAGGAAACAAAGTTGGCAGATCAGGAAAAATCTCATATTGGAGATAATATTCGAGCTAAATTTTATAGTGAACTACAGATTTTAAGAGATGAAGGTAAGGAGTTAATTCTAGGCATGGAGTGGGGACAGATTGTGCAAAGTCACACAAAGCCTGGAGGTGAAACATGTGAAAGGATCAGCACTGTGGTACCAGGTGGGTACATGATAATGTGAAGGAAAGTAGCCTACCATCACCATCCTTACTCCCACCCCTCCACAACACAGGTAGAGGAGAGGTTGCTTCCCTCATTAGGCTTATCCTCCCTAGGCTTCATGTTCCTCAAGGAAAAGCTAATGTTAGGTCAAGGAGACATATAAATCATCAGACGAGCTTATACGTTCCCCATTTATAAGAAAATTGCATCTATTTAAGGAGTGTGCTTTAACATCTTTCTCCTGTGTTTGAGAAATCTAAACAGGATTTGTATCCACCTCTCCTCAACATTTTAGGTCACTTTGGCATGAGGGTTAATGTTTCCTATCCTTTTAAAAGCAAAAATAGCTTCTTAATTCACTATTAAGCTTCACTTAATTCACACAAAGAGATAGGTGACCACCTGATTTTTTTTGCATTTATCAGATACAAAGACATACATGGAATGCAAAGGAGATAAAGAGGAGAAGTAAATGAGGTCAGTAGATGCTGACTGCTTTTAGGTAGCAGCCAAGAGAAATGTGTCTTGTTCTCTCCTTCTGTATTTTCCTCCCTTAATCAGGCAAGAATCAAGTTAGGGTGGATAGGGAGCATCCCACTAATTCTGATGACTTGCCATCTTACAAATCACAGTCCACCAGAGTCCCTTAGGAAGGGAGTGAGGGGAGCAGGCTCCCAGAGATTGGATGCACATGCTAAATTCTGCCTCAGCCCTTGTTCCTGCCTGACATAAGATGGAAGATCTTTCCAATCTTATTTCCCACAATTCCCAAAGCCAAGTTTAAAAAATCACCAGACAGACAAACTCTTCAACATAGTCTATTCATCCAGTTCTGCAGTCTGGTGTCTCTATGGCAACGCTCTCAGGGCAGCAACCAGGGAATCAAAGGGTTATAATAGACATCATAAACATGGTCAAACATAAAAGGGACATTTAAAGCTCCATAAGAACAAGCACGGATAAACAAATAGAACAGATTTAAGTATATACATTCCTAGAAAAATAAATATATACATTACATAGCAAACAAGAATTAGACTGATAGAAGTAGACCAAATTTATTAGATATCTCTGAGATTATTTCCTCATATGTAAGACATAGCAAATCATCTGTGCTAATGACCTTCATAGTGTTTCATGAATGTTATATGAGATGTAAACATGAAAATTATTTGTAAAGCAATATTATTAGACTGCAAGTTCCTTAAGAACAAGATCTCAGTTTTATCTTTGTCTTATACATAGATACAAATTATAGTTCAATTCTGATGTATCATGATGGCCTGGAGGTGGCCCTGGGTTCTCTAAGGTCATGACAAAGAAGCACAAGGTCCTCCTCTTTAGGGATAGTGCTGGTGATGGAAACTATGTCTGCTATGCAAAGGTCAACCTAACTAAGGTCAGAGGTGGTTGGTCACCAAATTGGCTGCAAGCCAGACCCCCAACCTTATATGAAAACTAGGTAACATTTTATACCTCTCTTACCCACCCCCCACAATCTTTATCTTTCTATCTCAAATTCCTACCACATTTTTGTTGATTTTTTTTCATATTTTAACTTTATACTATTATTTTTTATTTGTTAAACAAATATATAAATTGTTATTTGTAATTTAAAATTGTTATTTAAAATTTCTGTATTTAAATGTTTTCCTTGGTCCCAAGGGTTCCTTTATTCTCCATAGTAGAATCACTGGCTCTAGGCATATATGCATACATTCTCTCTCTCTCTCTCTCTGTCTCTCTCTCTCTCTGTCTCTCTCTCTCTCTCTCTCTCTCTCTCTCTCTCCCTCTTTCTCTCTCTCTCTCTCTCTCTCTCTCTCTTTTTCTCTCTCTCTCTCTCTCTTTCTCTCTCTCTCTCTCTCTCTCTCTCTCTCTCTCTCTCTCTTCTCTCTCTCTTTCTCTCTCTCTCTCTCTCTCCTGTCTCTCTCTCTCTCCTTTCTCTCTTTCTCTGTCTAGACAAATATATATGTATACATATATATTACACATGTAGATTTTAGAGCATATGAATAAGTATATATGAATATATAATTATCATATAATATAATTGAAATATATAAATAGATGTATAATATGTGTGTATATGCATATATGTATGTGTCTCTATGGAGAAAGAGAAACACAAAAAGGGAGAGAAGAGGGAATTGTCTTTTTCAGAGATAGATCATGAAATTTATTGCAGTTCGAATTACAACTCTGCTACTCATTCTCCGAGTAACTTGAAGCATCATTTTCTATTTTTGAAATTCATTTTTCTTATCTGGAAAACAAATGGTTTTAACTAGATTGTGTATCTTTAATGTCCTAGACCCCTTTCAAATTAGTGAAATTTATGAATCCCTTTTCAGAATTTTTAAATATACTAAAACTTTTAAATATACTAAAAAAAATACAAAAATTAGAACAAAAAATAAAGGTTAATGAAAATACAAATTTAATTTTCCTCCCATCCAAGAACAAAAGTCCCTTGAAATCTATTCATGTATCTCTGTTTGAATCCTCTCTGAATTGGTGAAGGGAACAATCACAGTGATGAAATCAGGAATGCTTAAAGTATTGATATGTATATATGACATTGTGCCTTCATTTCTTTCAGCAGTTCTCAAACTTTTCATCTCAGGACACCTTAATACTCTTAAAAATTGTTGAAGGCCCCTCAAAGAGCTTTTGTTTGTGAAGGCTATATCAACTGACAGTTTTCAGATTATAAATTAAATAGTAATAATATGAAAATTGTTTTGACTTCATAGACCTCCTGCCAGGATGTCTAGGACCCTTAGGGTTTTCTGGATCACACTTTGAGAAATACTGATCTAATGAATGAATGAAATGTGAAGCAGTACAAATGGTATGAGAATTTATTATTCAGTCATTTTTAGTCATGTTCCACTCCTCATGACCTAATTTGGGGTTTTCCTGGCAAAGATACTGGGGTGGTTTGCCATTTCCTTCTCCAGTTCATTTTACAGATGAGAAAACTGAGGCAAACAGGTTAAGTGATTTTTTTCCACTTGGAAGGAGAAGATAATTAACTCTTCTTTCCAGGTGATAAAGATTTGCCTACATTAAGGTGGTAGGATGTCAGGAACTCTTCATTTTATTATGAAATGAAAAATTAGAAGCTTGGGTGCACTCTAGGCAGAACTTGTGATGCCCAAAGGAGCAGCAAATTTGGAGCAAGATGAGTAAATGAACAAAGGGTTGTTTTCCTGGCAAGATCAGAGGAATAGGCAGCTAAGTAAGAGATGAAAAGATGTGCTGAGTAAATGGAAACAGAAGGAAGATATCTAGAAACTGTTGATAGGGAGACAAATCACTGTATAATATCACTAATTTTTGTTTATTTTATTGTTGTCGTTTGTTTTGATATCTCAATTATTTCCCCCTTAACTTCCCTTTCCTCACACTATTACTGAACACTTTCTTGGAACAATGGAAAATACTAAATCAAAATCCACATCAGAGAGGATAAAGTGCTAAGAAAACTTGGATTCAAATTCCACCTCATAGGAGTATTAATTGTACAACTCTGAGTCTCACCAGATTGCCAAAGCAGTCCTTGACACACAAAAGATTAAGAACCTCTATTCTATATCCAAATAGCCTAAATGGACCTCAGTTTTTTTTTCAGTTATAAACTGTGGGGGTTGGACTACATGGATTTTAAAGTCCCTTTCAGCACCAGATGGAAAATCCTATGAGTGTCACAGCTGCACATACACATATAGACATTCTCTGTGTATAGTTCCTACTTCCATTGAGAAAAAAAAAAAAAAAAAGATGTCTCCTTTAACACTTTTCTAGAGAGAGATTGGCCATACAATTCTTTGCAATTTGATTGATCTTTGGTGTTATTGGCATTTACATTATTGTAATTATTATTTTATTTGTTTTCTTCTTTTTGAATTACTTTATATAAGATTTTATTTCATATAAGATTATACTTCTCTGAGGATTGGGCAGCTTGGTTGATTACTAGATAAACTGTTAAATTACAGATAAGAAAACCTGAATTCAAATCTTGCCTCCAATATTTGCTAAGTGACCTCGGACAAGTCAATGAAATTTCCTTATCTTTAATGTGGGAGAATCAGACTTGAAGGCCTCTTAGATCTCTTCTACCTTTAAAGTTATGATCCTATGATATCACATATTTCATTATATTTAAGTATCATTTGTCCAAGTACTCCCCAATGTTCATGCATTTTTTCCTAATAGTAAAAGTGATATTGCAAATATTTTGATATATAGAATTTTTCTTTTTGTCTTTCATCTCCTTAGTGTATTTGCCTAGTATTGAGATCATTGGGTCAAAGGATATGACCAGCTATTTTTCTTGCATAATTCTAACTTGTTTTCCAGCAATTTATTACTCTACCAACAATGTATTGGTAGACCTGACTTTCCATGTTCTCCTACATGATAAACATTGACTCTTTCTACTTTTGCAAACATGCCAAAACAGCTATAATTTTAATTTTTTGCCATAACATATTACAAATATTACAAATTTCTTAGCCTACTGATGTATAGTTCAGTAATTATCCGCTCCCCAATATATTAAAAAAAAAAACTAATGGAGAGAATACTGATGTTAATGCAATAAAGGCTATCTTCTTTCTCTTTTGATATAATAACCATTAATTGCTGTAGTTTGAAGATAACTTAGAATTTACTACTGTGCAGAAAAGTCACATGGCTACAGAAAGCTATATAATTAGTAGCTGCATGAGAACTATCTTTTTGACCAATGTTTTCAATGGGGTGCAGAACTCTAGGAGAGAGGAAAGCTCTATCAAAGCAGAGTGGTCCCTAAAAGGCAATTTGTAATTTTAAAGAGTTCTCTGGGAATTCTTTCCAATATCAAACAACATTGGTTGTGTCAGAGGCAAGACTTGACTTCAAACCACTATGTGATTCCATAATGTGACTTAGAGATACCATATCATACCATACCATACTAGAGATCCCAACCTAGGATCCACAGACCTAGAAATCCACTTCTAGATTTCAGAGCATTTATGAACTTTGATGGAGAAAAATTAAATCTTTATTTTCTTGAATCTTTGCTGTAATCCTATGTATTTTATTTCATACATTATTTTAAGAAAGAGTTCATAGGCTTCTCCAAACTGCCAAAGAGATCCTTGATACACAAACTATTAAGAATCTCTATTCTATACCCAAATAACCTCTGCATTGCAGAGAAACAAGATGACTTGCTTATTTTTACAATAAACAAAGATCAGAATGGGGAGAAAAGATTCTTCTTAAGTTTTTGCCTTGGGGATCAGAATCAGAAACTAGAATGAATCTAATTTATCTTTATTGATATTAAGATTTCTAAATAATTAATATCTTATTTTTTCACATACTAAGTATTTTTATTTGTTTTAGTCAGTCAAGATTCACCTTCTAATCCTATCATCTCAAAATCTTATTACAAATATGTATAGTCAATGAAAACAAATTTCCACGTTGGTCATGTCCAAAAGAAAAAAAAAAAAAAGTTTCATTTTGCATTCTGAGTCCTTCTCTTCTCTGTCAAGAGGTGGGCCACATGTTTCCTCATTAGTCTGTTGGAATCCTAGTTAATCATTATGTTGATAAGAATTCAGTACAATAGAATTCCATCATATTTATTTACTATAAGTGTTTATCCATTCTCCAGTTTATGGAAACTCCCTCAAGTTTCTCATTCTTTGCCATCTAAAACAAAAAAAGCTATAAATATTTTTGCTTAAGACTAATCCTCCCTTAATCTTAATCTCTCCAATTTCCCTTTAGCCCGTCCTCTTTCCCTTCTATTTCCTCATTGAATGAAATGTATTTTTGTACCTCTATGTGTATTTTCATTCTTCCTTCTTTTGGTCAGTTTATATGAGAATCAAGTTTAAATGTCAGCTGCTCTTTTCCAACAACTCTTTCCTCCTGGTTTGTTTGTACAGATGTCTATTTGTGAACCCTGATTATGTGAGATAATTTTCCCTTACCTTCATTTCTTTCTTCCTGCTCTACTCTTTCTCACCACACCCACCACCCAGAGTCTTATCCATCTTTTTCTCTCTTTCCATTCTTTTCTTAAAAGATCAAGACATGGCAGAACTCTTTCCAAGCCTTGTCTAATTGGATTCTCTCTATGATCTCTGATGATGATAAGGTCCAGAGGAGTCATGTATTATCATGTCCCTATATTTGAATGAAAGCTGTATATTCTTGTTTGGTTCTTTGTCATTGTTCAGGTTTAGCATTTTTTGTTTGTTTGTTTCTCTTCACTCTTGGATTTGAACATCAAAGTTTCTTCACAACTCAGATTTTTCCATCTGTATCCCTATAGTATTCCTATACTTGGAAGTCTTTGCCAGTACTTCATTAAGGATCTTTTTTGTTTTGTCTTGTTTTTATCCTGTAATATTATACCCAGTTTTGCTGCGTCGATTATTCTTATAGGCTCATATCCTTTGTTTTCTAAAATATTATATTCTAAGTTCTTTTTTCTTTATATTGATGATTGTTAAATCAGGTGAGATCCTAACTGTATGCTGTCATTCCATTTATAAAAACATTCTAAAATTCTTTTTAAAACTCTTGCTTCAGCTTTTCAAGGAATTCTAGTTGAGTTCATACCCAAGCTATGTTTTTCTTTGAGACTATACTTGATGTTTTGAAGGCATTCGCTTCTATGTTTAAGTGTCTTGAGTATCTCTGCAACATAATAACTCATTATTTTGGAGTTCTTTTTCTGTTTTCCCATTGTCCCAACCTACTTCCTAACTTTGGATTTTAGGTCTGGGTTCTGATACACTTGTGTCGGGAAGGGCTTGGAACTATTGCTGCTTTCTTGAGGCTGTGTTATTCCAGGATTTCAAGGACAAGCTGAGCTTCTGTAAGCTTTCAGGGCTCCTAAAATATTTGATGTGAGGCGAATTCTGATTTCGGCCTTCCTGTTTTGAACTTCTGCATGTTCCTAACATGGGCTTAAGTCTATGCAAAAGCAGATTTCTGCTGCACTTCACCCTTATAACCAGTTGGAAAGCTTTATGGGTTCAGAGAGGCAGAATCTTTGGTTCCCTTTTAGGACAGCTTTCCTGGGATTTCTGCTTTGACTAGCTGCTGGAAGAGAGACCTACTCTATGCTATGGGTGTGAGTCACACCACTGTTGCTGCTGGCTTCTAAAATTCCTTCTTTCTAAGTACACTGCCCAGGGCTGGACTCCTTATCCAGAAAAGGGAACATTACCACATATAGCTCCCCTTCTCATTGCGCTCTGAATAAGTGACCCATAATAGGATAATGGGCAACAAAGCAGCTACCAGATAGTACCCTTCCAATAGCAGTGCACTGGCACAATGGTTATTGATATTCCTTTACAGGTAGTAAGTACCCTGCCAACATGTTCCTGTGACCTCTCCTCATTTTGAGCAGATTTCTCTGTCTTCTGTTTACTGGAACCAAAGGAGTTGCCCCGACTCTTTTTTTTTCCATCAAGATTTGGTCTCTTGCATTTTCTAGGTCTATATGCAAGAACTATGGATGGGACCTTCTTCTCTACCATCTTGGTTCCACCTACCCGAGTGTTTTAAAAAATAATCTTTCCCTCCCATTATCCTCCTTACTTATTGAGGAAAAAAAAAAACAATAACAAAAAAAATCACCTGAAAAATAAAGCTCTCAATTCACAATTGTATAGTTGACAAAATAAATTTTTACATTACCCCTGCCTCTTGTGCACCTTATGTTCATCCCTTTTTGGTCAGTAGGTGAGTAGCATGTTTCATTTTCATTCTTTTCAACTTGGTTTATCATTGTGTTGGGCAGAGTTCTCAAATCTTTTAAAGCTACTTTTCTCTAATGTATTGGCATCACATATAAATTGTCCTACTTCGATCAGTTTAGTTCTCCATCAGTTTATAGAAATTTTCCAAGTTTCCTCTGACATCACATATTTTATAACTATAAATAAGATTTATGAATGTGCATACCACTTTCATGAGAATGCATCGTCATTACATAGGTACTGCAGTCTTTGGCTTACAGGGAAAGCAAAAAAAAGATAAGGCCACTTCATATCCTTAAGCTTATTCTTGCTTTTTAAGGGAGAAGCAGGAGCAGCTAGATGGCACAGTGGATAGAGTACCAGCTCTTAAGTCAGAAGGGACTCCAGCTTAAATCTGGCCTCAGACACTTAACATTTATTAGCTATGTGATCTTGGACAAGTCACTAAATCACAATTGCCTCAAAAAACCCAAACAACAACAACAAAGGGAGAAGCCAATGTAAACTTAATTCAAATCAGATCTGGACTTGTTGCTAGAAAGGAAAACCTCACTGAGTGGCTCCTCATGAGAGTCTTGTTAGTGAAGTCTCTCAGTGGAACTCTAGAATTCTAAAGATATTCCTATTGGTAAGCCTGTTTCTTTCTCTCTTTTCCACCAGATCTTCCTCTCTTACTACTGGCCTGAATTTGTCTCAGAAACAAAAGATTGTGGCTGAAAGTACCTTGTTGGGAAGTCTTCTCCAACTTCTCTTAATACTAGTGACTTCCCTCTGTTAAACCTGTTTATACTTATTGTACACATTTATTTGTATGTTTTCTTCCCCAATGCAACGAGAATTCCTTGAGGCAGGTTTTGTCTTTTTCTTTGTTTGCTTGGACTTTCTTGGGGTATTTCCAAGGCATAATACATTGCCTGGCACATAATAGGGCACTTAATAAATGTTGATTGATTGATTAACTGGTCAGCAGAGTATGGCACTCTTTATACCATGTGATTTGATGTATGTATGTATATAGTAGATAAGAATCTGGACTTGGAGTATGAAAGATTAGGCTCAATTAAATATTTCCTGCAAGTCACATAACTGTTTCCTCATCTATAAAATAAAAGGGGTGGAACAAATGGCGTTTTAGGCCCCCTAAGATCTAAGATCTCATGATCCAAAGTTAGTTCCAAATGAATATCTCTACGCCATGAGGCATTTATAAGTTAAAGCAAAAAACAAAAAAACAGAGAGCCCCAGAGAGGTGAGGCTGATTATGAAGAGCTCTCAGAAGGCATTTAAGTTTAAGCCACTTCATCAAAGTCAAGAAGATTAGCTAAAAAGGAAGCAGTCATGGAGAGCCTTATTTGACCATAACAACACATAAATGACTTGGCAACTTATTAGATACAGGGTTAGAGGGGTGAGTGAAAGTAAAAAGTCAAAGCTGACTCCTGGATTGAAAAACATGGTAACTAAAAGATGGTGGTACCCTTGACAAACACAGGAAAATTAGGGGAAGGGAGGATTTGTGAGGGAAAATCTTTTTTAATAATATCTTATTTTTTCTAATTTTACACAAAGACATTTTTAATATTCATTTTTACAAATTTTTGAGTTCCAATTTTTCCCCTCTTCCTAAAACAGAAGTAATCTGATGTCATATATGTGCAATCATATAAAATACACTTCTAATGTTACAGTTATGAAAAAAACAGACCAAAAGAAAAAAAATAAGTAAAAATAGTATGTTTTGATCTGCATTCAGAGTCCATTAATTCTTTCCCTAGATGTGGATAAGATTTTTGATCATGAATCCTTTGGAACTGTCTTGGATCAGTGTATTGCTGAGATAGTTAAAACTTTCATAGTTGATTATTACACAATGCTACTGTGTTCAATGTTCTTCTGCTGGTTCTGCTCATTTCACCTCACATCAGTAATTTTTCAGAAATCCACCCATTCATCATTTCTTACTGCACAAAAGTGTTCAGTTATTTTCATATAACACAATTTGTTTAGTCATTCTCAGCTGATGAACATTGAGGGAAAAATCTTGAGTTTAGTTTTATACATGTTGAATTTGATGTGCCTGTGGAACATTACAGTGAAGCTGTCCGGAAGGCAATTGGACATAGAGAAATAGAGCTCAAGTGAGATATGAAAATTGAATATATGTTTATTTTAGAGGTGTCAATAAAAATGTAAGCAAATTAATGAGATTTCCAAAAGCTAGTTTGAAGAGAAAAGAAAAGATGGTCCAAGAGAGAAAAATGGTCCAGGACAGAACCCTGAGGTACAGCAATACAAAAAAATGAGCCTAAGAAGGAAACTGAGAAAGATTTATCAGGCAGATAGGAAAACCAGGAGATCAAAGTAATGAAAACATGGGAGAAAAGAATACACAGAATGAGCAATGTTCAGAGCTTCAGAGGAATCAAGAAAGATGAGGACTAGAAAAAAAGATCATTGAATATATTATAAAAAGGCACTGGAGATCTTAGAGAGAACATAAATTAGCAAGGAAGGAAACCATAATTGGAAAAAGTTTAGACAGGAGGGGGATACAAAAATAAAACAAAAACAAAAATGGAAGCATGAAATGAGGACAGCGTCTTTTTCTAGGAGTTTGGCTAAGAAAGGGAGAAAAGATAGAGAAAAATAGCTTAAGGGGATGGTAGGACCAAATCAAGGACTGGTTTTTTTTTTTTTTGTTTGTTTGTTTTTGTTTTGTCAGGATGGAAAAAAGATATGGGCATCTGTAGGCATTAGGGAAGGAAACCACTGGCTAAGGGGAAGTTTGAAAATTAGGGACGAAAAGTGGATAATGCCCCATTGATATCCTGGTAGTCCTCCTCTGACACTCTCTAGCTTATTAATGTCCTTCTTAAATATCTGTTACCCTGAAAAGTATAAAGTTTAATGTAAAGCATACATCACAGCATTATTAAGTATAATGGGACTATCTCTTCCCCATTTCTGAAAGCTATGCTTTTCTCAATGTAATCCAAGATTCCATTGGCTATTACCTCACACTGCTGACTCATTTTCAGCTTGTAGTCCACTAAAACCCCAGATCTTTTTCAGAACAACTGCTCTATATTCATGTTTCACTCACATCTAATTTACCGTACCCAAGTACAAGATTTTGCATTTATCCCTACTGAATTTCATCTCATAGAGAATTTCATCTGGCCATCCAACCAGATATGAATCCATCTGATTTGTTATTGCCAAATCAGAGAATGAATTTTTTTTTTTGCTTTGCTATAATCTAGAGAAATAATAGCCACAGAATTCCTCTTATCTACTATTTTAGTAATCCTCTCATAGAAAGAACTGAGGTTAATCTGGCATGACCTGTTCTTAATGAAGTGTTATAATCACTTCTTCACTTTGTAATCACTGCTTCTTTTTCTAAATGTTTGTTAGCCATTCCTTTAATGATAATCCTAGAATTTTCCTGCTAATCAAAGCCAAACTCTATAGCCTATAATTTCGAATAGAGGAAGGTCATAGTGAGGAGTATAATCAAGATTTAGGAGAAAGAATAGTAACTATAAAGAGTTTCTTAATCTGGGGTCCATAAACTTAAAAAAAGTGATAACTGCCTTTCAATATTATTGCTTTCCATTATAATTCTATGTATTTTGTTTCTTACACTTAAAATATTATTCTGAGAAGGTATTCATAGGCTTCACCAGATTGCCAAAAGGGATCTCTTACACATACACACACAAAAAAAAAGGTTTTAGGAAACCCTAGAGTTGATTGATAAGGGAGCAAGGTAAACCTGAGCTAACAGATCTTGGCGGATCACAATGTAAAGTGGGCAGAGAGCTTCTAGGGATAGATAGAATGTGTAAAGACATGAAAAAGTAAAAGACAATGATAGGGTAGGAAACTGATTTTTTTAAAACAATTTTTGCTTTCTTATTTCAATTTGTAATTTTATTGATATTTTTTCTATTGATAATACTTTCTATCTTTAATATTTTTCTATCGATAATACTTTCTATCTTTATATATATATATATATATATATATATATATATATATATATATATATATACATGTATTTTTCTTTCTTCTCTTCCAGGGTGAGGACCCAGCATAGTAATAAAAAATATAAGGTATTCTAATCTATTCCATAATTCTCCACATTCGCAAAGAAGGAAGGAGAAAAAGAGAATTTCTCACTTTTTCTTGATCTTTATAGTCACAGAATAGCCATTTTTTTGTGTTTTTTACCCCTTGATGTTGTTGAAGGCACTATATATGTTGATCCCTTGGTTTTGCTTTTTTCTTTCTGCTTTGCTTCAGATAAGTTTTCCCATGATACTCTGAATCCATCATAATCATAACTTCTTATGACTTAGTAATATGTGCCACAATATGTTTAGTCATTTCACAATAAATAAGCATCTCCCCTGTTCCCAAATTTTGCTTCCACAAAAAAATGCTACTATGAATACATTAGTATATATGAGCCAAAAGACAAATTTCTTAAGCCTTCATAATTTTATTTAGAGAGGTGATAGATTCAGGGATAAAATGAAACATATTTTTTGAATGACGTCAATGGGGGAATTTGTTTTGCTTGACTTTGCATATTTGTTATAATAAAATTATTTTTTCTAGTGGAGTGGAGGTGGATTGGGAGAGAAACTCAATTTTTACTCATTTAAAAAACTCTTTGATAGAAATATAAATTCAATATCCTATAGCATTGGCATACCAATACTCAAGTTAGACCTCTGATGCAAGGTAATCCAAGTTATTGTGAGGAAAGTGCTTTGCAAATCTTTAAGTGTTACATAAATATGAACAATTTAATAAGTATTATATTGTACATATGTACAAACAAAAATACATACATGGTGCTTTGAAAAAAATTAGTAATTTTACCCACACTAAATGCTGATAGATTTAAGACTATTGCTTTGCAATTAAGTTGGTCAGAAGTGGGGTTTTTTGTTGTTGTTTTTGTTTTTTTATTTGAATTATATAATTTTTTATTATTTTTATAGATTTTTATTTATAAAACATTTGCATGGGTAATTTTCAACTTTGATCCTTGCAAAGCCTTCTGTTCCAAATTTTCCCCACCTTCCTCCCCACCCCTTCCCTTAGATGGCACGTAGTCCAATACATGTTAAATATGTTTAAATATGTGTTAAATCCAATATATGTATACATATTTATAAGTTATCATGCTGCACAAGAAGAATCAGACCTAGAAAGAAAGAAAAAACCTGAGAAGGAAAACAAAAAATGCAAGGAAGCAATAACAGAAAGAGTGAAAATGCTATGTTATAGTGCACACTCATTTCCCATAGTTCTCTCTCTGGGTGTAGATGATTCTCTTCATTACTGAACAATTGGAATTGGTTTGAATCATCTCATTGTTGAAGAGAGGCACGTCCATTACAACTGATCTTTGTATAGTCTTGTTGTTCTGCTCATTTCACTTAGCATCAATTCATGTAAGTCTCTCCAGACTTCTCTGAAATCATTCTTCTGGTTGTTTCTTATAGAACAATAATGTTCCATAACATTCATATACCATAATTTATTCAGCCATTCTCCAGTTGATGAGCATCCACTCTGTTTCCAGTTTCTGGCCACTACAAAGAGGGCTGCCACAAACATGTTTCTTTCCTTTCTCTCCTTTAAGATCTCTTTCGGATATATGGCTGGGTCAAAGGGTATGCCCAGTTTGATAACTTTTTAAGCATAGTTCCAAATTGCTCTCCAGAATGGCTGGATGTATTCACAATTCCACCAACAATGATCTGTCCCTGTTTTCCCACATTCCCTCCAACATTGCGCATTATCTTTCCCTGTCATTCTAGACAATCTGACAGGTGTGTAATGATATCTCAGAGTTGTCTTAATTTGCATTTTTCTGATCAATAGTGATTGGGAACACTTTCATATGAGTGGAAATAGTTTCAATTTCATCATCTGAAAATTGTCTGTTTATGGTCTTTGACCATTTATCAATTGGAGAATGGCTTGATTTCTTATAAATTAGAGTCAATTTTCTATATATTTTAGAAATGAGGCCTTTATCAGAACCTTTGAATGTAAAAATGTTTTCCTAGTTTATTGCTTTCCCAGAAGTGTTTTGTTTTGTTTTGTTTTGTTTTTGGTAAGGTTTATCCCATAGCCTCAAATGGACGTTATTAACAAACCATGCTAACCATGACTAACAAATGGATTACAGAATGAAAGTGTTAATTTGCAAGCTGGAATGAGAAACTCATCAGGCAGGAAATGCTGTCATTGGGATAATTTTCAGGGACTCCAAGACTAAGATAACAGTCCTGTTATGGAAGTGTTCTGAGAATACTAGATAATCTATCTATTTGCCAAGAATAACCTTGTCTGTATTAGAGATTAAAAAGACTACAACTCTTCATATTTTGGGCTGTTAATTTCTTCCATTAAATCCGAGACTTGATCTCATTTTGTTTATTAAAAAATCACATTCAACAAGGTTTAGAAATCAATTCCAAAACTATCCTCTCAAAGGCTCTTCATTTTCCTTGTACACATCTTGTCCATTATTACAGTTGATTAGTATCGACTAATAATATCTTTCCCCATTCCTTATTAATAATCAAGCAACAAGCATTTATTAGACACTGTGGGCTAGTCTATTGTGCAAGTCATTAGGGGTATAAAGATAAAAAAAAATGAAAGTTTGTGCTTTGTCTTTTAGGCAAAACATACAAGTTGTCCCAAAGGTTCAAGGCTGTTTTAAGCTTTGTTAGTTTAAATGCAAAGTACTGGGGAAGAAAGGCCTAGTGCAGACGGTGGTGCTGGACTAAACTTTGAAGAAAACCAGAGACTGCAAGCGGACAGAGGAGGCAGTGCATTGCTGGGAAGCAGACTATCCGGGACCAATGTGTGCAAAATAAAACATTTCAAATAGTGAAAAGAAGAGCATCAGAGCAAATTCTGATAAATATTTAAATAGTAAATGGCACGCTCAAAAAACAAACCAATCAAAGCAATCCAGAGTTTTCTCTCCCGGGTACCTCCCGGGGAAAGTGTATCTAAGTGTATCTAAGTGTATCTAAGCATGTGTGCGCCTGGTAAACTCCGCACTTTGCACCCGACGCTCCTTCCAAGCCTTGAGTAAACACTAGGTCAACAATTTTTGTTGCGTTCTTTTGGACACCGCAGAGAGGTAGTTGGACTTCCAGGGTTTAAGCAAACCATTAACGCTGAAATTGACTGGAGGGAGCTGAAAAAGGAGGCCTGATGAGCACAGCCTCAGCTGGTCTAAGGAAGAGCATCCTTCAGAAACTCTTGACTCTAATGCCAGGGCTACTGCAGAGAAGGGAGAAGAAACACAATAAACCCCGCGAGCCTCCCCTGAGCAGACGTATACAAAGCCAAAGGCGGTAGACTGAAGCCATGGCTATCTGCTGCAAAGTCCCCAGGGCAGGGCCGGGCAGGCCGTACCCATGTAGCCGAATCAGCGAGGATGCTGACCCTTCATCCCCCCCATCCTCCCCAGCTGCGGAGCACTCCTCAATCCTCCCATCCCCGGAATAGACCGGACCACATTCCTGCTCCACAGTTAAGCCCAGGGTCACATTTTCATGCACCAACTGCTGCGTCCCCAGGTCCCTCGTACAGCAATAACGGCCCGCCACGGTCCACGTTATTTGCCCCCGACTGCGGTTCGATTGCCCAACAAGCCATTCTTTCCTTTAAAGAACAGAATCCTTTCCAAAGGAATTTGTCTGGCGAGTTCTATTCTCGCGCACCGTCCTCCCCCGCCCTCCGCAGCCCCCGCTCTTCCTCAGAAAGTCCTACAGCTGTCTCATTCCCCTGCATTCTGCAGGTTCTGATTACTATGCGTTCTCTAGATGTTCCACTCCTGTGGTGACCCAACACCCCAGAGGCGGAGCAAGCCAGCGGAGACGTCAGGGCAAAAAACCCATCCCAGCCATGCCAGCTCTCCCTCCGCTCAGCTGCTCGCAGCCCACATCCATGGCTCGTGTGACAGCCTCGGAGCCCAGAAGCCGCGCTGAAATGCAGTTAGCAGCACAGCTGGGAGACAGGCAAGGAGGCGATGGTCCAGAGACGGAAATGAGCTTCCCGTGAGCGGCTGCTCCACTGCGGTGCCTGCCGCGGCCGGGCTTCCCCTCGCAGCGGCGCCGGGCTCGGGGCGAAAATCCCCTGCGGGGCAACTCGGTTTCTCTCGGTGACTGCGGTGTTTTTCCCCCTTTTTCTCCCACTTCCCGTGCCCTCTTCTCTAGGATGGCGGAGGCAGAATTGCACAAGGAAAGGCTGCAAGCCATAGCTGTAAGTCTAGTCTCCTTTCATTTGCTCTATTGTCTGGCAGCGGAGGGGACCTTGAGTTTGGGGCTGGGGAGGAGGTGGGGGAGCACTCCAGCACAGTAGCCGCATTGGCATGTCTTGAAAAAAAGAAGTTGGTGAGATTGGCTTGGCTTTTTCCTTTAGACGCGTGCATAAAGGTCGCATGCATGTTTCTGTTCGTATGTGCCCATGTGCAACTCCAGTGGGACTGGGGCATTAAGAGCGATATCCAGGGCTTAGAAAGACGAGGCTGTATTTCAGGACCGATGGCAGGGGAGGGGTACGCGAATGGAATGGTTCTCAAATGTTCTCCTGCCGTGCCCAGGATAGCTTTGCTTCATGGACTCGGAGGGTGGGGAAACTGAATTAAAGGGTCATTTTATTACCCGCCGTTCTCTTAGGTAAAGGAAAAAAGTACGTGGCTCCCGAACGTGTAGCATACCTCCTCACTGGGCTGCATGTCTGCATGCTGCTGGGAGTCCTGAGCCTCCCCTTGGCTGGTGCCGTATGAAAAAGGACACACTGAAGGGGAAAAGTACTGCTTATAAAATGGCCCGGCACGCCACAGCCCAGAACTCCCAGCATTGGGGAGGTCCCAGGGCCCGGCTGTGCTGTGCACCTCATCCAACTGGCTTCGAGGCAAGCCCTTCTGGCAAAGTTCAGATGCCAGTTCAAAAAAGTTGTGCAATGTAGGGTCTCTGCATGTGCTACTTGGGTTTTAAAATGTCTAAATCTGTCGAGATTTTAATCGTCCTTGGACCAGTGTTACCAATGATCAACAGATGTTGTGTTTTTACTATAAAGGCCACAGCTGGATTATATATTTCCCTTGTAGATGAGGGAATGATTACTGCTGTTGCAGGGAAGAAAAAAGAAAAAATAGGACTAATAATATCCTAGTACAGAAGAATCGCTAGACTCACAGTGGATTAATGTCTCCAAAAGTTACCTGGGGGAGGGGGGAAGTCTTAATTGGTTGGAGGGAAGTAGTGGGTACTGCTTTATCAGCAGATATTTTTTCCCTCCAGAAGGTTTTAAGCCATGTCTCCGATGGAAAGGAGCATTAAGGCCATGCTGTTTTGGTTTTTTTTCCTTAAGTCTCTGGCCTGGAGGGAGTTTTTGTGGAATTCTTCTTTCCTAACTCTTCAAAGGCAGATACTGTTTTTGAGATGCCACAGTTGAATCGAGAGGGTCACCTCCAACAACATCTAATCTGAAAATTTCTGAAAACCGGGGTCTCTAGGACGCAATAAGCTATGTCATCATCCATGTATGCTGTGTCTGTGTTGATGGCGCATGAAGTCATTCATGGCTTGAAAACTTGAGAGCAAAGCCTGTGATGCCCGCATGATGCCCTTGATAAGAAAAGAGATATTCAAGTCGTGGTGCCATGTAGATAGCTGATGTTTTGTTACTGATGGCATAATAGGAGGCTGTAAGTGGAGTTGGCGTTAAGGCACAGACAACTGGGTGACTTAGCGGGATCTTCGATGGAATCCCTTCTGCTGGAAGCTCCAGGCTTCTGTCGAGGGCCTCCTTCACAGAGCTGTCACATTTTCTGATTTGGCATCCTGGTTTCCTTCAAGTAAATGGCTAAGCAAAAGCTGGCGCCCATGAAAAGACTGGCTTTCTGCACATGGAGAAAGGCAAGTCAGCTAATGCAGGTCCTCTGGTGCCAACTGTCTCAAAATGTGGCAGACTGATCTAAGCAGTGATTTACTCTAGGAAGGAGGCTGGCACTCTCTTTGAGGATTTTCCTCTTCTTGTGTGTGCCCATAAACACACACACATTTATATTCCTATATATCTTATATATGTATATCTTACATAAACATTTATATGCATATATTTTAAAACATGTATATCTCTTGTACAGCCTTTATAATTTTGTGAGTAGAATTGGAGAGTTATCTGTACCGAATGCAAATAAGCAAATTTAAACATATGGATTTTGACATGTGCATGTCCTATACTTTCTAGGATTACTGTCAATGTGGCACTGTGCAAGGTTACATCATTTTGGGGTGTATGTACTGGGATTTAATTATTTAGTTCATAGATTCTTAATCTAATAAATTTTGATAACTGTATTTTGGAATTATAATCCCATGAATTTTGTGGAATGCTTTTGAAAACATTCTGAGAAGAGATTATTAATAGGTTTCATCAGAGATATCAATAACTCCAAAAGGGTTCAGAACCTCTTGCCTAGTTGTTTTCTGCCACCTTTATTCTCACCTTCATACTTTTTAAATGCAAATTCAGTCTGAGGGACAGTGCTTACCTATTATTAAGCCCAAACTTGTGGAGAAATAGTGGTATTCATCCACCTCCCCCCTCAAGCCTTATCTCTTAGCCTGGGATGCTCCCCAGGGACATAGAGACAGCTAGGTGGTATGGTTAATAGAATTTCTAAATTGGGAATCAAAAAGACCTGAGTTTGAATGCTGCTTGCAACACTTATTAAATACTCTATGTCCCTAGGCAAGGCACTTACCCTTGCCTGTTTCCTCATCTGTGAAATTGTACCTATCTCACAGGTTTGGGGTGAGGACCAATGAGATCACACATGTCAAGCCCTTTGCAAAAACTTAGTGTTTTTATAATTCTTCATGATTAAGATGAAAGCTTGGGAAGAAATCTCCACCACCTGGAGTGAAGTTATATAAATTTCCCCAGGTTCTTGAGACAGGAGTAATTTCCTTTACCATGTCAGGCAGTATATTAGCACTCTGTGCTATGGACTCAGAATTCAGTTTGAAGTGGTAAGAGATAAGCAGATGGCACTGGGAGACTCCTAGGAAAGTAGATAAGGACCATGACAAAATTTACACAACAAATATTTTATTTCTTGAGCACCTATTATGTATTAAGACATTAGTAAAGCAAGGGAGATTATCTCTAAATACCAAGTGCCATAGGGGAGATTTAACACTGTGATAACTCATGCTATGAAATAACAGATAGTTGTGTCACCTAAAATAATCAGGTCACATGATGACTTAGAACAATTCATTTTACTAATTCAGTCTCGTTTTCTTCATCTATAAGATGAGGGGATTACACAGAATCATTTTTAAGCTCCCATATATCCCTAAACATATGATTTTATGTTAATCTCAGACAATTTTAATTTTTAAGCAAATCAGTCCTTCCCTGTTCTACCCCATCTTCTACCCTGTTCCAACTGCCTCCAAAAAAAAAAAATATCCTTTTCTAGTTCTCTATTTGAATCTTTCAGTTTGATTTTCTTGTCCAGAGGCCAAAAATGGCTTATTATCTTTATTTCTTGCCAAAACCAAGAGGAAGTCACAATAAGCAAGATCATTTAAAAATCCATTTTGTCCAGGTAGTCAATCAGGCAATAAATATTTATTAAGTATTTTGTTATGTGATAGGCATTGGATTTAGCACTGAGAATACAAAGAAAAATAAAACGATAGTTTTTACTCTCAAAATGCTTACAATCTAATGGGAGAGACAATATGGGAGTAGCCATGTGCAAACAAACTATAGACAGACTATGGTGAAGATAATCAGTGGAGGGTGTCCACATTTTTCCTTGCTATGATTCTTTAGCTGAAGAGTATTCATAATTACCTTTCCTTGTTTTAGACAAGAAAAGTTACATAGTATTAAGTATGGAATGAGTCCCAAAGACATTCAGGCCGAGAAATATACACCATGTCGTATCTTCTTTTACCCATGAGCAATGTGGGCAATTCAGAATTCCTGATGGATGAAGTTAGAATATGACTAAGTATCCTAACATGTACACTTGGCATGAGGAAGCCATGAAGCCCACTGGTATTAGTGGTAAGCTGGGGGGCCCACATCCTGTTACAAATATTCCAAGAATTGGTTCAGTGGATGTAAACTGTCCAGTGTCAGTTGTATCTTAATGAATAACGTTTGCATTTTGAAGAGGCCACTGAGACCAAATGGAAACCAAATGTAGGGAAGGAAGTGTGGTGTCTGAGCTTCAAGAAAGGATGACAAAGGCATCCTATAACATCCCATGCAAAACTGGTTCCCCTTCCTCCACTGAATTATAGTACAACCCTCGTGTCAATTTGGGAAAATGCATTTTGGGGGAAAATCATGAATTTTCAAGCTGGAATACCCTTTAGTTGTAACAGATGAATAAATCCTGAGAATTTAGGTGTGCTTAAAGTTTATATTTGGAGCCCATCTATACTAACTTTTGTTTTATTTTATCATTTACTTAAAGTACACTATAGGCATAGTATTCCCCTAGGAAATATAAATACAGAACAATCCTAGTCTCAAGTAGCTTGCAATCTACTTGAGTACATAGATACACAGATCACGGTTGAATATTCAAGAAATTTTGCAAATCTAACATGTGACTGGGTCACTAAAGAAAGGCCCATATTTTTCATGCTGGTATTCTTCTAGTATTGCTCACAGAATTCTTAAGATCACATAGATTCACAGATTTAGAGATGGAAGTGAGTTTAAAGGTCATTTAGTCTACCCTCTTACTTTACAGATGTAGAAATTTAGGACAGGAGATCTAAGTGATTTTGTACAAAATTACACTGGGTAATCAGTTAGTAAACATTTATTAACATCCACTAGGTGCCAGGTACTGTGCTAAGCAGTGGGGATATAAATACAAAAAAGAAAAACACCTCTGCCCTCAAGAAGCTTACAATCTAATGGAGGAAGGCAACACTCAAAAGGATGAAGGAAAAGGAAGAATGATGGAATTATCTAGATAGGAAAGGATAGGGAGTGTGGCTAGATAGGAAAACAAAGAAAAGAGATAGAAATAGACTCCTTCTTTAAAAGGAGGTTTTGGAGTTCATTGTACAAATGGTATTAAGTAGCAAAGCTCAGATCCTAAACCAGATCCTTCAACTCCAATCCAGTGCTCTTAGTGTATGATTGCCTGACATTGTAGTCTCCAAAGAATTGAACTTGAGCATCTCCCAATGCAGTGGATATAGTAGATGATGGGCATGATCATATTCCAGAGAAGGAATTATCAAGGAGAAGTAGAACACTACATCCAAAATGTGTGTAATCCCTGTGGCAGACAAGGGAGGGGATGGACAAGAAGCTTGTGGATAGATAGGAACGAACAAGTTGGGGTTGGAGAGAATACCCACATCATGGAAATCTTAGACCTACTTGAGTAAATACTGGGTAGTATAAAGTATAATAAAGGTGGATGGATATTATTAGAGAAGGCTTGCAATAGGTGAGTATGAAGTAGTATTTTTTTAAAGGAACAAATCCAATGAAAGTTTGAGAGAAGATATTGCAGTTAAAGGGAATAAGAAATCTGGAGATGTGAAAAAATATTATTGTATATGTAAGGGTTGTTGATGAGTAACAATAAATGGAAAAAATGGAATAGAGATAAAGGTAGTTAGTTAAAATCTGTGCAGAAGAGTTTGAATTCACTAAATAACAGGGAGATATGCAAAGTTGTTGAGCAAGGAAGTGAATGGATAAAAATTTTAAACAATTTTTTGAGAAAAAATTTGTCTCATTTTAATTTTTTTCTGTATTAGGACTATTATTCTTATTCTAGTTCCTATTCAAGTCAAAAAGTTTGATAGGAAATCATAGGAAAAAAAGATTATTGGGAAAAATTCTTTTTTATCTTGAGTAAGCATCTTAGTAGTTTAGGGAACATTTTTTTAGTGAAGCCACTGACTTTTGACCATTATGAAGAACATGAAGATAGATATATGACTTCAGATAACTTGTGGTTGTATAGTAGTTAAGTATCCAGAATTCATATTGATTTTTAACTTAATAGTGTGATTGTCCTCATAAAAGATAAGCAATGTGAACAATGCATAAGCTAAAAATAGGTTTGCAGTCTTCATACATGAGAAACATGCAGCTCAACATTCCAGGCCTCAGCCTCCTGGAGCAGGAAGGCTACCAGCCATGGTGAACTCTGTGATGCACTGAGATTTGTAGCTGCCATCTGAAATCAACCACAGCAAAGTATGTATTGATTAGGTTTTGGCAACATATAGAGGAAAGCCAATTCTCAAAGCCAATTCTCAGGAGATGTGAATGTTCTAGTTTCTAAGTTACCTGACACTACTTTTCCCTGGAGCTAACAGCTTTTTTATCATTGCCTTCGCTTATGGGATTTGTAGTATGATTGAGTTTGAAGGGTTCTTAAGGAAAACTAAGGTCTAAAAATGTTAAATGACTTTACCTAAGCTAATACAGTTCAGAAATAGCAAATTTAGAACCTAAACTCCAGTCTTCTGATTCCAAGGTCACTGTTTTTTTCTGCCTCTTACAATGCAAGGTTGGTACTTTTTAGTACTTAGTGGAAAGGAAAAGGAAAAGAACATAGAAAAATGGGCGAATTTGATAACTGTCTTCAAATATTGTAAAGGAGAATTTATTTGCATCCAGGTCTTATCTTCCTATTATATTGTAAGCTTTTTGAACACGGAGACTGAATTTTTCTTATTTTCTTTTCTTATTCTTTGTATTCCCAGTGACTTATATATAGCAGCTACTTAATGGAATTTTGCCAAATTGTTGATTTAAATTTCTATAGGTTCAGAGAGTAGAACTAGGCCCAATGAGAAGAATTATAAGAAATCTATCAACCACTGTGCGTTTATTAAGCACTTGATAGGTGCATATGAAGCATTAGGGGTACAAAAACAAAAAAGCAAACAGTCCCTGGTGTAAGGAACTTAATGTTCATTTAAAGAAAGGAATGTATACACACAGAAGTGAATACAAACATTTATGCAAAAAAGTATAAGTTCTTTGGGTTGAGGGAAGGAAGCTAGGAATTCAAACAGGCAGAGTTCATTTCAGGCATAGGAAGGGGGACAGATTCACAAAGGTAGATCAGGCAAAAATGGAATGATGTATGGGGAAGGACAGAGGGAAAGGAAGGAAGAGAGTGAGGGAAAGAGAAGAGAGAAAGAGGAAAACAGAGAGACAGAGATATCCAGAGACAGAGATAGATGGTCTAGCAGGCTAGTTTGGTTGAACCATAGAGTGTATCATAGAATAGGATTTAGTAATAGTAGAAAGGTAGATGATAGTCAAATTGTTAGTGGCTTTAACAAACACAGGAATTTTTATTTTATCTTAGATCAGGGGTTCTTAAATTTTTGCCACTCATGACCCATTTTCATCTGAGAATTTTTATATGACCCCAAGTATACAGATATGTAAAATTGTTATAGAAATAAAATATTTACTGATAATAAATGTTAAAGAAATTGATTTTAAAACAATTGTTTGATATATAAAATTTTACATAAAGAATTAAATATTTGATTTTTACTGATATTTGTTAAATTTTTTGTGATCCCCATATTCAGTTACATAAGCCTATATGGAGTCATGATCCACAATTTAAGAAGCTTTGCATTAGTCATTAGGGAAGCACTAGAGATTTTTGAGCAAGGGAAGCATGTTCAAATCTTTGCTTTAACAATATTACTTTTTCAGGTCTGTGGGGAGTGCATTAGAAAAGGGAGAGACTTGTTAATTAGAGGCTAGAAAAAAGGAAGAGAGAATAGGGATGAAGTCAAGGAGTTTTGAGATATAGCATAGGAGAGAATAGAAAAGAGGAAGATTAATTGAAAGGAGTTATGCATCTGATTTTAATTAATAAAAGATCCTGTATGTTGGCTTGGTGACACGCTTATAATATGGACAAAATCAAGTTGCAAAATCACAACAAAAATTATGAGTAATTTGGTGGTGGTCAGTGGAGAGGCAGGCAATGTGCTCAGTGGCATTATTGTAGGTTACTCAACCAGTTTCCATTCTGGGGGTTGAAGGGTGGGAAGTTAAGTAGGTTTGAACCTATGATTCATCAGTATGAGCAGTTCCTGGTTTAGAGATGTAGAAATTCTCTTCACCAGTCCAGCTCTGCAACTTGCCTGTAACTTACAGTCTTAACAAGATGCCAGTGGCACAGAGATAGATATGTGTCAGAAGCATGACTAGAACCCAAGTTTTCTGACTCCAAAGCCTGCCCTTTATCCCTTCTGCTAACTGTAAATTTAAACAGGCAGTTCTGGAGAAATGATTAATCTCTCAATGTTCAAACAGAAAACATAAATTAGTTTAACTTAAATGTCTTAAATTAATTTAATTTAAATAATTTAGTGAAAAATTGTAAAAGCTATTTCAATTCATCAGACACATATTAAATGCCTATTGTGTACAAACCACTGGGGGCACAAAGATTTAAAAAGGCATAACCCATATTTTCAGGGGACTTCTATTCCGTTGTATTGGTCTTTTGACTTATGGAATAATTTTTAGAGGATCCTAGAGCTGTGTAGAACTATATTTTTAAAAAGTTGTTAAAATTATCTATTTTTAGGACAGAGACTCCTAAGATTTCAGAGGAAAGAGGGAGTTTGTGAACTTGTATTTTAAAATGTATTTTTATTTCAGTAAAATTGATTACCTTTAAAATCATTTGTATTTAAAACCATTTTTCTGAGAAGGTACTCATAAGAAGTATCCATGCAACAAAAAAGGATAAGAATCTTTGATCTAAGATGCATTGATTCTGATTTTGAGCCACTTTACTGTATTCATTTATTAGACTCCTAAGGGAACGATCAAATCGGCAAGCTGAGAATAGGCTCAAGGTATTCTTTCTAATAGTTGCAGCTGCCAGTTGGCATAGCCTTAGAGCCAGGAGTAGTGTGGCATTTTAGCAACAAGCCAACAAGAACTTGAGTTTGGAAGAAAATCACTGAAAGCCTTAAAGTTTCATGTATCAAATGCTTCAGCATCCTAGGAATGCTATATGAGTAGGAAGTCAGTTATCTCACATAGTCAATAATTTGTTTCAGTTCCAGTGAACTTTATTCGATACTTCTTGTATGCATAGTATTGTGTTGAGTGCTCTGGGAGATAGTAAGCTTAAATAAGACATAGTATATATGCTTTTAGAGAGAAAGATAAATCACATATAACTAAAATGTGCAATGGCAATAACTTCTTTTGGGAGGAATAATGGTTCTGAACTCTCCTTTTATTGACATAGGATATGTCTGGTGAGGAAGAAAGTGGAAATTCTTGCTGCCAATGTAAATTGGCAATTATTTGGCAATTTATAATCTTAGGGAATTGCCTTTGTACCAAGAAATAACTTGTTCAGGAAAACCAGAAGGTATCAGATTAGTATGTGAACCCAAAAAAATCATCCTTAGTCTACCTGTTATATCATGCAGCCTTTCAAAGGTAACAATAAATTACATATAGATAGTGCTTTATGGTTTCACAAATGTCCCATCAGGTAAGTAGTATAAATGTTGTTATCACTATTCTGTTGTTTTGCAGTCTCTTTATGATTCTATTTGGAGTTTTCTTGACAAAGAATGGCTTGCCATTTCTTTTTCCAGCTCATTTTTACAGATGAGGAAACTGAGGCAAACAAGGTGAAGTAACTTTCCCTTGATCACTCAGCTAGTAAATGTCTGAGACAAAATTTAAACTCACAACTTCAGGACTGCTGCTTTATCCATTGTGCCAACTAGCTTTCTAATAGAAGCTATTGAATCCCCATTCTAAAGATGAAGAAGTTGAGAATCATGCTATATTTAATGGCATGACCATAGAATATTACAATCAGTTTGATAATCTGAATATAGAATTCTTAAATCCAAATCCTCCAGGCTTTCCATTTTTATTCCATGTTGCCTTTTCTACAATAACAAATCATTGATGCATTAAAGAGGAGCAAATACAAATTTTAAAAAATTTTTTTAAAAGATGGAAGAATGAAAGTTTTTACTTTTGAGGTGTGGGGTAGGACGGGAATAACTTCCTGGAAGAAGTGATATTTGGAATAGACTTCAAAAGGGATGGTTAGGCATGCATCAGGTTGAGGAGGAAGTCCTTAGAAGCATCGGGAACAATTGTGATCAAAAGTTTAGATGTGGAAAAGCTTAAGTTATTTTCAGAGAATCCAGAGTAATCAAGTTTGGTTTGAGTATTGAGTACAATCAGTTCTGCTGCAATGCTTGCTCAGAAAATGAGAATGTGTTTCAACTGAATTGATATATTTGGGAACATTTGGAGCATAACAAGATCGGTTTGCTTCTGTTCAGTTTTTCTGTCACAGAAAAAACTCAGAAAACTGTACCATATTTTCAATAAATCACAAGCTGTACTCTTCTATGGCCTACTAGAGAACCAACTTGGTCATATAGCTTGGAGTATAGGCCAAACAATAACTTCTTGGCAGCCATTTATTGTAGTAGTTATGTATTTCTTTATCATTTACCATGTATAAAACTATTCTACTGTTTTTATTAGGTTCTTATCTTTTAAAAATGTCACTGATAAAATTTGGAGAGTTCTACCCCAAATCCCATTTCCCCCATAAGCCATGTGATTTTTATTTGTACAGTTTTGCATAATACTTTTGGGGAACACATCTGTCATCTTTTAGCAGAACTGACTGTCCCTATATACCCTATTCCATCATGAGAAGTAATAGAAGAAATGACTAGCATGGAATTGATACAGTGACCATTATATTGTAAAGAGACTTGAATGTCCAGCAGGAGTTTAATGATAGAAAAGAGATTTCTGAGGAATGATTTGACTAGCTCTATGAATAAGAAGAATTATCTGGCAGTAATATGAAAAATTGGATGGGGTTAGAAAATTTAAGCAAGAAGACTTGTTTAGAAAACTGTCCCAATATTTTGCCAGGTGTAAATTAGGGCCTACATTTGGGTAATTCCAATGTATATAGAGATTATTTGAAAGATGTTACAGGGGTGAGATTGACTGGATTTAGTAACTGATTGGAGAGAAGTATGAGAAAAGAAAGAGTCAAAAATAATAATATTTCAGTTATATGAGATTATGTGGGAATTATGGCTAGAAATATTGAAATAAAAAAGATAAACCACTTTGAGGGAAAATAGAAAAAGCTTAGTTCGAGCATTGCTAGAGTTTGAGCTTCTAGTTTCTAATGTAGAGAGGCCAGGAAGGATGAGGACTGAAAAAAGCCACGAATTTGGTGATTAAGAGGTCATGAATAAGTTTTGGAAAAGTGGGTGGCTAATCCCATCTTTGTCCCAGATGGAGATGTTCCCTCCCAGCATAAAGACCACATCTACTATCTACCCACCCTTTCTTTGCCCTCTCTGTCATGCTAAAATCAGTCCCCTTCCTCCTTTTTTAATCCATTTCATGCATTCCTGGGGTTCTAGATGTGGGTCTGCCAAAAATCTTATAAAAAAATTTTTTAAATCAAAATTATTCTTTTATAAGAATTTATATGGTGCCTACTACATTCAAAGCATTGTATTCATATGTATATATATATATATAAATATATATACACACATACATATATGCATACATATATACACATACACACATATATATACATATATATAACATATACATATATATACATACACACACACACACACACAGACACACACACACATATATATAAAATTTGATAAAACCCCTGTCAGGTAGGTGCTATTATCATCCCCATTTTATAGTTGAGAAAAAAGGTTAAGTATCTTGCCCAGCATTCCACAGCTAGTAAGTATCTGAGGCTGGATATGATTTCAGATCTTGTCTCCAGGCTCAGTGCTCAATCACCATCAGCTGCCTCAGATTAGCATATCTTACTGTGGGTGTTCAGTAAATCAACTTTTAAGTTCTTTGCCAACTTTAGCCTTCCCTTAACATTTTACAGAATTATATTGGTTTACTTACTATGCTAGGTGGGTGGGATTTTTGTTATTTTTTGCCTTCTAAATTATAACCAAACAGTCATTTGAGTGTTCACTTTATTTTTAAATTCAAGTCTGAAATTTGAAACTTTGAGAGTTAAAAAAATTGTTCCAAAAAGAAAAACATATGTTTGAAAATTTTAACCCCTTTAATGGTAGATAGGGAACTTTCTTGGGTAAGACAACTTTGAGATAAAAAATTTCAAAGAGTTTTTTGATGAGTGACAATTTTAAGAGTCTGATGTCCCTAGGTGGGACATCAGTATGTTGTACAAAATTGTGGGACATAAGTTGAGGGATGGGAGGAGTGAACGAAAAGGGTTTTTTTTGGGAGTTAAGGAAGATTGACCTAGTTCACTTGTAGAACATTTGCCAAATTGATGTGTTGATGTCAAAGGCAGAGAACAGTGAAGATGAAGAAGTACTTCAGCAAATGGAAGCACTCAACTGTCTAAGCATCTCTATCCTTAAATAAGTTTTCTCCATATGTCCAATAAGTGGTTGACTTATCCTGCCTGAATTTGCTAACTCTCCATGAATGGCCCACTGTCTGTCACATAATTTGATACTCAACAGTAACAAAAGTTACATAAGTATGCTTTACAAATGGACCAATCCATGACCAGAAAACCCTGTGTATCTATGATTTTACCCATCAGCAGTAAGTATGGACATCTGTGTTTATATAGTTTCTTTCTTGTTTAATGGCCTTACCTAAAGATCTGTTAGTTACTTGGAATCTTCCTGTTTACCAGTCCTTCCCTAAGTGAAGTAGCCAAGTCTTGCCAGACTAACTTAAGAAGAATATGTCTGGCCTAGTTATGCTGATTGGAACAAGCTGGGTCTGTCTTTAAATTGTCAAATTGTGTTTTTCATACTTGAAAGTTTCTAAATCAGCTTTGAAACATTGGAAGGGCAGGATCAGCAGGCCAAAAGGAAAACATGAATCTATAACAGTTGATTTTTAGGCCTTCAACCCTTATGTTTCCATTTTTCCAAAAATGGAATAGTATAAAATCAGAATAAAATACTGTTTTTAAGAAGATTTGCAGTCTTTGCCTAATTAGTCTAATTGCTTAGAAAGCACAATGCTCTCTTACATAAGAGAACTTCAGTCAATATTTGTTGAAAGCATGAAAGAGAAAAACAAAAATTTGAGTGCACTGCCCTTTAAATGACATTTTTTCCTTCGTTAATAAGATAGTAAGGGCTAGGCAACTATAAGTTTCAGTATAATATAATAAAAAGAATCATGGAATAAGAGTCAAAAATTTGGGTTCTGGCTTCAGCTTTACCACTATCTGTCATTCAGATAACCAAGCTGCATTTATTAAGCAGCTCCCATGTAAAAAAGACCACTAGATATTGCAGTGGATAGAGTGCAAGGCCTGGAGTTGGGAAGACTCATCTTCTTGAGTTCAGATTATTAAAAAAATATATATTTTTATAATAGATGACTCCACTTTCTCACCTCCCATTTTCTTCTTTTGTTATTATTGAATCATTTCAGTCCTGTCACCTCCCTGTGATCTCACTTGAGGCTTTCTGAGCAAAGACATTGGAATGGTTTGCCACTTCCTTTTTCAGCCTATTTTATTGTGAAGAAAACTGAGTCAAACAAGATTAAATGATTTGACCAGGGTCATACAATTAGTGTCTGAGGCCAGATTTAAACTCAGATACTCCTAACTCCAAGTACAGTGCTTTATCCACTGCACTACCTAGCTGCCCTCATTTTTTGAATTCACAAAGGAAAATTTATTTAAAGATATAGCAAAAACAGAAATACAAACACACCTGAGGACACCCTCTCCCATATTGTATCTGGGAGCCTGTAAAAAATGTAATTTCTACAAAGCACTTGCTCAATAAGTTTGAACCTCTGTTATTCCTGGATTGGCACAGGTAAGTTGCTCAAGATCTCACCTTCTGGGATCTCTGGTGGTCCACCATTCCGACCTGTCATACCCATGAGACCTGGTGAGGGCAACAGACAGAAAAAAAGACTAGGTCTTGGGCCAGAGCTTTAAGTAGTCTTGTCATGGTTTGGATGATGCTACAATAAGGGGTGATTACTAATTAGCCATAGCCACATAGGTAGGAGATTCAAGAAAGGGCAGTATCACAAAACCCCCCAAAAAAGGGGGCGTACGGTAGGAAAAAGGGGGTTGTTTATCCTTGTTAGATGCTTTACAGAGAGCAAGAAGTATAAGAACCGAGAAGTAGCCATTCCATTTGGCATTTAGGAAAGACTGTTAACTTTGGAGAGAACAGCTTCAACCAAGTAATGATTTTGGAAAGCTAGACTGAAAAGGAGCTTCTCTGTGACCTTATATATTTCTCTGTTCCTTTATATATAAAATAAGGTGACTGAAGTAAATTATTTCTAAAGCTTCTTCCAGCTCAAAAATTCTGTAATTTGTTTTCAAGACAAAAGTATTTTTAATTAACATCCAAGGAAATAGGAAACATATTGGAGCACTGTTAGTAGTTTATCAGTAGATTAAGTGAAGATAGTTAAAGAATGCTGTATGTGGAGTTTTAGTTCCAGTTCTAAACATTGCTACTAGGGAAATGACTGAAGCTAATTAATTTAACTTCCCTAAACCTCAATTTCTTTCATGCAAATTGGAGATAAGAGTACCTATAACAATTTACTTTATAGAGTTGTATGCTATATATAATATATAATTATGTGCTGTACGTAATATCAGTATCAAAATTGGAGTTGAGTACCTATGATAATTTACTTTATATGCTACATACAATATATAATTATGTGCTCTATGTAATATCAATTATATGCTATATTATGTAGATTTAGCATATATAATATCAATTATATAGCTATATAAGCATATATAATATTGATATTTCTTAGAATAATTAATAATATATAATATATGATGTAGTATATATAGTATATAATTAAACATATATCTGATAATATATACTTCATATGTAATATAATTATATATAATATATAATTGGTATTATATATAATCTAAACTTATATAATATAGGATAATTGCTATTACATAGAGTACATAATTATAAACTATATATATAGTGTATAACATGTACATTATATAGTTTTATATATAACTGACATTATATGCTATATATTTGCTATATAATTATATATTATATAACATACTTATACTTGGTATATACTGTGTAGAATATATAATTGATACTATGTTTCTCATATATAATTGATGCAGGCTATAGTATACATAATAATTATATACAATATATTTTATTTATAACATGTAATAAATATATATAGTATACATGTGCCATATATAATTAATATACTATATACTAAATATACTATACTATATACTTAATATACTGTATAATGTATATTATAATGTAATATATAATTAGCTATGGTATATTTTATATATAATATATGTAATAAACATATACTATATATGTACTACACATAATTAATGTGGAATTTAGTATATATAGTTATATAGAGTATATTTTATATTTAATCTATATAATAAGTATATTTAGTATATATAATAGATATTATATGCTATGTAATCATATAGCAATCCTATATAGTTATATTTATATATACCCATACACACATATACACAAAGTATATAAATATACGCTGTTAATACAAGAACAGTTTGTATAGTTAACTGAAAAAGTCCTAGAGAACTAAATAATAATTTAGAGCAGTGTTAAATTGCAGGCGTTTAGCACAGAGATGGTTTTCCTCTTGTTGAGCTTAAGAATACAACTGGAATACTATCCTTTAATAGGTTTGAAGTCAGACCTGTTGTACAAGATTGAGCAGGATGGTAACATGTGACATTCAATGAATGGTCCTTTTTCAGTTTCAACTAGATCATTTCTAACTCACCTTGCTAAGACTTTTAGTCCTTGCGGAGTTATTGAGTTTTGTCTTGTTTTGTTTCTTTTTTGTTTGTGTTTTTGTTTGCTTGTTTTGGTTTTTTTTTTTTAATATTTCAAAGAAATCCACTGTAATCACTCTAGTCCCTATGGAAATTGGGGAGGTGAGGGAAAAGAAGGAAAAACAGCAATTTTGGTCACAAATTATCCCTGACACTGGAATGAGTTGTTGGTTTGGGTTCTCCAGAAAACATTTCTCCTGTGATTTAATTTGTGATTAAGAAAAATAAAGAGATTCTTTGACCTCAACAAAGTGAAATGACTATTTCCTTACTGAAAAGAGCACAATAAAACTTCTTTAACAAATTCTTCAGTTTTCTGGGCTACAATATCAAGTACTTTACATTTATTTAATACTTTGATGTGGTTTTTATTACTGCAGTTTTTTCTCATTATGTTTTGTCTGCCTGAGCCAAATGCATGTTTATATTTTAAAATATGAATATCTGATATTGTGCTAGTTTGGCTAGACTCAAAATGGCATTGCATTTTAAAACAATCCTGTTTTCCATGGAGAGAGTCTAGCGGGAAGGAAGGTCTAGGAATTAAACATACTTCTCTTAGCTCTGGTTGGAATAACCAGGCATAAAAAAATGGCAGATTTCAATGCAGTAAAAGGAAGAGCTTTCTAAAAATTTAGAAATATATGAAAATGCAATAGATGTTTGTATAAGTTAATGACGTCCTCAGCACTGGAATTTTTCAAGGACCAGTTTGATTTTTTCTTGTGAGAGAAGTTTGGGGACCCTTAAGCTCCTTTTGGACTTTGATTCTATAATTTATCTTAAGATTCTTTAGATGTGTCTTTTCCTTTCTATTTTTTCCCCTCCAAATCTCTATTCTCTTAATAGTGTGATGTGACTGCCAAAAAAGGTCAGGAAATCTTTGGCTGCTATGAGAAAGGCATTGCTTCCAGGAATAAGGAGGGGATTGGCCTGATTGATCAGACTGCATCTGGAATATTATTTGAGGCCACTATATTTCAGGAAGGATGCTTATAACCTAAGCAATCAGGATAGTGACGGACATGAATTTATATGTTATTTGAGGGTCAGTTGAGGGAGCTGAGAACACATAACAGGAAAAACAAGACTTGGGAAACATGATTAATTTGACTGCCTCAGTTTCTTCACTTCTAAAATGAGTGGGTTGCACTAAATAACAAAAGCTAGCATTTATATAAAGTTTTAAGCTTTTACAAAATGAGATACACATACATATATTAGTTTACTCTTTGCAATAACCCTCCAAGTTGTTGTTCCCCATTTTATAGATGGGGAAATTAAGGCTAAAAGAAGTGAAGTGATTTGCCTAAGGTTACACAAGTAGTAGTTTTCCTGGCTTCCTATCTACCTGTGAACTGCCTACTTGGCTAAGTTATAATGAGGATTTCTGTTATAGATAAAAATATATAACAGAATACACACAGATGCATATAAAAGCAATATATATAAGTACATATATATTAATATATACACATCTGTATCTACATCTATCTATGTTGGTCTAATTGGTCAGACATTCTTTCCAACTCAAATTCTGGGCCTTAATAGAATTTTAAAAATTGGCAGGAATATTATGATTTTATCGTTGATGAAATTAAGATTTGGGAGAGATTAAATTATTTTTCCCAAGGCCATACAACTAATTAGTCATAAAGCCAAACAAGTCTTGGATCCAGGCTTTTGGAATGCCATGTCAGCCATTTTTTAATATCTTGCTCAATCTTGATAAGTTTCAGGGTATCAATTTTTCATGGCTTGTATCCAGTGTCCAAAAAGCACATGCTGGGGAGGAAGCAAACATCAGAAGGTCTGAGGAATGGGCTGTGCCTACTTTCACCTTATATTGGAGCCTTCGTAGAGTCAGCCCATATCAAGGAATTTGGGATTGACCTTCAGGGTGCAAATAAACTACTCCCCAGTTTCATCTTAGGGTCAAGTAAAGCACTATTTATCTTTGTCCCTTTTCAATTTTTTTCCCCTAGCAAAAATGTGAGATTTGGTTTGGCACCAGTCTGTCTGAAATATGAAAAGGAAACTTTAGTCAAATAGGTATTTACTAATTTTCTGAGAAGCAAATTATCTATAATACCTAATCATACAACTTCTGAACTTATTTTATTTTTATTATAATTATTAATAAAATATTTAATTTAAATAGATAACATGTATTAAAATTAGCCAAAATTATAACTTATAAAATTAATAAAACATTAGTATTAGTAATAAATGTTTATCTAGTATTTAAAGGTTTGCAAAGCACTTTACATGTGTGATAAAAATGATATTTTAAAGTATCATTTGATTCTCACAATACCCTTATAAAGTAGTAGGCATTTAATTAATGTTTGCTTATTGATTGATTGAGATTATTGATTATGGTGGTGGTTGTCCTTCATTCTTGAAGAGGACCACAATAAAATCAGTATGTTAGAGTCAAGTAACAGTATGTCTGACTGTGGCTAATTAGACCAATACAAGCTCAAGATGCTCTGCCATAGGTTGGGCACAAATAGTACATATGAATACTTAGGGTGTGATTTCTAAATTTGCACATTTCAAGTTTCTTTTGATGTACTTCATTCTGCTTTGATTTTCCCTATATTAATCAATAGGCCAGTCCTTTTTGAGTTACTGTTAACAGGTTCAACCCATAGAACTATAAAAGCACAGTTTTATTCTTGAAAGGGATAGTCTACCCTTTTACTCCACCTTTTCATTCCTCACAATCCTGTCTTCCCCTGCTAGGGGATAAGGAATCTGAAATTCCAGAAATAAAATGACTTGTTCAATGTCAGTCAATTAAGACTACATGAATCCTGCCTCTACCACACCATGCTGATTCTCTGAATGAAATTCAAAATCAAAATGTGGGTGTATCTGACAGCTTAACATTAGATAATTTCAGCCTGAGTTTTATTTTCTTACTAAAAAAAAAAAAAAGAAAGAAAAAAAGATGATTAAGTATTCAGAGGTAAGATTCTGTCTGGCACGGACGATGCATATGTGGTAGGAGGAAATCACATTTTTGTGTGTATATATCTTTCTTTCTCATACACACGCAGGAGCAGCAGCAGCAGCCCCACAACCAAGGCTGCATTCTTCCTGAAGGCCTGGGTTTGATCCACCCTTGGTCAGTCTGAACAAGCAGTATAGATCCTCTAATTTTGTACATTCTTTAAGATGCATGCATGACCTTTTCTACTGTGAGGCAACTTGTATTCTTGTGATTAGGCTGCTAATGATAATGTGTCATGTTTTACTTTTTATTAGAAAAATCGCCATTGGACCAAATTAAAAAAAAAAAACCCTCTCTCTTTATGAAAGTTCATATTGACATCTGAATTATAATGCCGAACAGGGAAGCATTATGCTTTTTTCACCTGTAGACCTCATAGGATGGGCTTCAATCTTTAGTCAGACTGGCTCTATTTTCAAACTCAAAGTCTAGATAGTCAAAGGTAGAGTTTTTACTTAGTTAATTTTATTGGAAAATTCAGTTATCATAAAGGAGGATTTCAGTTAATAGCTTTTTTCATACTCTGGCTCTTTTTTACTTCAATTCTCCAGACTCATTTGGAATAGTTAAAAATGACCAAAGGAAACCACTTTGACCTTCACCAAATGAGATGACTGGGTATTTTTTTTTTCAATGTTCCTTTCTTGGTTTCTTAGAAAGCACTTTTTTTTATTTTCTTTTTTAAAAAAGTTTTGCTTTTTCCCTCAATTTCACATAAAATAATTTTAATATACATTTTTAAAATATAAATTTTTTACATTTTTAAAGTTAAAAATAGTTTTTAGGTCCAAATTCATACTCCCTCCTTCTCTTCCTTCTCTTCTCCCTGAGACAGTGAGCAATCAGATGGAGGTTATGTGCAGTTGTGTAAAATATTTTTATGTTAGTCATTTTGTAACAAAAAAACTCAAATAAAAGCAATATTAGTTCTGTCTCTGGACATAGATAGCATGTTTCATCATTAGTCTGTTAGAATTATCTTGAATCATTGTATTACTGAAAAAAGCCAAGAGATTCACAGTTCTTTATACAACAGTACTGCTGTTACTATATATAACTTTTTCTTGGTTCTGTTTACTTGACTTTGCCTCAGTTCATATAAATCTTTCCAGGCTTTCCTGAAATCATCTTTCTTGATATTTCTTATAATTATAGAAATTATATAATTTCTTATATATTATATAACTATATGTATATAATGTCATATATATATATATATATATAATATTCCATTATAATCACATACCACAGCTTATTTAGCCTGTCCTCATTTGATGGATATCCCCTTAATTTCCAATTCTTAGCTACCATTAAAACAGCTCATATAAATTTTTTTGTACAAAAGGTCTCTTTCCCTTTTTTTGACTTTGAGATATAGACTTAGTAATGGTATTGCTGGATCAAAAGATATGCACAATTTCATACCCTTTTGGGAATAAAGATATGCACAGTTTCATACCCTTTTAGGCATAATTTCAAATTGCTTTCCAGATTTAATATTCATTTTTTAAAATTTTTGAGGTCCAGATTCTCTTCCTCCCTTCTTCTCTTCCTCCTTTCCTGAATTGGTAGGCAATTAGATATAGATTATTCATGTGCAATCATGCAAAACATATTTTCTTATTAGTCACATTGTGAAGGAAAAAAGATCATTAAAAAACCCAATAAAAATAGAATGAAAAATAGAGTGGTTTGATCAGCATTAAAACTTATCATATGAATTCTTTTTTTCTAAAGGTTGACAGCCCTTTTCATCATGAGTTCTTTGGAATTATCTTGGATAATTGTATTCCTGAAAATAACTAAGTCATACACAATTCATCATTGTACAACATTGCCATTACTATGTACAATGTTCTTATTTTGCTCATTTCACATTCATGTAACTCTTTCCAGGTTTTTCTGAAATCATTCTTCTTGTCATTTCTTACAGTATTCATTACAATCATTTACCACAACTTGTTCAGCTGTTCCCCAATTGTGGGGCATTCTTTGCCATCACAAAAAAAGTGCTATAAATATGTTTGTGCAAAAGATCTTTCCCCTTTTTCTTTGATCTCTTTAAGATATACAATTAATGTTATTGCTAGATCAAAGGATATGAACAGTCTTTTAGACCTTTGGGCATAGTTCCAGATTTCTCTAATGGTTGTATCAGTTCATAATTCCACTAACCATGTTTTATTGCCTGAATTTTTCCCCCATTTACCATTTTCTTTTTCTCTCATATTAGCTACTCTGATAGGTATTAGGTAGTACTTCAGAGTTGTTTTAATTTACATTTTTCTAATTAATATTTAGCAATTTTTACATGACTATACTTTCATTTCTTCTTTGAAAACTGCCCTTCCCATTTAAAACTTTCCGAAAAAATATCCTAATTCTCTTTACTTGAGAATATTTTTAAGCAACTAGGGTTTGATATCTTTCATTAATTCTATATACCTCTACTAAAATCCTGTTCTGATGTCCCAGCATACAGTCATGGGATTATAGTAGAATCATAGATTTAGAGCTGGAAAAGATCTAGGAGACCATTTAATTCAATCCTCTTATTTTATGATTATGACACTAAGGTTCAGAGTGGTTGCATTATTCACACATGTTCACACAAAGAGGAGAATTTGAATCCAGTTCTTGTGAGTCCCAGTTTAGCCCTCTGATATATATGTAACCCCAGGTTCTTTGGAAGCTTTGCCAGTTGAATGAAAGCTCTGTTAGGTTCCTCCCTATCTGGGAAAGCTTTTAAATGTGGGCCTGGTAACAGGCTGTATATGTTTACTATTTAAGGCTAAGCCAACTAAATTCAAAAGGACTCATAACTAAATTGGACACAGGGTTGTGTGGGACAGAGGCTAGACCCCTTTCCCTAAATTAATTAATCTTCAGGTACAGAGAGAAAGCATTTATTTAGTCCCTGCAGGGAGAGGCTCAAGCACACCTGGGAGACATCTCAGCTCCCAATATGTGCTTGTAAACCTGACAAACCAGAAGCAGAACATCCAGTTAAATAACAAAAGACCCAAGCCTTTCGTTGGATAGACTAAAAGGAAGTAACCAATATTGTCCAATGTTCACCAATGTTACCTGCTTCCTGTGGGTCAGATCATTTCCTGTAATTTCCTGTCACTGACTTAGGGTCTGATCTTTAGAGATCTCTAAGCCTTAAGATCATGTAACTTCCTGCAATCTGGGACTAAGACCTGATCTTTCTGCTCTACAGGCCTCTGGAAATAGGGGTCACATGATTTAGGTCTACTCTTATAGAGTTCTTGAGAAAGCTTCACCTATAAGTGTCACTCAGGGTGATGAATTTTTTAGCCAAAACAACTCTTGAAGATTTTCTGCTAAGTAATGAGGAGTATGGGATGGGCAGTTGTAGGGGGAGAAATACCCATACTAATGAAATCCAATGTTGCTAAAGATTTGAAGTTAGTAGTAGTAGCAGGTAATTCAAGGTTTCTGAAGACTTTGAAATCTGCTAATATTTTATGGCATATTCTTTGAAAAATTGATATCAGAATAAGGTCATATTTTTGTCTGGAAAACCTTCAATTTCTAATTCCTAAGATTTTTAGGCAGTTTTAGGGTTAGGGATAGGGAGTGACCTATTATCTGAACCAAGGAAGAGTCTTTCTTTAAAGAATTCTCTTTTATATGCTCTCATCTAATTAAAATGTGGGTTACTCAAGAATAAAAAATATTTCATAATTCTATTTGTATCTCCAGTGCCTTCTTAGCACAATCCATGACACATGGTAAAAAATATATGTATATTATTATAGCTTTTTATTTACAAAACATATGCATGGATAATTTTTCAACATTGACCCTTGCAAAGCCTATTTCAAATTATCCCCTTTTTCCCCCCACCCTCACTCCTAGATGCAGGTAGTCCAATACATGTTAAATATGTTAAAGAATATGTCAAATCCAATGTATGTATACATGTCTATACAGTTATCTTCCTGCCCAAGAAAAACTGGATCTAGAAAGGAAAAAAAACCTGAGAAGGAAAACAAAAATGCAAGCAAACAACAACAGAAAGAGTGGAAATACTATGTTGTAGTCCACACCCACTTCCCAAGTTCTCTTTCTGGGTGTAGATGACTATCCTCATTACTGAACAGTTGGAACTGGTTTGAATCATCTTATTGTTGAAAATAGCCTCGTCTATCAGAATTGATCTTCTTATAATCTGTTGTTGCTTATTGGAACATATGATTATTTCATATGGTTCTGTTCATTTCACTTAGCATCAATTCATGTAAGTCTCTCCAGGCCTCTCTAAAATCATCCTGTTAGTCATTTCTTACATTCATATACCACAATTTATTCAGCTATTTTCCTATTGATGGGTATCCATTCAGTTTCCAGTTCCTTGCCACTAAAAAAACTGCCACAAACATTTTTGCACATGTAGGTCCTTTTCCATTCTTTAAGATCTCTTTGGGATATAAGCCCACTAGAAACACTGGTGGATCAAAGGGTATGCACAGTTTGATAATTTTTTGAACATAGTTCCAAATTGCTCTCCAGAATGGTTGGATTTGTTCACAATTCCAGTGTCTCAGTTTTCCCACTTTCCCTCCAACATTTATTATTATCTTTTCCTGTCATTTTAGCCAATCTGAGAGATTTGTGGTGGAATCTCAGAGTTGTCTTACTTTGCATTTTTCTGATCAATAATGATTTGGAACACCTTTTTATATGACTAGAAATGCTTTCAATTTCTTCATCTGAAAATTGTTCATATTCTTTGACTATTTGTCAATTGGAGAATGGCTTGATTTCTTATAAATTTGAGTCAGTTTTCTATATATTTTGAAAAGGAGGCTTTTAGCAGAAACTTTGAAAGTAAAAATGTTTTCCCAGTTTATTGCTTTCCCTGCATTAGTTTTGTTTGTACAAAAAGGTTTTAACTTAATATAATCAAAATTATTTTTTTGTGATCAATAATGATCTCTATTTCTTCTTTGGTCCCAAATTCCTTCCTCCTCCACAGGTCTGAGAGATAAGCTATCCTATGTTCTTTTAATGTATTTATAATCTCATTCTTTATGTCTAGATCATAAACCCATTTTGACCTTATCTTGGTATATGGTGTTAAGTGTGGGTCAATTCTTATACCAAAAGCTGGGGTCTTTGGCTTTGTCAAACACTAGATTGCTATAGTTATTGACTATTTTGTCTAACCTATTCCTCTGGCTAAGAAATAGCCAGTACCAAATGGTTTGTTTTGGTGACTGCTGCTTTATAATAGATCAGGTACAGCTAGGCCACCTTCATTTGATTTTTTTTTTCATTAGTTTCCTTGAAATTCTTGACCTTTTGTTCTTCCACATGAATTTTGTTGTTATTTTTTTCTAGATCAGTAAAATAGTTTCTTGAAAGTTTGATTGGTATAGCACTAAATAAATAGATTAGGTTGGTAGTATTGTCATCTTTATTATATTTGTCCAACCCATGCAAGAGTACTTGATATTTTAACAGTTGTTTGAATCTGACTTTATTTGTGTGGAAAGTGTTTTGTAGTTTTGCTCATATAGTTCCTGACTTTCCCTTGGCAGGCAGATTCCCAAATATTTTATGCTTTCAATGATTATTTTAAATGGAATTTCTCTTTGTATCTCTTGCTATTGGATTTTGTTAGTGATGTATAAAAATGCTGATGATTTATGTGGATTTATTTTGTATCCTGCAACTTTGCTAAAGTTATGGATTTTTCATAAGTTTTTTAGTTGATTCTCTGGGGTTCTCTAAGTATACGATCATCTCATCTGCAGAAAGTGATAATTTGGTTTCCCCATTTCATCTCTTATTGCCAAAACTAGCATTTCCAATACAATATTGTAATAGTGTAGTAATGGTGATAGTGGGCAACCTTGTTTCACTCCTGACTTTATTTAATGGTTCCAGTTTATCCCCATTATATATGATACTTATTGATGGTTTTAAATAGCTGCTAATGACTATTTTAAGGAAGTGTCCATTTATTCCTATACTCTCTAGTGTTTATAATAGGAATGGCTGTTAGATTTTATCAAATGCTTTTTCTGCTTCTATTGAGATAATCAGATGGTTTTTGTTAATTTGGTTATTGATATAGTCAGTTATGCTAATAGTTTTCCTAATATTGATCCAGCCCTACATTTCTGGTATAAATTATGGTCATGGTGTATTATCCGGGGGATGATTTTCTGTAATCTCTTTGCTAATATTTTATTTAAGATTTTTGCATCAATATTCATTAGGGAAATTGATCTATAGTTTTCTTTCTCTGTTTTCATCCTACCTGGTTTAGGTATCAGTACCATGTCTGTTTCACAAAAGGAATTTGGTAGGAGTCCTTCATTCCCTATGTTTTCAAATAATTTATATAGTATTGGAGTTAATTGTTCTTTAAATCTGTAGAATTCACATGTAAATCCATCTAGTCCTGGGGATTTTTTCTTAGGGAGTTGATTAATAGATTGTCCTATTTCTTTTTCTAAAATGGGACTATTTAAACAACTTACTTCCTTCTCTGTTAATCTGGGCACTCTATATTTTTGTAGGTATTTCTGCATTTTAATGAGGCCATCAAATTTATTGGCATAAAGTTGGGCATAGTAACTCCTAATTATTGATCTAATTTCCTCTTTGTTAGTGGAAAGTTCTCCCTTTTCATTTTTAAGATTAACAATTTGATTTTCCTCTTTCCTTTTTTTCCTAATCAAGTTTACCAAAGATTTATCTATTTTTCTAGGTTTTTTATAAAACCAACTCTTAGTTTTATTTCTTAATTCAATAGCTTTTTTTTTAACTTTCAATTTTATTAATCTCTCCTTTTATTTTTAGAATTTCAAGTTTAGTATTTGATTGGGGGGGGGTTTAATTTGCTTTTTTTTCTAACATTTTTAGTTGTAAGTCCAATTCATTTCATTGATCTTCTCTTTCTCTATTTTATGCAAGTAACATCTAGAGATAAAAATTTTCCCTTTATTACCGCTTTGGCGGCATCCCACAAATTTTGGTATGTTGTCTCATTATTGTCATTCTCTTGGATGAAAATATGTCTATGATTTGCTGTTTCACCTATTCATTCTTTAGGATGAGATTATTTAGTTTCCAATTACTTTTTGGGCTATTTTCCCCTGGCTTTTTATTGAATATAATTTTTATTGCATTGTGATCTGAAAAAAAATACATTTACTATTTCTGCCTTTCTACTTTGATTCTGAGGATTTTATGTCCTAATATATGGTCAGTTTTTGTATTGTTCTATGAAATGCTGAAAAGAACATGTAATCCTTTCTGTCTCCATTCAATTTTCTCCAAAGATCTATCATACCTAACTTTTCTAGTATTCTATTTACCTCTTTAACTTCTTTCTTATTTATTTTGTGATTCGATTTATCTAGTTGTGAGAGTGCAAGGTTGAGATTTCCCACTATAATAGTTTTGCTGTCTATTTCTTCTTGCAGCTCTCTTAACTTCTCCTTTAGGAATTTCCATGCTATCCTACTTAGTGCATATATATTTAGTATTGATATTGCTTCATTATCTATGTTACTCTTTAGCAAGATATAGTTTCTTTCCTTATCTCTTTTAATTAAATCAATTTTTGCTTTTGCTTGATCTGAGATCAGGATGGCTACCCCTGCTTCACCTGAAGCATAATAGATTCTGTTACAGCCTTTTACCTTTACTCTGTATGTATCAGTCTGCTTTAAATGTGTTTCTAAAGAACAACATATTGTAGGATTCTGACTTTTAATCTAGTCTGCTATCTGCTTCCACTTTATGGGAGAGTTTACCCTATTCACATTTATAGTTAAAATTACTAATTCTGTATTTCCTGCCATCTCATTATCCCCAGATTATACTTTTCTCTTTCCTTTTCCCCTTACTCCCCTCCCTAGTAATTAACTTATGGACATCACTTGCCTCAAGTAGCCTTCCTCCATTCTTACACCTTTCCCCTACTATTTCTTTATTCCCTTCTATGTAGCCTACTCCTTCCCTTTTCACTTTTTCTCTCCCACTTTTCAATAAGGTAAGAGAAATTTCTCTGTAAACCAAATATGTCTAATATTTTCTCTTTGAGCCAAATCTGATGAAAGTAAAATTCACACAATGTTCATCTCCTTTTTTTCCCTTCTTTCCCTCAAACATAATAAGTTTCTTTTGCTTCTTCATGAAATGTAATTTCCCTCTTTTTCCCTCTACTTTTCCCCTTTTTCATGTATAATCCCCTTTCCACCTCTAGTTCCTTTTTAAAATTATAACAGTAAAATCTAATTATCCATGCATTCTCTATGTATACCCATAACAGAAATACAGTTCTCAAGAGTTCTTTTTAATCTGAATATGCTTCTCTTGAGTCCTATATTTGGAGGTCACATTTTTTGTTTAGCTCTGGTCTTTTCATCAGAAATAAATGGAATTCACCTGTTTCATTGAATGCCCATCTTCTTCTCTGGAAGAAAATGGTTCATTTAGTGGAGTGGTTTATTCTTGTCTGCATTCCAAGTTCTTTTGCCTTTCAGAATATCAAATTCTAGGACCTTCCTTCCTTTAATGTGGAATTTGCTAGATTCTGAATAATCCTTATATGGCTCCTCAGTATTTTAATTGTTTTTTTCTAGCTTCTTGTAATATTTTTTCCTTGGTCAGGTAGTTCTGAATTTTATCCACAATATTCCTTGGAGTTTTAATTTTGGAGTCTCAGGAGTTCAGTGAATTCTTTCAATGTCTATTTCACCTTCTGATTCTATGACATATGGGCAGTTCTCTTTGATGATTTCTTGAAAAATGGTGTCAAGGCTCTTTTTTTTATCCTGGTTTTCAGGGAGTCCAATAATTCTTAGATTGACTCTCCTAGATCTATTTTCCAGGTCAATTGTTTTCCCAAGTAGGCATTTTACATTTTTTTTATTTTTTTTTTCATTTTTTTGGTTTTGCTTGACTGATTCTTGACATCTCAAGTCATTCATTTCTACTCGTTCAGGTCTGATTTTTAGTGAATTATTTTCTTCATTTACTTTTTTAAATTTCTTTTTGTATTTGTCCAATTGAATTTTTAAATGAGTTGATTTGTTCTATGGAATTTTTTTCCATTTTGCAAAAATTTTAAGGAGTTATTTTCTTTTTCCAATTTATAAATTCTGTTTTTCTGGGAGTTCTTCACACAGTAAAAATTTAATAGATGTTTTTCTGTTCCATTTGGTGACCTAGAAATTAAGTAAATTATTGTTGGTTCTAGGGGTTATGAATTTAAGCCCTCATGGAACCCAGATCTTTTCTTTATGAGAAAATAGCAGATTTTTTTTAATGTCTCTCAACAGATAAGAGACAAGAGACAATGGGAATTTTGTTTCATTCTTTCCATCTATATTGTCTTATCCATTAACATAAACTGTCAATCCCCTTCTGTAGTCTATTTAGAAACAAATTACTCACTGTTTTTGTTAGGTGATAGAAAGAATTGAAAGTCTAATTTGTACCTCTGCCCTAAGACTATGATTTAGATTCATCCCAATCCTTTCAACTAAGTTTCAGTAATAACTAAGGACCTCCTCTTCCAAAGTCTTGTCCCTTCTATTTGTAGAAGCTGGAAAGTTACACTAATAGATATTCTTCCAGATGTCAGTACCTCTTAAAGATAGAGACCTGATGGAGTTGAGTTGCCTTAAAAGGTCAGATTACTCTTTCATAACACTTTTTTTTTTTTTTAATGAAACTCCTACTTTTTAATCCCATTACTGTCAGAAACTTGGAAAGTACAGATCAATAACAATCATAGACCATCCTACCTAGCTAGCATCCCTCTATCAAAGAGCAGAAAAACTCATTCTTGAGGTTTAATAACACATTACTCAGAAGGATAGCTAATACTTTGGATAACAGAGCCAGAGTCCAAAAAGATAATAAGAAACTAGGATATTGGATTGATAGAAAATGTAATAAAGATAAATGAATGGATGAATGAGAATTTATTAAACTAGCTATGTTCTAAATCCCGTGATAAATCCAAGAAATACAAATAGAAGAAGTGAGCTAGTCCTGACCCCATGTCAGTACCCCATGTACTACTTGGGGGAGATAATCCCAAAGAAGGTTCAACTGCAATATAAATGGAAAGGTCCAAAAGTCCTAAAAATTCTTTAACAGGGTGCAGTTAAATCAGTAGATCAGATAAAATTGTTGGGGAGTCTAGAGGGCAAAGAAGCAGAGCAGATTGTAAGTCCTAGAGGATCTTAGGAGGCAGAAAATAAAACCCGGTGGTCCTTCATCTCAGTAGAGGAAATCAATTCAATGACTCCTCTCTATCTCACCTAAATCATTTGAGCAGTTAAAGCATCTCTGATGGGCTCTGGTGACCTCTTAGTTTTCCTGGGAAAAGAGAAGAAACAAGGTGGGAAGGTAGTAGTACAAGGGTGCCCACCTTCCAGACATCTTAGATTCATATAACTTACACTTGGGTTTAAGAAATTTAATTCATAAGAGCAAGATGAGGGGGAGAGAACAGTTCATTTGAAAAATACATGGGCACTTTATTGGATTGGAAACTCCATATGAGTCAATAATATGATATGATATACATAAAGGATAATAAGATTTGAGACTACAATAAGAAAATTATTACCTCTAGGAAAAAGATGTGATAGTCCTACTGTACTCTGCCCTGGTTACACATCTTCAGTATTATGTTTAGTTCTACATTTAGAAAGAACATTGCTAATCTGGAAAGTGTCCAGAGGAGAGTTACCAGGATGATGAAGGGGTATGAGCCCATGTCATATTAATCAATAAGCATTTATTAAAAAGAGTGGTTGATTAAAAGGATCATGATAGTTATATTCAAGTTTTTGATGGCTACCATGTGGAAGAGGGATTATACGTGTCCTGCTTTGCCCCAGAAGGCAGGGCAGATTGGAAGGCCTGGGGAACCGTGGGAGAAAATGGTAGGGCAGATAGTCATTCTCAGAATAATAGGCAGAAGTTAAACAGGGGCCTACTTAAATTTGATATCAGAAAAATGTTCTTAGGAATTAGCATTGGAATGAGATCCGAGAAGCAGCAGAGGCTCAGTGACCATTTGTCTCGTGTTCTATATTTGACCTTCCTTTTGGGGTAGAGGATTGAACTAGAGATCTACTGAAATCGTTTCAACTCTAGAATTCAGAAATTCTGTGATTCTTCCTTCCCAGAGAAAATGAGATAAGGAAGAAGAAAAGAAGAAATTAGTGTGCATCCTATTTTTGTCTATCCTATATTGTCTAAGATGGAGACTAGCAAGTTTTTGTATGTGTAGACTCACTGATAGTCACGTACCTAAATGGAAACACTCCCTCACTTCCATATAAAGCTAAAATCCCTTGGACTTTCCATTCCTATCCCAATCTCATTCCTAAGGACTGAGGAATGTTTCTACATATCTGAAAGCATGATGGTGTTAATAAAGAGGTTTATTTAAAGAAACATGTCATTAGGAGACAGTACACATACCAACAAGAAGGAGTGGTAAAAAGAAGCTAAGTTGCCAATGGCTCCATCTGCTAAATGAGAAATTATGCCATGAGGCCAGGTTTCCTAGAGTTTTCCACCTCTGGCCCAGATAAATGGTGTGGGGTTAATATGGTTTTTGGTGCATCTCCTAACTCTTTATTCAATTTACACATTGTATTTCTTCCATTTTCAATCTGTTTTATAGCTGCTTTTTTTCCCTGTTGCATTCCATTAGTAATGTTTTTCCAGACACTAAAAATAATTATTGCTATTGATGAGAAGTTATTCCCTAAAGATTGTCCAGCCATAAAACTAATGTAATGTTCTAAATGGGGGGGGGGGAACCTATATTTAGTAGAGTATATTCTTTGAATTTCTCCTGGAGAAGCAATGGGTATATATACTGATTCATCCAACTGTAGAAACAAAAAGCTTCTTCCAAAGTCTCCATTTAAGGAGAGGTGCTCAGGCTAAGTATTTCTTCATTTTCTTGGGACTTCTCCATAACACCCTTTTCCATTGCTTCAGACTGGGTATCTATACTTCATCCAATGTTCACACCTCATCATACCTTCTGCTCTTCTGAGCATCTGGGGGGTGGGGACCTAAGAGCTATTCCCGAATATCTGGAATCAGGAAGATCTGAATTCAAATAAGACAACAAATTGTTACTAGCTGTATGACCCTGGGTCAGTTTCCTCATCTGTAAAATGGGAATAATAGCAGCTACCACCACAGTTGAGGAGATGGTGAGTGAGGACCAACTGAGATATTTGTAAAGAACGTAAAACAGTGCCTGGCATATAGTAATCACTATATAAATATTAACTAGTATTTTTGTTGTTATCATTATTATTATTCATTCAATCTACATCCCATTCCTATCTTTATTCCTCCCGATTTTTGATTTTAAGAATCTGCTTTCTTCCTCTTTGGAAAACCAGGAAATTTATACATTTTTTGTTCTCTAACATTTTGATATGGTCACAACAATGACATCATATATGTCCTGAATTGGTAGAAGGGAATTTCTTCACCTGATTGTTCCATGTACTAAGGAAATTACAGTTCTAGTCCCAAGGACAAATTCTAGACTTTGGGGAGAAGTTGTAAAGCGGCAAATTAGAATTTGTATAAGGAAATTTTCCCTAACAATTAGATTTGTCCGCAGTGGAATGAGCAACTTTAGTAAGTAGTAGGTTCTGGCATTAGTGGAATGGTATATAGAGAAGATTTCTATCCATTTATTATTTCACTCCTTAAGACTGCAAGCTTGTCCATTTATCACAGACATTCTGAAGGAGACACCTACTCAGGTGTAACTTGAATTAGATGACCTCTGCCTTCCCTTCCATTTCTGAGATATTTATGCCATTTGATAAGCACACAAACAAGCATTTTAAAACAATTACTTAGTTCTAGGCTTTTTGCTAGGTACTGTAGTTACCAATACCAATGCCAACTGAAGACAGTTCCAGACTTTAGGAATAGAGAGCTATAGAAGGATATGGCAGGTATCAGGAAATAGAGTTTTGGTCTAGATGGTCCAAGAATTGTTAATGGAACAAAATAATAAGTAAATTATGTTATCCTTTGCAATAACGAAGGCAGATTTGTTTCTGGAACAAAAGCTAGAAAATGGGGGGGGGGGAATGCAGGGAGGAATATATGTATCTAGCAGGCCAACTGGTAAGAGTGGATATATAATACTGGCTAGGTGGAATGAAGCATGGCTTAGAGGTGTTGGACTGGCTAGATAGAGGGTACTAACGTGAAGATTGATTTACCTTCCAATCTGTGTAATTTTGCCTCAAGGAAAATCTCCATGGATTAACTCCCTTGGGGTAGAAAGGGAGGAGAAAACTCGGATTAGAGGATTGGTGATCTAAACCTTTTAATATGTAAATTCTACCTAATTAATCTATGAAATAATTCCTTGATTAGATTAGGAATTTGTTTTTGATAAATGTCTTCAAATTTGGGAATGGAATGGAGAAGATTTCAAAAAAACAACACTCTGTTGTAGCCCCTTAATCTTCTGTGGCTATCATCCTAGCAATTGTAATTGTAATAAAATAGTGCCCTTGGGGCTTGCCAGAAAGTACCACCAAACTGGTGGAACCTCGGACTACAACTCCAAACCCCAATGGGTTCCTGTGCCAATAAAATCATAAACTGATCCAACCAAAATCTCTTTGGTACCAGTGATGGTATCACCTTACAGGAATCTGCCATGGAGATAGTGTTCACAACCTGGCTTTTGGCAGAACCCTTAAAGACCTGTATTTATACTTGCCAGAATCATCTTGAATTTTTGCCTGAAGAATATAACTAGGACCAGGTTTTCTTTTTTACTCCAAGTCATGCACAACTCTCCACTTGAATGAATACCATTATGCTATCTGGGTACCACCTGAACATTGAAGATGTCATCATTCAGTTTCCTAAAGTATTTCTCTTAAGAAATGTACTGACATAATATTGAAATAAGAGAATCAATGGGGCCACACAATAAGATATTTTTATTCCAGTTATATATCAGCGGAATAATTAAGTTCCACACCATAAAATGAAATGTTGTATTAAATGTGCTTACACTTAAGTCCCTCCCTCCCCCCAAAAATATTTAATATATTTTTGTAGTAAGATCAAATTCAAATAGAAATGAGGGACACAAAATCAAAAATAAGGATACCTGTAGTGAGTTTTAAAATAGTGAGTTTTAAAATATATTGTTATCTTATGTCTTATTATATTTTTTTTGTTAATGTTTCTCAGTTGAATTTTAATCTGATTCAGGCTATAGTTGAGAGTGTTATAGGCCACAGTAGTCCACTGGTCACATATTTGATACCTCTAAGAGCAGAATTTAGAATTAGGAATAACTAAGATCATGGAAAGCTCATTTAATTCTGGAAGCCTTAGTTTTGTCCTGTGAAAAATGGGGATAATAACATTTGTGAAGTTAAGGCACTACTATATGTAAAGCACTAAATAACTTTTTACCTATCACTAATTTAAAATTTTTTTTTCAATTATGAAGCATTCATTTTCTTTATTCCACCTCTTCCTTGTCCCCTAATTGAACAAGCACAAAAGAAAACCTTTATTGTCCATGAAAAAAAAAAAAAAAAAAAAAAAGCTGTCTCTTTTTGTACTTTATAGGTATCACCTCTCTGGCAGGAGAGATAGGCGGGGGTAGCATGCTTCATCTGCAGTACTTTGGAATTGTGGTTGTTCATTGCAGTGGACAGCATCCTAAAGTTGTTCAAAGTTGTTTTTCTTAATAGTGTTGTGGCCCTGCATAAATTGTTTGTTTTTTCTCTTATGGTTTTTCCCCCTTTGGTCTGATTTTTCTTGCACAACAACTAAACATGGAAATATGGGCATATTTAACTTATATCAGATTGATTGCTGTCTTGAGGAGGGAGAAGGGTAGGAATGAAGGGAAAAATTTTTGGAACGTAAAGTCTTACAAAAATGAATGTTGAAAACTATTTTACATATATTTGGAAAAATGAAATATTGCTGAAAATTTTTTTAAAAGAACCAATTGTTAAAACTTTTCAGTGTGAGCATTTACATCTTGAAAATCACCAAATTCAGGCCTGATTGTTTGGATGATTGTCTAGCTCAGGACTTCTCAAACTTTCCATTCATGTCCCCTTTTTACTTGAGAAAGTTTTATGCAACCCTGTCTTGAATCTCTGGCAGTGTTTATGTATGCATAATGCAAATGTGCATGCTATATGTTCAGAACCAAGACTGCAATAAAGTCACGCAATGCAATGCAGGCAAGCACTGCCAGAAACATCTCAAATTCATTACATGTTTGATTTTGAATTAATTTTTAGTCGTTGTATGCAGAAAACTTTTATTGTTGACAAATTTTTCATCATCCCCACAGTCGGTTATCTGACTCCTTATAGTTTAAGAAGCTTTGGTCTAGACTTAAAAGTTATAGCAAAAAAAAGTTAATTATACAGATTCCCTCCTAAGACAACTGATAATCCCAAGATATCCCTATATTTGATACTTTCAGAAATAATTCATACCATTTCAACCTTTTTCCTCTTTTTTCGTAGAGAATAAGTCTTTTATGTTCAGGACCTAAATAGATCAGGATGAGAGTAATGGAAATCAGGCAAAGGGCCATTAAAAAAAAATGTAATATACTTTCTGGTTCACTTTTCATTTCCATTTTATTTGTTTTTCAAAGGAATCGAAGGCACCAGAGGATTTTCTGGAGAAAGGAGCACAATTTTAAGTGCATTTATTCAGGGCAGATGTTTATGAATAGTTAGGTTAGTGAACAATAGATAAAGCTCTAGTAGTTTTAGCAGAAATAATGAGCCAGGAAATCTACTTTTCCCTTTGGCTCCTTAGACAAGACACAGGATCTTTTGAGACTATTTTAGGTTAACTCTTCATTTTGCAGATGAAAAAATTCCCCAAGAGAGATGAAGTGACTTAACTTCAGTCACATGGGTGGCAGTCAGGATTGAACTCATGTCTTCTGTTGGAAATCCAGTGTTCCTTCTACCATCAAATTGGCTTGTATCAGTTGAAGCAAGGCTTTTACCAAGATGGCCTTGGAAGGAAAAAAAAACATTTCCCTAATAAACCTGGGGCATTCACAGAGTATTAATGGAAAGTATGATATCATATATATATGTATATATATACATATATATACACACACACACACATATATATACATATATATATACACACATATATATGTGTGTGTGTATTCACATAAATTAACACATATCCATATCTACATACATGTGTGTATATATACACACATGTATTATGTATGTATGTATCCTATACATACACTTATGATACTCTGGAAAAAAGGCACACATATGTGATCAAGGCAATTCATACTCTGGTCCTCAATGACCCTGATGTCCTTTTTCATTTTGTGGTGTCCTCAGAAAATGGGTATGATATTTCTCTTAAACAGGCCACTTGATCGTCTTGTTTCCCTGACTTTCAGAACTAATTGTTTCTTTAATCCATACCTGGCTCTGTTTTCTGCAGCCAAGGGTCATCACACTCTTGAGAGCTGTCCTGACTCTTTCTTTCCTGATTCCAATTAGTGCAGTGCCTCCTATTAGACAAGTAGCTCTGCTGTAAGACACCGTGCCTTGGAGGGCCTGAGGAGAGAGAGAGATCTCCTCCTCCTCTTCTGCTGTTCTTTGTTATAGGTGCAAGGGGAGAAGCAAAGATGGATCCCCTCTCAAGAACTGTGGGTTATTCTTTCTACTACCAGGGAGTCGCACGCTCCATAAATGTCAAGTTTGCTTTTTTACAGGACACTGTGAATATGAACTATTTTCCAGCCAGACAACTTCTAATACCATCTACTCTGAATGTCTTTTTTATTCCTTATAAAGAGGATAAAAAGGATGTAAGCCCTTCTTTCCCCTTCTTTTAAAATCTTACTTAATACCATGTGGTGTCTGTCACCTGCCTATTACTTTCTGTGATTATATAAACTGGCTTGAGCCATTCTAATCAATTTCTCCATCTTTGTTATTGTATATGGTAGGGGGAAAATTAATGTAAAATTCATGAGTCACATGAACTCTTGGTATTGAAGGTTTTTTGAAAACTATTTCAAGTTGGCATGGGATAACTGGGAAGTTTCCTAATTGTTAAGAAAACTTTCTTAGGGAGTTCTCCTGGAGCTAAGATCAAAATTGACTAATCACTCACTGTAAATAAAGTAGCTGACTATAAATGATCCATATTTTCCCAAAAAGAGTTTTATGAGAGGAAATGATAGAAAAACACCCTCTGAATTTAAAGTTAACTACGCTCCATTTGTCAAGAGCCAAGAGGAGATTTACCTTAAAATGTACTAAAATGTAGCCCTTCTCTTGGAGTGCTATAATGAATTGGAACCCATTTGACTCAGGGGCCCTCGGGATCAGTAAATCAGTTCTATAGACTAAATGCTAAGAGATCAGCTTCAGCTGCCAACAATCTATAGCAGTCTCTGGCATTCTCCCTGGCTTATGAAAGATCTGGACAAAAAGTCTTGGCTCTTTACTTCTGAGTTTTCAAAACATGACATTATGTGGTCAGTGGCATCTTTTTCATTACATAGGTAAGGAAAATTTGCCCTTTTAACTTTTCTACTGAACTACTGACTCTCAGGTCTGCATATAGTGATTTGGTTATAAGATTTCAGTCTTGTTATCAGTCATCTCTGGGTCTGGCCAATTGGAAGAATATTCTAATTAGTCTCCCTTCCTCTAATCTCTTCTTCCTTCTGATTCAACCTCTATAGAGCTGCTAAATTAATATTTCTCAAGCATAGTTCCAATCATTTCTCTATCCTACAATTTATTTCCAACCTATTTTTCCATGATCTAGCCAAACTAAATGAATAAAAATATAAGGATGTGTATATGTGTGTTTGTGTGTGTCTTAGTGGATAGCAAGCCAGTCTGAGAGTTAAAAAGATTTGGGTTCAGTTTCTGCCTCCAGTACATACTGGGCAAGTTACCTATCCTCTAAATAATTCTCTAAGGCTATAAGTTTTAGAGAAGGTGCTAACCTGCAATAGTAAAGGGGGTTCCTCATCTGAGAATTCTTTATATGGCAGAAATAAAAGTTGTCATTATTGGCAACTGTCTAGCTATGACATGTAGAATGGAAATCAAAGCTGAGCACAATGATAAATCTCATGCCAGAGTCATATAAGTTAAATAATATAGCTAGTGAGGTCAAATAATATCTGCTACTCTCTTGAAAGTAAGAACATGAACTCAGACTCTAAAACTAAAATAAATTGTCAAGATTATCTGATACAATCCCCTGATTTTAAACCCATGGGTTTATTCCAATATTCAATTGGATTTGGTTGTGCCATTGTAGAATGCTGGTCAGTAATGAAAAGCAAAGAAAGAAAAGTCATCAGTTACTCAAAAAAAAAAAAAAATGGAAAGCAAAAGGTGAATTACATTTTTGTATGACCTCACAATTATAAGGAGCCCCATATAAGGTCAAGGGTGGTGAATGTACTGTAGGTGATTTGTTGTGAAAAGGAATGCTGAGCTGGTCATATGGTAAAGACAGTTAACAGATGGACCTCCAGTTTATAGATTGGATTCCATGGACTGGGAATCTTAAGCAGGAATGGAGGGTCAGAGAGTTAAGCAAGTCATTATACTCTAATTAAGCTTATAATTATGAAAATGCAGCCTTTTGTGATAATATCTTTAAAAGCCAAAGGACAGTATTATATAAAAGTCTGTCTTTCTTGCTCTTATAAGGAATTTAAAATAAAACTCCAGTGAAATGTCCAGGCAGAGTAGTATGATGCAATATAGTGCAAAAATGGTAGATTTGGATTCAGAGGTCTTGGGTTCACATCATGGTTCTTTCTTTTACTACCCATGTAAATGAACATTTTTGCCTAACTTTTCTGGGCCTCCATTGGATAGCATACCCCTGAGATCTTTTCTAGTTCTAGATCTATGATTCTAAACATGACACAAAAGATTACCACAAATTGAAAAACCTCCAGAAGAGAAGATTCCATGGCCTTTTATTATTATTATTATTATTAAAGTTTTTTATTATCAAAACATATGCATAGGTAATTTTTTAACATTGATCCTTGCAAAACCTTGTGTTTCAAATTTCCTCTTCATTCTCCCCTACCCCCTGACCTAGATGGCAATAATGGCAAGATAGATAGATAGAATTATCTTACTGCACAAGAAAAACCAGATCATAAAGGAAAAAAAATGAAAAAGAAAACAAATGTAAGCAAACAGCAACAAAAAGAGTGAAAATGCTGTATTGTGAAATACATTCAGTTCCCATAGTCCTCTTTTGGGGATAAATATCTCACTTCACAAGACCACCATTGGAACTGGTTTGAATCATCTCATTGTTGAAGAGAGCCTCATCCATCAGAATTGATCATCATATAATCTTCTTGTTGTTGTACACAATGATCTCCTGGTTTTGCTCATTTCATTTAGCATCGTTCTTGTAAGTCTCTCCAGGCCTCTCTGAAATCATCCTCCTGATCGTTTCTTATAGAACAATAATATTCCATAACATTCATATATCATAACTTATTCAGTCATTTTCTACCTGATGGACATCCACTCATTTTCCAGTTTCTTGCCACTACAAAGAGGGCTGCCACAAACATTTTTGCACATGTGGGTCCCTTTCCCTCCTTTAAGATTTCTTTGTGATATAAGCCCAGCAGAAACACTGCTGGATCAAAGGGTATGCACAGTTTGATAGCCCTTTGGGCATAGTTATAAATTGCTTTCCAGAATGGCTGGATCCATTCACAATTCCACCAACAATGTATCCGTGTACTATTTTTCCTACATCCCCTCCAACACTCGTCATTATTTGTTCCTGTCATCTTAGCCAATCTGACTGGTGAGTGGTGGTATCTCAGAGTTGTCTTAATTTACATTTCTCTGATCAACAATGATTTGGAACACCTTTTCCTATGACTAGAAGTGGTTTCAATTTCTTCATCTGAGAATTGTCTGTTCAATCCTTTGACCATTTATCAATTGGAAAATGGTTTGATTTCTTATAAATTAGGGTCAGTTCTCTATATCTTTTGGAAATGAGGCCTTTATCAGAACCCTTGAATGTAAAATTTTTCCCCAGTTTATTGCTTTCCTTCTAATTTTGTCTGCATTAGTTTTGTTTGTACAAAATCTTTTTAACTTTATTAATCAAAATTATCTACTTTGTGTTCAATATTGAGCTCCAGTTCTTCTTTGGTCACAAATTCCTTCCTTTTCCATAGATCTGAAAGGCAAACTATCATTTGTTCTTTTTAATTTGCTCATAATATCACTCTTCGTGTCTAAATCATAAACCCATTTCAATCTTATCTTGGCATATGGCATTAGGTGTGGGTCAATGCCTAGTTTCTGCCCATTGCCTCTTTTTTAATGCCATAGCATTTCAATGTTGAATAGTCCTTGTGGTCAAGGAATTCTTCCCAATGTCTAATCCAAAAGTCCCTTGCTACAACTTAGAGAATTTCTTCTAGTTTGGTCCTTTCTGGAGGAAGACAGAGTAAAATAAGCATAATGTAGAATATTTTTCTTTGTTGGGCTTATTCTTCCCCCTTTCCCCTTGTCTTTGTGCTTATCTTATGAAGTACTGCTAATTCTCCAAGTTCTTTAATTGAATTGTAAAATTAAAATAATAGCTCACAGCAATAATGGAATAACAGTTATTGTGATTTAGGGTTTACAAAAGTTTTGCTCATAACAATCCATGAAGTGTAGGTAGGGCAAGTATCATTATCTCTGTTTAGCAGAAAAGGAAACTCAGTCTTAGACTGAGTGGTTTGTCCATTGTTATAAAGCTATTAAGTATCAAAGCTAGAATTCTAAATAGCTTTCATTACATTACTACCATGGGTCTGACCAAAATACAGTGCAGAAGAAATTTGAGCTCTGAGTTTTGTTAGGTTGTATTTTTACTATTGCTTCACAGCTTTGTTTGGACTACAACAGCTGTACTGTGTTGTTGATTCACTCCAGAATGGTTATCCTTTTTTTTTAAGCATCTTTTCTGTTATCTTCCAAAATAGTAAATCCCCTCATATGTGTGCATTTCCCTCTCCTACCTTCCACCTTAAAACTTTTTAAGATTTAAAATTTTTGGAATATCCTTTTGTTTCTGTCTCCCACACCATCCCAAGAATGTTCAGTTTTCTACAAAACGTAGTTAAAAACAAAACAAAACAAAATTTCTATCCTATTATAAAGGAGTAACTACTGTGATCTAGCTGCTGGAGTCCATACACCTTTGAGTAGATACTTCCAGAGAAAAGATCAACAATTTTCAATAATGTTCCATCTCAGTCTACTATTTTTTTCACTCCCAATCTGTTTATTTCTATGTGTTTATTTATTGAGATGGGTTTTTTGGTTTGTTTATTGCCTATTTATACATGGGTTGAATTCTTCCTGCTACCTTGTTAGCTTGACAAGGGCAGGGATGATTGAGTTTATCTTTGTATCTCCCAAGTCTACCCCAATACTTTCTTCTTTTCTTATAATCCTTCCTCTCTATCCCCCAAGCTCTGGACATTAATAGACTTCTAATAAATGATAAATTCTTCAAGAAGGGAATGAAGCACAAAATGATACGGTATCATAAATCCAAGCCGGTGTCATAAAATTTGCTTCAGAAATTAAAATTATTATAAATTGATAGCTCAAAAATCTAAGGGTATCAAGAAAATGTTCAGTTTTGCATTGTAAGTTGCTTTTGTTTTTGTTTCTTTAAGACACTGGTTTTAGGTCATACATCCAACAAGGCTAAGTATCTTGTCTCTATAAATTATGTACACCTCATCCAGGAAGTCTCTGAGTATCTTATAGGAAAGTCTAGCTATTATGAGCATTATTAGACCAAAGAGACATAAATCTTCTTGAAGCAGATGGAGAGACCAAATTTAATCTGAAACCGGGCAACCATCTTCATCTTTGAAGTTTTAGGGTGGTACAAAAAATGTATTAATCACAGTTCTCTTTAATCTGGAAAACAGCAGGGATAGAGAAGACGAGTGTTTATAAGTTTATAGTAAAATTCAATCTCTGCTAAGCCCCAGAGTAATGGGAATCTAAAAATAGAATTCAGGAGGTATCAGGAACAAATAGCTTGTCCCCTGAATGTGGGAACCCTCAGGGACACACCAAATTCCTTAACATCAGAGTCGTGGTGAAAGCATTATTGCGTTTCATTCTGTGTTGAGCTTTCGTTTATTGAGCAAAGGTAGCACAGCTGTAAACCAGCTGTATTTCATTTATGCTTAAAAACAGGGCCCCTTTGTCTGTTTCAATGTGATTGGCCACCCCCTTCATTTTTTTTAAAACTTTGGTTGTTTAGAGGAGAAGTAGTTGTTGAAAGACAGTTTCACACTTTGAACACTGCCATTTACTAAAACTTAGGTACACCCTGATATTGAATTTAAGTTAGTGGAACACTGTTTGTCATATATAGCAATGTTTAAAAAAGATTAGCCATGCAAACTCTAGACAAGTTCCCTGTTTTTTTACTTCCCTTGGAATTATGAGGTTCTCTTAAGGCGCTACTACTTGATGAGATAATACCAGGTTTTGGCAGGGCAGAGAACTCCATTTTGACTAAATTGAAAAATTGGGAAAAAAATCTTCTCAGGAGAGCCTCTATAGTTCACACAAAGGAAATTCCTGCCAGCTCCTATCTTGGGAAACCCATCAATTTGGTGGGCTTCCAAAAACAAAACAAAAAAACAACCTAACCCACAAAACTTTGAGTTCTGTAGAAGAGATGATATTTTAAATAAAGTCAATTATAGAATGTCTCCATGCTTTTGAAAACTGTATTGACAAAAGCAATGGCAATCTTAAGACCTAATCAGAGCTTGCCTAAACAGGGACTTCATTCCTTTCAACAAATTGCATACTTTGATGGTATTTTCTTTTGGAATCTGAACTTTATTACCCTAGTATGATACCAATTTTTCTTTCTTTGATTCAATTTAGCAAACATTTATTATCATGCAAAAAGGTGAGAGGTTCCTTGTTCCTTCTTCACATCTCAAAACCTCATCGACATCATCCTTCATTTTTTTCTCCTTTACTTCTCTAGTAAGAAAATTGATGAAGGGTCCCTTGGTCCCACCTCCTTCCATCATGTTCAGCATATTACCCTTACAGTCATATACTTTCTCACTCTCTAATCTTTCAGTGTGATAAAACCAATCTCTCTGATCCTTAAAAACCCTTCCTAGTGCCTATCATCTACCTTCTGCAAGAATGAAGGATCAAATATATACTCCTCTGTTAAGTTTTTAGAGCCATTTGCAATTTGGGCCAATCCTTCCTTTCCAAATTTGTCATTGTTTCCACATTCTGTAGTCTGGATTTCTTGCTGTTTCTCATATATGATGTTCCATAATCCACTTCCTTGCTTTTGCAATGGACATCTTTCATCCCTAAGATGCCCTTTTCCCCCACCTTTAATTTTTAGAATTTCTTGTTTCCTTCAGAACCTAACTAAAATACCACCTTTTTCATAATGCCTTTCCTAATTCCTTAGCTGTTGATGCCTTCCCATGCCAAAATTTATATTTTATTTATCGTCTGTGTAGATTTACATGCAAAATACTGTATGTGTTATAGTTCTGTTTTGACTTTCTTTGCCACTATGCTTCAGTTACAGTATTACCCTGGAACTTCCCTCAGCACCTGGGGCCTTCTTGCCCTGGAACATCCATTACCTCACCCCTTTCTCATCATGGAACATTTCTCCATCATGCCCCACTTCTCCCATTAATGAATTTCTCCTGTGCCTCCATTTTTGGGGAGGGTTCCAATTTGGCCAACTTTTATTCTCTTCCTGATTTCTGATTTTGGATACCACGTTACTGTGTGTGTACTTTCTCTCTTTTTATTCCCTCAGTTCAGCTAGCATTTTTGTGCTATAGTGTTCCATTACAATGTAAACTTAGGGCAGACATCATCTTTCTTTTTGTTTGTATTTGTATCCCTCATCCTTAGCACAGTGCTTGGTACACAGTAAACACTTAATAAATACTTATTTAAGTATTTTACGTACTTATAACATGCAGGCTTCTTAAGAGCAGGAACTCTTTTCATTTTGTCCCTTTTATCTCCAATGTCCAGTATAGTATCTGGCAAATACTAAGGACTTAATAAATATTTGGTTCATTACTCAGTTTTTCCACCTAATTGAAGGCAGAAAGTGAGAAGAAACATGAAGTTTGCAGCTTTTTTCAATAAGAATAAATCTCTTTGAAGAATCCCATATTCAGAAATAATTCCATTTTGCTTTGGAAAGAAAAGGTAAATGGATAGAAGATAACAGTGTTAATACATTTCACAACTCCTTCTACTATATGAAATCTATCATTGAGTGTTCAAGAAGGGACTATTTACCAGGATGAGGATGGCAGATCAACATGATAATGTAAAATTAAATTTGCCACACTCTGAGTTCTAAATTATTCAAGGGTATTTAGGTTCTTCCAAGACTTATAATGTATTAGAAAACATTTAATTTAGGGGAAATGTAGAATGGCTCTGTCATAATAGGGTAACTGAGATGAAGAAAGAGGGAAAGCTGATGTATTCAAATAAACTGAAATTGATTCCTAATGAACTTGACTTATACATAGTTTATGACTAAATATTTAACCCAGATTTTACAGTACAGTGCTATAAACACCCCATAAAAGAAAAAGAAAAACTTTAGACTTCTCTTGTATGAAGAAAGGGCCACAGATTTTCCAGATTAAAGGGGGGGGCACTACATCCTTAACCCCCCCCCACAATATGGAAGGGATAACATACAGTAATGGCAATAATGTTTGAGAATGACTTTGCATGAATAAATAATTTTGACTATTATAAATATCCAAATTAATTATAAAAGACATATGAAGAAGGAAGCTCTCTACATCCAGAGAAAGAACTGATAAATAGAAGTATGTATAGAATAATTTTACATATGTACACACCTATTTGTATCTTATGGTAGCCATTTATAGGTTAAGGGGAAGGAAGGAAAAAATTATTATATATTTAAAAGTATTAACAAGTTTTACACAATAGATTTGCAATTTCATATGTAATCATCTTTTTTATTTTCCCAAGTTATGGAAATGCTTGTTTTATTCCATAAAATAAAAATGAAAAATGAATATTACCATTCACTTTGTCTCCATTCATTTATGAGAAGTGAGCCTATCACTAAACATAACCATTCTCCCGGCCTCCTAATGGTTGAGTTTAATGGTCTTTCCTTAGTGCCCGTCCTTTTCAATGAGTTACACCTGAAATTGCTGACCTCATCCTTCTTGAAGAGCTCTTCTTCCTTGATTTATAGGACACCAAAGTTTTTCTTTACTTTCTTTGATCTTTCATGTTTCATCTTCTCTGTCTTCTGCCAGGCAAATTAATGTGGTAACATAGATAATGTGATAATATCTCCAAGATAAGTTTGTTTCTCATTTATAAAATGAAATGGTCAGACATGCACTTATTCCTTGATGAAATTAACTCCCATATTTGCATCCCCAGAACTCTTGCACTGTACAGAATAAAGAAATGACTTACTCTGCACTCCTTAATAATTTTAATCTTACTCAGATGGCCTCATGAAAACATTCAGCAAAAGAGATGGCGAGAAAGACTCTTGCAGATCTTTACCCAATTGCCAGGCACTCCCATTTTGTGTATAAATGTTAGGATTTTCTTGTTATATATCAAGTGAGATTGTGCATGCAAAGGATCTTGTCAATTTTAATATTGTGTCAGTTATTGTTATTATAAATTTGTTATTATTATTACTTCTTTAGCCATTGTCTCCATTCTCTCTTGTCTCCTTGGCATCTATTCTGTGGCTTTATTTATGAAAATGAGAAATAAGTTTCAGTCTAATATAAATAATATTTCATTTCATACTGATAGCAGCTTTCTTTATAGTGGCAAAGAATTGGAAATCAAGGAGATGCCCATCAATTGGGAATGGCTGAACAAATAGTGGTGTATGAATGTAATGGGATATTATTGTACTATAAGAAATGATGAAAGGCAGATTTCAGAAAAACCTGGGAAGACTTACATGAACTAATACTGAGTGAAGTAAGCAGAACCAGCAGAACACTGTACATAACCACATCATTATGGTCAACTTTGATAAACTTAGTTCTTCTCAACAGTATGATGTTCTAGGATGATTCCAAAAGACTCATAATAGAAAATGCTATCTATATTCAGAGAAAGAGCTATGGAGTCTGAATGCAGATTAAAATATGCTATTTTCACTTTTTTCCCTTTCTAATGATTTTTCCATTTTGTTCTGATTCTTCTTTCATAATAATGTTAATGTGGGAAAATGTTTAATATAATAGTACATGTATAACCTATATCATATTGTTTGCTTCATGGAGGTAGGGGAGAAAGGGAGAAGAAAAAAAAAGAAATCAGAATGTTATAAAAATAAATGTTAAAAATGTTAACATATAATATAAAAATATTTAAAAATAAAATGATATTAAGTGAAAAAAAAGAATAATGTTTTAAAGTAATTGAAAGAAGTGTAATTAGTGGAAATAAAGATGTAATTTTTTTTCTTATCCAAATTCTCTGGAATCTTTTCATGGATCCCTCTGGGCTCCAGGTTAATACCCTTGTGTAGGACAGTTTTTGATAGCTGGAAATTACTCTGGCTAGCTGACACACTATTTTGTGATCTTTATCCTCTTCTTGGAATTGACTCCATAAGGTGGTAACTCGATTACTTATTTACATTTATGAAAGGATCTTTTTGCCAAACAATAAAATGCTTCTGAAGTATAAACATATTAGTTATGATATACATACTTTTCTCTGAATCCAAATAATAATAATACAAATAACTTATGTTTCTATTGAATTTTAAGGTCTAGGAAACATTCCCTTCAAAATAGTTCTGTTGTATAAGTATCCTCCCCATTTCACGGATGAATGTTTAAAAGCTATTAAAGTATGAAGGAAGATTTAAAAATATTAAATAACTTCCTTTACAGCTTGTAAACATAGCTCAACTCTATGGTAAGGATCAAATGAAATGTTTCTTAAAGTTTTTGACACTATATATGTATACACACATATATGTAAGATACAATTAAAGTGTTAAAATTCTTTCCAAGTAGGAATTGATACTATGAGTTGCACATAATGTTTTAGTAGTCCCCCAGGGTGTAGTTGAAAAACAAATGGTAATGTTATCTTCAGAGTCATTTTTATTAATGAAATAATATCTGTTAATCCCCAAATATTTTCAAAGTGTTTGTAAATTAATTGTTTTGTTAGCTTTGCTACCTTACCCACTACCCAGAGTTCTGGTTTGAACCAGTTTGAGCATTTATATCTATTTTTTTCTAATCTAATCTATTTTTTCTGATCATTTTGAGGTTTTAGGTCTTTTTGTTTTAGATTTTTGTGAATGGTGCTAAAAGGAATTCTGTTTCCCCAGTAGCTTCCTCCCCCAGTCCACAGAACACCTATATACTCTTCAGATCGAAAGGGAGCAAAAGTTTAATTTGTTTTGTGGCTGTCTTTTGCATCTAAAAAAGCAAAGTCAGTCACATCTGGGGGTTTTGATTTTTTTTTTTTTTGAGAGGCAGATTTTTTAAATGACTACAGAGATTTTCATCTTAGAAATGAATTGGGTTCCCAAAGTTTATTTATAGATTACTTGTTTGTGAAAACATTCTACCATGGTTTCCCACAGAAACCATGTTATAGATGGTGGTTAGATTACCAGGGCCGGGCCACAAAGGCCTGTTTTAACCCATAATGTGGCTAAATTCTTTTGCCCAGTGGTGGGAAAATGGTAGGAAATCATGTTATTTGTAATTTAGGGTCAGAATTGTAAATGTGTTGATAAAAGAAATTCTGGATGAGGAAATTCCCTCTTCATTCTCTTCTCAAGAACTGTTGGGGACATTCAGTGACTTCAGTCACATAGTCATTATGTGTCAGAGATAGGATTCAAAATCATTTCTTCTTGAGTGACCAGCTAGCTCTTCCACAAGTACTGTAGTGCTATTGAAATGGACCTTCCTAATAAAACTGAATAAATCTTTGAAAATGTAACATTACTGCTATAATTTTAGAGTAAGTTGGATTAAGGGAAGGAATATGAATGGGTGGCTGGAGAAAAGCTCTAAGTTCAAATTTCAGACACAATAGTTGTGTGACCTGAGCAAGTCATTTAGCTGTTTGCTCAGTTTCCTCATCTGTAAAATGAGCTGAAGAAGAAAATGATAAACCACTATAGTATCTTTGTTTAAAAAAAAAAAAAAAAAAATCCTCAAAAGGAATCATGAAGAGTGGATGTGACCAAACAATAACAAAGAGGTAGATGGAAATTTGTAGAAACTTTGAACTAGCATCAAAGCTTTATGGCTAATTTTAAAATGCCTTTAATCTAATTTTACTTTAAAATTATCTCAGGTGCTCTATCTGTACTTTGTCAGTCACATGTCTAAGATAGTTTGAGCCTCACAGATGAAATGAAGAGAAATAGAGAGGTCTTCCTGGGGTTAAAATTGGTAGAGCTGTAAGAGTTGCTGCCTGAAATGTTTCTGACATAATTCTAAAGTGGAGAAAAGGAAATGGGGAATCCAATGAGTGTGGCCAAGAAGTGGTTGAGTCATATGATTCCCACATCATACATCAGCATGTGCTGCTCAGGGCTAAAGGTGGGGGCTGCAGCAAGCAATGTGCAAACCCATATGTATGGTCAACATATTTGCAAAACAATCATTCTCGGGGGAGTGGAAGAGAGGAAGCAAGGAAGCAACCACAAGTAGGTCACAAATGCTTGCAGCCTATGAACCCATAGCCTCAGTTATTCTAGTACACAAAAGATCTTTGGAAACTTCCCCATTTATCTTCATTGTTCAGTATACTTCCAGTATCAAGGGTAACTAGATTGGTACAGTAGGAATCAGGAAGTTTCATTTTCCTGACTTCAGATCAGCCTCAGAAATTACTAGCTATGTGACCCTGGGCAAATCATTTAATCCTGTTTACCTCAGTTTCCTGGAGAACTGGAGAAGGAAATGGCAAACCATTCTTAAGTATCTTTGCCAAGGAAATTTCAAATAGTGTCATGAAGTTTAACCACTTAAATTCATGGCTATCCAGCTGAACTGTTTAGTTCTGAAATGACTAAATAGCAACATATCAGTATGTTTAGTGATCTTCATAAAGGTAGAAAGATACTATGCTCTTAAAAGACTTAAATAAACAATGGCATGATTCTGTAACTACCTTTTGGCTTGAGAAAAATTTCTTTATCAGTTCCCACCTCTAGATTAGATTCAATCCTAGCCTGTGGCAATAGGGAAGATTCTGTTGTGGTTAAATCACCAGGACTCAGGCATCAAAGCTTCAAGCCCAGAAAATGGCTTCCAGATGGATAGTTTTCTGATTACAATGGTAACCTTATTTTATGGGTTTCCTGAAGAGACCTAAGGAATCCAGGGTGGTAGAGTTTAAAAAAGATTCCAACTGCCCTAAACAAAAAACAAACAAAAACTGAACGATCAACCCTATGACTCTGGAAAAAAGAGTAGGATCTGTGCCCAAATGGGAAGATTAAATATGTATGATTCCTACTATTGTTCCATAAATGAATGTCTTTTGTTGTATTGCAAAGTCAAATATACCTAATTTTAAATTTAATTTAATATCTATTTTTGAGCACTGACAATTTATCAATTCAATTTAAATTATTTTATATTTAATGCTATATTTTATATTATGCACTAATATAGAATGTTTCTATATTATATTGTACTTCTATATTGTATTTTATATTATCAATTCATTTATTAGGCACTTGTGTTTTTATGTTAATCACTGGCAATACAAAAGAGAAAAACACATTTTGCCCTTAAGGAGCTTACAGTCTAATAGGGGAAATACCTCAGAAGGAAACTGGAAACAGGTGTAAGGGATGAGGGACCAAGAACTATGATTCTCCCTGAAACCAAGCATAACTGCTGATGGAAACTGGAATTTCTTTCAAAGTTCTGATCTGATTTTTCTATAGAAGAAAGTTTGGTTTTACCAATGTTGTTTAGACATTATAAGGTTAGGGAGAGGGACTGGACTTTTGATTTCACTGGGAAAGGAAAAGGGGCCTTTCATCAGTGCAGGTTGGCCCCTTCTCTTCAAGTTATAGTCTTAGAGTTATGTGAAGCACTGAACAGCTAAGGGCTTGCCAGGCTTACACAGTCAGTGTCAAAGGTAGTTTTTTAAACCATGTCTTCCTTACTTTGAAGATAGCTTTTTATCCACTACCCCAAGATCCCTCTCTCCCACACATTGTATTGTATAAAAGATATATTTCTTTCCATACTCATGGTCACAAATAGCCTCTCTTCCTGCTCCATATTATATCATGTTAGAAAAGAATCTTTTTATTCTTATTTCTTACAGTGTTATAACAATTTAAAATCATGACAAACCTTTCAATGCTTATTGACATTTTTTTAAATACTTCTAATTAATAGGATGTGGTATAGTAATTGTTTTTCTAATATTGAATCAGCCTTCCATCTCTGGCATAAATCCTACTTGGTCATGATTAACTATATTAATTAGTGAAATTGATCTATAAGTTTTCTTTTTTTGGTCTTTTGGAAAGTTTTAAAATCAAGACCATATTTGCCTCATAAAAAGTATTGGGTAGTGTTCCAGCTGTCTATTTTTAGAAACAATTCATGTAATAGAGGGATGATTTGTTCTTTCAAGGTTTGGAAAAATTTCTCCATCAAGCCATCTGCCTAGAACTTTATTTGAATAGTTTATTAATAACTCTTTCCTTTGAAATGATCATTTAATGCTCCATTTTCTTTGGGGTCGATTTTTAAAAATATGTTATACTTTGGTAAATACTCTGGCCTAGGCAGTGGCTGTGTAGGAAACCCTATTTTCAGCTTCCAGTGCAGGGTGGTAGGGAGTCTTGCTGTTGGTCCTGGGGAAGTTACTCTTGGCAACTTGAGGCACTCCCATATTGGAGGGGCTTCTGTGTTCTCTGTCTCAGGAGCAGCTTTTGCTGGCCCTGCAAGCTCTGCTCATGTTGGCTGTTAAATCAGCAGCAGCAGCTGCTGATGCTCTGGGGTTAAGCCCCTTGAAGAAACAGCTGCTCCTGGTCTGGCCAAACTGAGACAAAGCGGGGCAGGGGAAAAGAAGCTGCCGATCAAAACTTTATGTCGACTGTAGGAGGGAGGTGGATGTTACTGCTGCCATAGGGGCCCCCAAGGGAGTCTCTGCTGCTACTGGCCTGGAATTCTGGGCTGGGAGATGTTGCTTGCTTAGGATATTTATGAGAGCTACTTCTAGAGGGGATTTCTTCCTCAGGATTTCTTCTGTGTTTCAGGGTCCTATAGTTCTGTGGTTAGATGACTGGATTGGTTCCAGTGAACTTGAGTTCAAGTCCTAGGTACATGATTTAGTTTTTGTGTGACACTGGGTGAGCCATTTAATTTCTCTGGATCTTAGTGTTTTCATCTGTAAAGTGAGAGGGTTTGTGATTTGTGATTCCTCTCTGGCTAGAGAAGGTACGGCCATTGTTTTATGGGGATTCTCAAGCCAACTGTCTAGATACAGAGTTAGATGAGGCCATTAAGGTCAGCGGCCTCTTTATATAGACAAAGAAAACAGAAACAGAGAGTTTAAATAACTTGCCCATTTTTTAAAAGTTGATTTCTGTGTTTGGAATTAACATTAGAATAGTGACTCATGGCATGGCATGCAGTGTGTATGTATGTGTATAAGGCGGACTGTGATCTGCTTATCTTTAACATTGTTTTTTTCACCAACCTTGAATTCATATCTTGAAGAAGAAAAGCTTAAGGAGAGATTGTCAACTTTTAATTAGCTTAGAAACTGTAATCTTGACACTGAAATGAAGAGATTGATTTATATTCTCTAGAAAGGTAGCTAGTTCATCGTAAAAGGGGTAAACTCAATATGAGATAAAATAAGTTTTCAGAAATTGCCTAAATTTACCTCAATTTAATTTATTATTGGAAAATCCATTAAAAGTACATTTTAAACAATAGTAGAATAATGTAATAATCAGATTAATCTGGGTGCAGACAATTTTCTATGATTAGACCACTTAATCCTAGGATGTTAGAGTAAGTAGGGAAAATACTCATTCTTTATGGAATGAATCTGAATGAAGAATGAAATTAAATTCATATTGGTCAGGTTTATTAGAGGATCTGTTGGACAGAGAAAGTATTTTTTAAAAGAATAAGAATTTCCCATAGTGGGAGTCCATGAGGATAGATATGTAAAAAACAAAGACATTTGATAAAGAGTATATATATTGATTATATCCCTGCTTATATATGAGGCTTAAATTTTACTATCATGTAGATGGATGAGACTCATTAGTTGTTTGGAAATCTCTTCAGCAAAGGTTATATTTTAAGGTCACAGGGTGTGGAACTAGTTCTTATTAGATACTGAGACAAAGGCTTATATATTATAATGCTTAATTATATATGCAAACAAGAGTTGGGGTTATAAAATAATAGTCCTTCCACATTGGTCATAGAAGATAGCTAGTGGTACAATGGAGAGAGCTTTGGGCCCAAAGTTGAGAAGACTGGAGTCTAAATATGGCTTCCTTCCTTCTTTCCTCCTCTCTTCCCTCCCTTCATCTTTTCTCCTTTCTTCCTTCTCTTCTTCTTTTCATCTTTTCTCCTTTCTTCCCTCCCTTCCTTCCTTTCCCCCTTTTTTTGCTTCCTTCTCTCCCTTCTTCCTTTTTTTTACCTTTTCCCTTCTTCTGTCCTTCCTTCCTTCTTTCTTTTTCCTCTCTTCTATTCCTCCTCCTTTTCATTTCCTCTTTCTTCACTTCTTTCCTCTGTCCTTTTTTTCTTCTTTCCTTCCTTTTTTCCTTTCCCTTTCCCTCCATTCCCTCTTCTTCCCTTCCCTTTCCTCCCCTTCATTCTTCTCTCCCTCCTTCCCTGTTACTTGTACTTAGTGTTCAGTGTTTCATCGTATTATACAGCAAAGATAAACAAAACTGAGCTGGCCTCCTCTACATGGGCAGTAGATATATCAAATGCTTACTTTTACAAAGTTTTTATGTAATTCTATGCCTGTAGAAGCACAGCTAAGGGTAGGGTGAAAAGGGGGAAAGCTAATAAATATAAGGTTTTGGCTGCTTAATAGTTGCGTTTTTTTCTTTTGCTTTTCTAGGGAGTCATTCACTCACATCCTGTTATCCATTCATTGAATCTTCCAGAGAAAATTTATATTATTGCAGTTAGATGTTTTCCTTTTGGATATAAAATTAATCTTACAGAATGTGGTTAAATGAATAAAAAAAGATATATTTCTAAAGCTAATACTTGCTTACTTGATATGTATTGCTTCTATGTTTTGTTTTTTGAAAGTAGGCTAGAGAATATAGTGCTTTGAAAAATCAATAAAAACTCAGATCTGTGCTTAGAAGAGCTGCTATTGAAATCACTAAATAATTGGTTCTTCTTGATCACTAAGCTAGTTTTCTCTCTTTCTCTGAATGAAAAAAAACATATTTCTGAAAGATTTATGATCTTTCTCCTGTTTGACTTGAATGACCTTCAAACTGTCAATCAAGAAAAGTCTAATATATTAAAGTAATGTGGCAGAGCCAAATCCATACAATGTAGAAATGTTATGATTTAGGGCAGTGTTCCACTTAAATCATGCAAACCCCTATTCTACTAAAAGAAATGTAGCAATAATTTTTAAAATTCTGTTTATCTGTACTTTTCAAAAAATATTTTTACAATTCTATTTAAAATTTTTTTAGGGTTTTTATTTTTCTCAATTACATGAAACAAAATTTTAACATTCATTTAAAAAAATTTTTTTGAGTTTCAAATTCTTTCCCCCCTCTTTTCTCTTCCTCTCATCTATTTATGCTGCTTTACCACAACATTTATTATGTACCATCGTGTTTATTGTACTGTTAGGAGCTTAAGAGAGACCCAAAGTTTAGATGAGACATACACCTTTCCTTTGTGCTTTTGGCTGAAGGGAGAAGGGACATAAAACATGTAATCAAAAAATGAAGAATATTTTATAAATGCCATTTAACCTAACCAATTCATACCTACTGTGTGCTAGTCCCTACCCAAGAGAAACTGGAATTATTGTGAATAGAGAAAAGGTAAGAGATATAAGAAGTACAAGATAATTTGAAGAAGTAGGGAGAAGGAAAAGAGAGAAGGAAGAAGGGAGAAAAACTAGCAATTGGGGAAAGGCAATCTGGAGCTATGGATTACATGTTTTTTAAACAGGGATGATGAGGGAGTAAATCTAGTAGATTCTAAGACTATGCAAAGGCATGATGAGGGAAGATGAAACAACTTTGGAGAACAGGATTAGAAAAATCCCCAAAGAAAAATACTGAGGGGGGAAGACTGTTACTGACCAGGAGCAGATCTTCATAGAGGGAATTTGAATGGGTTTGAAAAGAATGATGAAGAGGTTACTGTCCGAATAAACAGTCAGAATGTATGCTCTTTGAGGGCAGAGATTGCCTCTCTTGGTATCTTCTATACCTTGTACAAAGCAGGTACTTAGAGACTACAGGTCATGTTTTGAGAAAAAGAGCAATCTAGTTTTTTTGTAATTTTTTCTGGAAGGAGTAATATGATTCACAGGTATACATATGGGCTATCACTGGGTGATGGAGAGGAGTCTTGAATGTCTAGGAAAGGAGAATAATCTTTAATCAGGAAACCTTAGAGAACCACTGAAGATTTTTGAGCACAAGAATGACTTGGCTGGATCTGTGGATTCTGACAGTGGAATAATGGATGGATTGAAAGAATGAGACATGGAGTTAGAAAGAACTTAAAGGAAGGCTATTGCTTTAATTCAGGCATGTCACAATGGAAATTTATACAGTTATCCCATATTGCTGGGGCTAGGGGTCTGGTGCCTCTGTGATCTAGAAAATCTGCATTTTGGTCTTCCCTTTGAACCAGAAATCTGGAACTTTTTTTCTTTTAAGGGAAATTTGCTGTACTTTATTGTAAAATGTGGGGTTGATATTATATGTCTATTTTATGCATTTTTGAGCATCTAAACTTTTTATGTATCATCATCTGGTCTTTGTATGTCATCTGTGGTTTCCACAAACCCTTCCAGATTCCTACTTAATTTCTTATGCTGACCCGATGATATCAAAACTGCAATGGGAAAAGTTGTTATGAAAAGCTCTAATTGTACTATTCTAGTCGGAGTGGATTAGAGTGAAAGATAGAGATATGAGAGATATTATAGAAAAGAAATTGACAGTGCTTGCAAATTGATTGAATATGTAAGGTGTGAAGGGAAGAGGAGTGAGAGAAAGTCAGAGATTAAAAATTCTAAAGTGAGACAGTAGTAAAGTATGGAATTTTGGTGAGATTTAAATTTTTTTTAACATTTTTATTTAAGGTTTTGACTTCCAAATTCTAACCCTCTCTATTTTTTCTCCCTTCCCTGAAACTGTAAGCACTCTAAGTCATAATTTTAGCATTTTAAGAGGTTGACAAATTGTGTGATGTATTATAAGCAGAATTATCACGAATATTAAATTCCCCAAGGATCATGCAGAGGGTAAAGTGAAAAGGAAGACCTTGGAAGGCAGTGTGAATACCTTGACCCTGAAAATCACTGAAAAAGTCATAAGTTGCCCACATATAAGGAAGAGGGCCCTAAAGTCATTGACAAAGTTGGGAGCCTGATTTGCTTGATAGTAAGGATGGAGAAGAGTGTGAATTTAAAGATTTAGCAAGAGGCAAGGGGGAAATATGCCATCAGCTGGATAAATGTGGCAGCAGAATGGACTCTGTGCCTAGTTCTCTATGTTTCTGCAAGCATCACCTGAAGTTCCAAAGGCAGGCTATCAGTAGCAGGACACAGTATTAGACACAGTAGGAAATCATCCTTGCCAGCTGGGCTTTGGGCACGTTGAAGAATGGAAGGGGGCAGGGAAATGGAGGTAATAGGATAATCCCAACCAATGAGCAAGTTAGGCAATGGGGCCCTGGGGATCAATATAGATAGTAATAATAGCATTTACGGTATACTTTAATGTATACAAAGCACCTTAGAGATGTATTCTCACTCCATCCTTACAGTAATCCTGTGAAGGAGTTGCTGTTAATCTCTCCATTTAGGGGTTTTAGTGACTTACATAGGGTCATGCAGCTAGTAAGCATATAAGGCCGATCAGGTTTTCCTAAGTCCTGTGTTCCATGCAGTATGCCAAATACCAGTCTTATTATTGAAAGTGGAGTGCAAGTTTCAAGCAGGACCAAGGAGCAAGCTGTACTCAACTGCCAAGCTAAGGACACAGTCTTTATATTTGCCTTGTTTTTAGGGACCAGATGAGGAGTTGGGAGGGAGGAGCTAGTAAACTAAAGGAAATGAAATCAAGAAGGTCCATAAAGGCCATTCCAGCCCTAGCTAGTAGAGAGGATTGAGATGCATTCTGGAGGGAATCCTAGTTTCATAGTGCAAAAATTGCCACTGGCTTGGATTTTTAGTTGAGCAGTTTCAGAATAAAAACAAGTTTTGACCTTTTCCTCTTCTCCTGCTGCCTTTTCTTTATGTTCATTGGATGCTGCTTGTGACAGTGAGAGGGATGGAGATAATTTACCAAGGCAGTGGTGTCATTTCCTAGAATCTTCTCCTTCAGATGTGCTGGCAAGTCTTTCCAGAGGACAGCAGTGTCTTCTCTGACTCTGTAATTGTTTCTTGCATCATGATACTACATTGTGGTTAATGACAGTCCCATCAAAATTTAATTGGTGTGTACAAAAGGGCTAAATAATTTAGTGCAATAAGTGGCGTGCAGATTTGAATAGAGAGAAAAAAACACTCAAGAAGTAATAGGCTATAAGCAATAAAATTATAATTTTAAAACAAAAGAAATTTCATGCTACCAGGAGAGAGGCAGGTTACAAAATAAATACTTTTGCATAGATGGTTTATTTAAATTCTGCTACTCTATAGGCCCATAAAATCCATGATGACAGTTGATGTTTACATAGTGTTTTATATGCTATTAAATTATTTGAACCTCACAGCAAACATTTTACAGATGTTGAAACTAAAGCTCATAGAGTTTATGTCACACACAAGTAGCAATTGTCAGGGCAGGGCATGGAATTCAGATTTGTTGAGTCCAGGTTCAGATCTCTGATCTAGGAAGGAAGACATACCTGAAAATCAAGTTTATTTCAAAGATATACATAGATCAATATACAAAAACTCAATTTTAATATAATTTATTATTACATGGCTTTGGGTATATCATATATTACATTCCTCCAAATATAATAAATATATATAATAAAAACCCAACAAAACTGTGTTAGCCATGAACACAGATATTCTGTTTCCTAATGTAGAGTGTTATAAAAGGGATGCCATGAGGAATAATGATGGAGTTGCAGGTTTTTCTAAGAGTTCACTGGGATGTTTTAAGTTTGGTTTAGTAGTGACTGTCTTATTTGAATTTGATTATATATCTCTTCATTGTCATTGTTCAGTCATATCTGATTCTTCCTGACCCTAATTGGGGTTTTCTTGGCAGAGACACTGGAATGACTTGCCAATTCCTTTTCCAGCTCATTTTACAGGTGAGAAAACTGAGGCAAATAAGGTGAAATTACTTGTCTAGGGTCACACAGCTAGTGTCTAGACCAGATTTGAACTCAGCAAGATGACTTCAGGCCTAATTCTATTCCACTGTGCTACCTGGCTGCCTGCCTGCCACTGCTCTAGGCAATTCTCTAAGGCTCCTTTAAAACTTCCTTTAGTATAGGTACTTTCCTTACCTGGAAATTCTCTATAATAATGAAACCATAGGTATAATAGAATAATATTTATGGAAGCATTTTTATAGATATGATTATGTATGTATATATTGCATACATACACATACATATATCCTCATATATCTGTTTATATATGTATATAGTTTCTGTTTTGCTGTGTAATATCTATATAAAGATAAATAGATAAATTATATTCCTAACTAATGGCAAGGAAGGCAAGATTTGGGATCTAGCCCATCTTTGCAGAGGGTAGGAAGAATGCAGTTTCAGCATCATCAATAGGCTAACTGTGGAGATGGTCAGCAATCCAGGACTGCTGAGGTTGAGAGATCACTCCTCTAGTTTCAATGAGTGGGGAGGGGGAAGAGCATTGTGAGGGGGCGGAAATGATGTTGAAATTCTATCTACCTGAAATCTTTCAAATATCTCTATTTAGAATAGAATAGGTATGATAGGTTCAAACTAAAAAGCACTTGATTGTTGTCAGGGGAAACATAGTTCTTATCTTACCTTGGACAGTTCAGTACTTCCCTACCTAATGCTGGTTATACAAATATAAATAAAATAAAATGCCATAAAATATCATAATAAAATCATAGTAGCTAGTGAACCTCTGCATTATAGAAATCAGAAAAAAAGAAATGGCAAGTTATACAAATTTTCATATATCAAAGAGCATACAAGAAACTGGAAGCAAGATAAAACACAGAAGACCAAACCAAGAGAGACAACATTCTCATCAAATTGTTCTCTGCATTTCTTAGAACTACAGGTATATGTTTGTGGCAGCTCTTTTTGTTGTAGCTAGAAACTGGAGGATGAATGGATGTCCATCAGTTGGAGAATGGTTGGGTAATTATGGTATATGAAGGTTATGGAATATTATTGCTCTGTAAGAAATGACCAGCAGGAGGAATACAGAGAGGCCTGGAGAGACTTACATCAACTGATGCTGAGTGAAATGAGCAGAACCAGAAGATCGCTGTATACTTCAACAACAATACTGTATGAGGATGTATTCTGATGGAAGTGGATATCATCAACATAAAGAAGATCCAACTCACTTCCAGTTGATCAATGATGGACAGAGGTAGCTACACCCAGAGAAGAAATAATGGGAAGTGAATGTAAATTGTTAGCACTAATATCTGTCTGCCCAGGTTACAAGTACCTTCGGAATCTAATGCTTATTGTGCAACAAGAAAATGATATTCACACACATGTATTGTATCTAGGTTATATTGTAACACATGTAAAATGTATGGGATTGCCTGTCATCGGGGGGAGGGAGTGGAGGGAAGGGGGGATAATTTGGAAAAATGAATACAAGGGATAATATTATAAAAAATATATAATAATAAAAAAATAAAGAAAGAACTACAGGTATATAAAATCAAGGGATATAATGGGAGCTATTGTTCCCTACAGATTTGAACTTTCAGAGAGATTCCAATCTACTAAAAAGTCTGTCCCTTATGTCTCTCTCTTAACCCATTTTCTCTTAACCCTTCTTTATTCACAAAACAATACAAGTTCAGAATGCTCTCAGCCAATCAGGAGTCATCTTATGAAGATATTTCCTTCAGAAAAACTGCTTAAGGCTTGGGGAAAGCAGGATTACATAGAAAGTGGACACAAATAATTTGCAAAGGAAAAGTCCTCTTTCTGTATAATTACACTAATTTAGCACTATTATTTGAGTGTGATGTCTTATTGCTTTACCATCAGGTTTCTCCACAGGCTTTCAGAGAAAAGTTCTAGATTTTCTTGCATGAAATTTTCACTTTTGTTAAAGTTGAGGTCCCTGTGACCAAAAAGATGTATCTACTTATCTACTTTCCAGGAACAAGCCTAGTTTAAGTGCAGAGAAATTAAATCACCAATAGGCTGTGCACCAACTAGGTAATGAATTCTTAGGACACAGAAATTTATGAAACAAAGAAAATTATGAGAAAGTCTTTAGTCCTATGTACTTTTGTCTCTTCAGAAAAGCGGGCATGGGTAGCTTAGTGTGAACAAATTTCCTAAGAAGAAGTATGGATTAGTTGCATTCTGTGACAGTGACAGTGACAATGAAGGGAGTAGCACATTGACTGGGATCACAGTTCAAACAAAAAAGAATGACTGATAAACACTGAAGTACAATTGGGAGGGTCTTAGCAGAAGGCTGTCTTCTGGGCAAGCAGCCTAAAATGCAAATGTAGGGTTATAGTAGGATAAAGGCAGAATAAGCTTGTGCCTGGCTTGGGCACCTCTCTCTGAGAAGTGCGTGTCCATTCAGATTCAGATAATTTGTGCTTTGTAGTTATTTAATAAATTGTTTGTTGAATTTAGTTGACTAACTCATAATACAAAAAAACTGAAGTATAGGTATTATTCATTGAAAAAAAAAAGCACCATGTCTTTTATATGTGGTTGTGTACAAATCTGTTAAGGCTCTTTCAAATTAAGTCTTTTAAAGGGTTTAAGACTCTTTCTAGTCTGTCCTAAATCTAGTAAAGTCTAGGGTTTGGAGCAGGATGTAATAATGTAGAACATTTCTTTTCTTGAAATTTAAAGAAAAAGTATTGATGTCCTTCTTGAGTTTATTTACAATGCTGTCACATACCAATTACCTTCTCAAGATAGAAAAGTATAATTCATCAGACTTAACACATTAACCATGTCTGACAATGGATGCTTTATTCTGAATTCAAGGTTCCCTTCCTCTTTACTGAATGGCAAGAAATCTGTTTCATCAGTCTTTCTTCTGGAAACACGTCTTTTTGTGATTTCCTCCACATTATTACAAATCATAGTTCTTGTAGTTCTGCTTATTTTGCTATGTTACAGTTAATACAACTCTTCCCAAGTTTTTCTGAATTCCTTATACTTCCTTACTACTTACAACCCAGAAATATTTCATTCTGTTACAATACTAAAATGTGTTGTCATGTTCCAATTGATTCTTTCCTTTTATTTTTAAGCATCATCAGTTTCATTCTCGTATGGAGAGAAGTGAAAAGCTACCTTAAAATACCCTTCACATTTTTCCTATCCTCCTCCATCTGTCCTTTATCACTTCTTTTTTCTTCCTCTCTTTTTTCTTCACCTCCCTCATTTCTCCTTTGTCTCTACCCCTCTCTTATTCTTTCCCTAGGTACCTTCTTCTCTTCCTTTTCCTCTCTTCTAAGTTTTTTTGTCTGTGTCTGCCCTTCCTTTCCTCATACAGATATCTCCTCCTTCCTCCATCAGTACAGTGGATAGAGGGCCGGAGTTTAGGTAAACTAGTTCTAAAATTGAACCTTGGACATTTACTAGTTGTGTGACCCTGCACCAGTCTTTTAAATTGTCAGTTTTAATTTCCTCATCTGAAAAATGAGGATAATAATAGGACATAGCTTCAAGAATTGTTCTTGAGTTCCAAATGAAATACCTCATGAAAGCACTTTGCAAACTTTAAAAGCTTCATCTCCTTTTTCTTTTCCTCATTATTCTACTGCTTCTTTTCCTTTTCTCCCTCTCCTTTTTGATCATCCCCTTCTTTTTCTCTCCCTCCAGAAAAAAAGATAAATAATTTACTAGTTTACTCTTCCCTAGAGTAAGCCAAGCACCAACATACCACCCATTTCACTTACCTTTGGGATCAGTAGAATGAACTTGGCTTAAAACAAGGAACAAGAAACTTGGTTTCTGATGACTTCTCCCTCCAGTGAATATCAGCACTTCTTGTGGGGGGGGGGAGGAAGAAGAAAAACCCCATAAATTCCTTAATCCACAAATTTTGTGATGGTTCCAGGAACCACCATTCCCTAGAATTCGAACTAGGTTTCTCAATGGATAAAGAATCAGAAAGATCCAAGTTCAAATGTGGTCTCAGATTCTTTTACTAACTAGATGATCCTGAGGAAAATAATAATAACATTTAAATTGTATGGCTGTTGTAAGCATAAAATGAGATATTTGTAAACTTGGTATAGTGCTCCAGTTGTGGATGAGACCAGAGTAGCCATTATGCTCTTACATAATGTGGGGATTATAAATTCAACCACACGGTGATCTTAAAATCAGCATCCCAAGCCAAAGATAGCCTTGAGAGAATATTACATGCAGGGGGAAAACAAACATATCAATCTCTACATAATTAGGTATCTTGTTTCTCCCTGGTATTTCAGTTCCTGATAGCACCTATTTCCTTATTTCTCCCCCTCCCTTCTGAATGAAGCATGTGTTGCTAGAGCTGGGAAATTGTAATATCAAATTTAGCAGGTGATTTAAGTCAAGTAATAGGTAGCAGAGATAACTGAGCTTACCTATCCCTAGACCCATTAAAACTTATGACCATAGCATGACTCATAAGCTAACCCAAGTGCCATATTTATTCTCAGGTGTGGGAGAACTAATATTATCTTTGTCTAAGCATACAGTAAGTATATACACAGTCATTTAATTTTGAGGGATATGCCAAAGCTGAGCTGATCTTAATCTGTGTGACTTCTCAGTAATTTAAGTCATCATCAATAAGCATTGTGTCATTAGCAGGTAGTGTAGAACAATGGAAAAACACCTGATTTGCTGATAGCAGAGTTGGAATCTTAACTTAGACTTTCTTCTTGCTTGTATATCTTGGACAAGTTATATAAAATGTTCAACCTCAGTTTCCTCATCTGTAACTTGGACTAGATAATCCCTCAAGGTTCTTTCTAGCTTTAAATCTTTGCTATTGTGATATATCCTTCCTCTCACTACAGATCAGAAACTCAAGACTGTTTAAGATAAATATCACTACTTCTTGTTCAATTGTTCTTCAATTGAGTCCAACTCTTCATGGCCCCATTTGAGTTTTTTTTTTATTTAAACCTTTTTTTATTTTTAAAAAATATGCCTAGATAGTTTTCAGCATCCACTCTTGCAAAACTTTGTGTTCTAAATTTTTTTCTCCCTCCCTTCCACCACCTACTCCCCTAGATGGCAAGTAATCCATGGATATATGTTAAACATGTGCAATTATTCTATATATATTTTCACAATTTTATGTTGTACAAGAAAAATCAGATCAAAAAGAAAGAAATGAGAAAGAAAACAAAATGCAAGCCAACAACAACAAAAAGTAAAAATACTATGTTGTGATCCAAAGTCAGTCCTCACATCCTCTCCATTTGAGATTTTCTTGACAAAGACACTGGAGTACTTTGCCATTTCCCTTTTCAGATCATTTGACAGATGAGGAAACTAAAGCAAACAGGATGAAGTGACTCATCCAGAGTCATTTGGGTAATTTCTGAGGCTGGATTTGAACTTGGGAGGATGACTCCAGGCCTGGCCCTCTCTACCCAATGTGCCAAATGTAATATGACATGAATTTAAAACCCTCATCATCCTCCATACTCTCTTCTGGATGACCTTCATCTTATTGTGCATAATAAAATATGGAATCCAAAACTGAACACAATATCCTAAATATGGCCTGATTGTATAGAAAGCACAATTAAGCTCTCATGTCTTTAGTACTGGATACTATACCTTTCTTAATGCTGAGTTTGCAATAGCTTTTTTGACCTCCATGTTATAGTGTTATTCACTTTGACTTTGAGGGACATTAATTCAACCCAAACAAATTATTTGTATAAATTGTCAACTAGTAAATAAGCATATATTAAACACCTACTGTGTGCCAGGTACTGTGTTTGGGAATACAAGAAAAGGCAAAAGACAGTTCAAGGAGTTCACAGTCTAATGGGACAGGTTGTCTATTAAATAGAAGAGATGAGATTTTTAATCTAGATCACTGGGAAGAGGTGAAATGAAATTTAGGAAAAAGGATAAAGAGGAAGGAAAGAAGTGTGACTTTAAGGATAAGGAGAAGAAGAAAGGAAAGGAGAGAGAAAATTCAATCTTTATTCGTTTCATAAATTCTTAGCTTGGACTCTCCATCCAACTTAGGAAGCAATGCATTTATTTGTTCACTCCTCCAGGTTTTGATTCATTCAAAAAATATTTATTAGGACTCCACTAATACATAATACATAAGCTGTTTCCTAAAGAGCAAAGTCCTTCCCTTCCTCTCTGCTAGAATGCATCTTTTCCCTCCTTCAGCACTCTTCCTAACTGCATCTATCTTTGGTCACTCCACTCATTACAATGAGCGCTCCACATTTTCTGCATTGTTTTAAAGTTATAATTAGCATTGCCCTGTTTTTTATGTTCTTTGGAATCTGTCGTTCTCGAGAGCTCTGTCTCTTCTGTTATGTTTTCAGCTCCTAACGACAGGAATGAGGGCTATAGTTCCAGATGTTTTAGCCCCATAGCTATTAGATAAATAGTATTTCATTATGTTCCAAGGAGAATATGATCTGTGTGGAATTGGGGTAGGGGGAAGCTGAAATTGTAGTCTCTGTAGTTGGCAGAATGATTATTACCACCTATACAAGCTCCACTGCTCCAGTGCTATAAATGTCCAGTGTCATTAGGAAAAGGAACTCGTGGTCAGTGGTTTTAATTTTTCATGCTTAGTGTTGTTAAGGGCATACTAAAACATGACCACACTTGATTGTAAATGAGTGTTATTGGCCACTATGCCTTAGAGCTAGAAAGAGACCATCCAGCTCCTCTGATCCTAGCCCCTCAATACTGAAGGGGAAACATGTCTAGAGAGCTTGCTCCAATTTGTGCAGTAAATCAGTAATAATGTCTAGCATTTATATAAAGCAGAACTTCTTAAACTTTTTTCACTCATAATCTCTTTTGTTCAAGAAACTTTTATGTAACCCGTGGTATATAGGTATATAAAATAAATATACAAATAAAATATTTACTGATAATAAATCATAATTTTGTGACCCTTCTCCTATATTTCAAAGGGACACGAAGAGTTGGATGTAACTGAAAAAAAAAAAAAAACTACTACTAATCACTGACATTTTTATAGTGCTTTAAATTTGCAGAGTCCATATTCATAAATACTGTATCATGCAATCTTTACAACTGCTCTGGGTTAGAAGTACTATTATTATCTCCATCTTATAAAGAAACTGAGGCAAGTAGAAGTGAATTGATTAAGAGATAACTACAATTTTCTTAGACTGTATTTGAACTCAGGTCTTCCTGACTATGTATGCTGTCTCCTTCAGCGGCAGAGTAAAGCCTTGAATGCAGATCTGGTTTATTTGTGCTTTCTACACTACACTATAAATTACATTATTGCTATAATCAAGGGACATTCTTATTCAGAAGTATGTCTGTGGGATGGGAAACTATTTATTCAGTCCTTTTCTGTACCAAGAATGGGGATAAAGATAGAAAACTGATATAAGCTCTAAAGAAGCTTACATTCTAATTGGGGGAAGCAACACATACAAAAAAGTTCTTGTTTATGTTCAGTTCATGGAAGTTAAAAGGATCAGACAGTACTTAGATTGTGAAGGGAAAAGAATAGCCCTCTGGAAGGGTAGTTAAAAAAAAAAAAAAAGGAAGCCATGGGGAATGGAAATGATGAAAATCAAAAGACATCAGTAACAGTTAAATTTGAAAATAACAATAATACAGCGAGACTTTTGGCTATGTGTCCATAGTTAGTGTCCATGAAAAGAAGGGTACCTGGTGAATATTTCTGGGTATGGTGAATTACAGGACAAATCTCTTTAGGAAATTTGATTTTGAGCCTTAGAATTTAAATGTAATTGTCCTTGATTCGTATTCAAATTATTTGTTACTCACTCTAATAATACATCAGAAATAATGGTTCTCTTCAATTATGAAGGATGAACAGCACCAAAAACCATATTTTTACTTATACTTTTAGGATACCCTGTATAAATCTTAACCGAGTATTAGTCCCATTATTCTGTTACTAAGACCTCTTAGCTCTTTTCCCATTTGCAGTTTTGTCTCACTCCCATATCCCCATACATAGCCCCTAGTTGTAGGAGGCTACAGATTGGCATGGGGAGTGTAAGAGCAGGAAATGAAGTAGAAGGAAAACGATAGACTAGTGAAAAAAGAGGAAAAAATACAAACATGCAGACATATATAAACATATACATGTTACATACATGTATATGTAGCTGTATGTATGTGTGTGCATGTGTATGTGCCTATTGTAGGAAAGGATGCTGAAGAATTTATGTTGATGTTTCCCAATAGGTCTCTCATTCTTAGCGGATAAGTAGCAAGGTATTTTGGAGAAAAGTTCTTTTCTCAAAGTTGGAAGATAGACATTCAACATTTATTGTCTATGGGACTTTGGGTAGAACATTTACTCTCTCTCTAGACAGTTTTCTCATCAGCAAAGCAGGGATAAATAATCCTTTCTTTGTCTCTTTTACAAAGTTTTTATGTTAGAAGGAACTTTATAGGTCATCTGGTCACAGTTTAATTGAGGAAACCAAGCTCATGGATTTTAAGTGACTTGTCTACAGTAATACAGATTATAAGCATCAAACAAATTTGAATGTAGGCCTTCTCATTTTATTAATGAGAAAACGGAGACCTAGAAACATTAAATGAATTGGGAATTAATGGGAGAACTGGAATTAGATTTTCTAGCACTTTTTTGCCTGATAAAGTTGCAGTGTCCTGATATCAGCATGTAATAGGAAATAATCCTTCTGTTTGAGTTTGTCTGATGCTGTTTACAAATAGATAAACATTAGAGACCATTGTTGTCCATCCTTTGTTTTCAAAGAGAACTAATGACATCATGGGATGATGCTTTGACTCATGGTTGAATTAGATTTAAGTGAAGCAGAGTTGCACAAATTTGTCATTCTCTCCTTCAGTCATAGAAAACAAGTGATGAGACAAAAGTCAGGATGATTGGTGATGTCCCAAGATGCAGTGGATGACCCTGGATTTTCTCCAGGAAGATCATTTCCCAAGCCTCAGTTTATCTGATGTAACACTCATTCAGTGACTAAAAACTAGGCAAGAATTGAGAAAAATAATGGAAAACTAATACCCATGGGAATTCCTCTTTTTTGTTAAAAAAAAAAACTATTAGATTAAGATTTGTCCTATAGCTATCTTTATTGGAAGATTGTCATAGAGATCCACTGTCTATATGCTTATACCCCATAGCAGGACTTCTTAACCCCTTTGCCTTGTGAAGCCTGTGGTCCCTTTCTCAGAATGTTTATAAAGGCATAAAATTTTTATTTTTTTCTATTTTTTATCATTTTTGTATTTAGTTTTAAATAAAGTAGGCACAAGATCAAATGCATAGAATTACAAGGAAATCCATTATATTGAAATACAGTTATAAAAATATATTTTTTAAAATAATACACATACCCAGACCAAATTCACCCACCCATATTCAAGTACTAATGCACTTAGATAACATTTTCCATTGAAATATTCCCTGGTAGATTATTTTATCCAAAGCATTAATGGGAAATTTCAGTTGTTGAAGAACTGTAATAAATTTGACATTGACAGAAAAAAAAAAGCCTGATTGATGTTAGAATGACACTGTCACTGCTACAGAAGAAACCGTTGGGAGCAATATTTTATTTCTGTGCTGTCCTTTAATAGAAAGCCACCTTATTGAAGCAATAAAGTACGTTGTTTGCATTTCACAAGGATTTTTGAATTTCATAAGGCTTACATTTCAAAGCAGGGAGCCTGGCCCAGCAAATACAGGATCAGTAAATTTCAGGATTGGAAGAAACCTTGGCCACCTATTCTAATCCATACCTCCCCAAAGAATCCCCAGGACAACATAACCAGTGAGTGAGTGGTCTCCCAACCTTTGACTGAAGAACTCAAGTGAATTCCCAACCCCATAAGAGAGTAGATTCTATTTTGCATATCTCCAATTGTTAGGGTGTTTTTCCTTACCTCAAGCTTAAATCTGCTTTCCACATAGTTCAGTACTTTGGAACAAAATGGAATAAATGTCTTCAAAGTGACATATCATACCTTGTGATCTGAGTCTCTTTTCCTTCAGGCTAAACATCCTCAATTTCTTTTCCTACTTATTGTGGTTTGCCTCCCTTTAAGATCTTCTCTAGCTTATCACTGTTTCCTCAGAAAATGTAGCCCAGTAAATTCCAGATGTGGCCATAGCAAGACAGAAATCTGAGGGACTTATCCTTGTCTTGCTGTTGGAAGCTATACCTCCCTTTATGCAATAAAATTAGGCTGCTTTTGTTTTTGTTTTGGGTTTTTTTTTGTTTGTTTGTTTGTTTGTTTTATTTTCCTACCATATCTCACTCTTGATTCTCCAATCCCATTCAAACAAATTTCTATTTATGTTTTCTTCATATTGTAATTATGGAGTCAGTTTTTTGGATCAAGGAAAAGACTATTTTTATCCTTATTCCATGTCATCTTATTATATCTGTTCTAATTTTCAAGTTTAGAAAGATCTTTCTGGACTCCAACTCTAGGATTTAGTATGTTAGCTGTCCATTGTGACATCAGCTAACTTGATAAACATCCTAGCTATGCTTTATCCAAAGCATTAATTTAAAAAAAAAGTTAAATAGCTAAGGAACAACCACAGCTCCTCAGACCATGTCCCCAGAAATATGTTGTCAACTTGACATTGAGACATAAATACTTACTCTTTGAGTCTGGCCATTGGACTTGTTTTGAATTCATGTGATTTCACCTACATCTTTCCATCTTGTCTGCAGAATCACATGACATACGTTATCAAAGTGAAAGGAGTTGGGATGAGACCTGTGATTTATGAATATTTTAAATTTCAACTGAGAAATTTCCTTACCATTACAGGGAATGTAGACTAGTTTCAACATTGGGACAATTAAAAACATAATAGATGAAAAATAAAACAGACCAAATAGATTAAAAACAATAAAACAATGTGATTATATCAACAGGTGTAGATAAAAATTTTTGACAAAATATAATACCCCACTTCTGTTTTTTTTAAAAAGCATTGAAATTATAACAATAACCAGATGTCCTTTTTAATAGGGTGAATGGTAAACCAAAAGCTAGCATCATTTGTAATGGAAAAGTGTTAGGAGAGCTTTCCAGTAAAATTTGGAGTAAAATTCAGATGTCCCTTATCACCACTATCATTATATAATTCTAGAAAAGTTAACCATAGCAATGAGATAAATAAAAGAAATGGAGCAACTAACTATGGGCAAAAGAGAAACAAAATTATCACATGGAGCATATAACATGGTATATAATTAGAGAACCTTAGGGAATCAGTTAAAAATAATTTTTAAAATAGCTTTATTAAAGTAGAGATTATAAAATAATCCCCCATAATCAATCATTCTATTAACAACAAAACATAATAGGAAGAGGAAGATTAATTCTATTCAAATTAATATGTAATAGTTAATAAATTCTATTAGAAATATAAAATGAATAAGATCCCTGGAAGTAGTTACCAAGAAATACACAGGAATTATTCAAATAAAACTTCAAAACACTCTTTACAAAAGTAAAGACATAAATAACTGAATATTAACTACTGTTCATGGTTAGTCTGTGTCAATATGATTAAAAATTAAAATACTAAATTAACAGATTCAATGCCATACCAAACTTACCAAGATGTTATTTTATAGAACTAAAAAAAAAGGCAACAAAATTCATCTAGAACAAAATATTAAGGATCAAAAGGAAAAGACTTTGAATATTCTTAGGAATGGGAATAAAGATTAGATCTTTTGTTTCAGTGGTATAAGAGGAATATCAGGTGAAGAAACGTTTTCTCCTGATGCAGATCAGCATCTTCATTAAAGCTTATAATTGTGTAGAGCAGTAAAAAAATTAAGAGATTTGACTAAGATCATACACCTAGCTTATACATCTTAAGAGATATTTGATTTTTAAAATACCAGTTGATCACTTTCTTTCTTATCCTAAATGTCTTAGGGGTTGGGGAGGAATAAGATTGGAGAATAATGGGGGAGGCCTAAAAAAATCTTTTCAATTTATTATAATCAAAATTTTGTCTTTTTCAATTACCTTTATCCTTTTGTTTGGCTGTGAAAAGTATATAAACCAATTTTCTTCTAATTTTTAGAGTATAAATTTTAATATTTTAGTCATGTGTATTTTAAAATCATTGTAAAATATGATGTAAAATATGTTGGCCTAGGCCTAATTTTTTTGTCCAGACTGTTTCCAGTCTCCTCAGTTTTTATCAAATAAAGAATTCTCTGCTGGGTAATTTATTTTTTTCAGATTTATCCAACACTGGGTTATTGAGTTCAGTTAGTTCTGTAACTAGATGAATATTTAAACTGTCTCAAGAACACTGTTTTTAGTGCTTTAGGAGCACTCAATTATACATTATTAATTACAATGCTAACATACAGGTGAAATTGTAATAACTCATGCTTATCTTTGATTAAAACAGATGAAGCATTCCCTTTAGCAACATGTCTTGGCATTTCTTCCTATAATTCTTTTTTTTTTTCTTGGAGAATATTTCACTTGCAGGGAAACTTGACAAGAGAACTGGAGAATCTCACTGTTAAACCATGTAGGGTTCGTCACTAAGCTATGGAACTACAGTGTATTATAATGAAGGGAAAGAAATTACACCTGCTAGCTAGGGGCTGTTTTCTTTTTCTTTTCTTTCTTTTTTTTTTTTGCATTAAAACATTCCACATTAAGTTAGATATTAATCAAGGAATGATCCAGGGCCTTAGGCATCCCCCTCCTCTCCAAAAATATCTCTAGCTGACTTGCCAACCTTGAATGCAGGCTGGCTTCATAGAACTGCTCAAGAACTGCGTAGCAGAAGGTCACTTTTAATTTCCTATTTCCAATTATCCTCAAGCCCCTAGGGAGGATTAACCAGTCAAATGGAAGATACTTATCTCAAACACAATCCAAATATATGGAAAGAAGGAAAAGTCCTAGCCACATACCAGGACTACATTTGTTGATGAAGCCTTGTGGTTATTAGCCAACAAATGAAAATTTGTATTTCAAAGGCCTGATATGGTAGAAAGATAGATAGCACATTGATATGAAATCTCATGATTCAAAGAACATTATGGAGTGTGTGTTAATGGAATGTATCAGTTTTTTGCAGAATACTCAGACTATTACTTCAGAAAGAACACTGGAATTGGGGTCAAAAGATTGGAGTTCACATTAATACTGGCATTTACCACTGTGACCCCAAGAAAGTAATTTAACTTAATTTGGGCCCACAGATGATCCTATGCCATGAAATTTCCCACAAAGCTTGTTTGTTTTGCCAGATTTATCTGGATAATTATCATAATTTTAAATTTTACTTAAATGAGTAAATACACAATTAAAAAAACACATAGCAGCCATTAATGACTTTTTTTTCTCTAATTTCTTGGTTGGATAGATAGTATGGCTTCTTTAAAGAAAAAAGGCTAAGGGGCAAAACAAAACACAGAAAACAGTCTCATATGATTATGAAGTTAAATTAAGGACAGGTGAACCTTAGGCAACTTTTCTTTGATCCAAAATGCTGTGGTAAATGAAAAGAACATGAATAACGTCGCATTGATTGAAGAGCTCTCTCTGGGCACAACATAAAGCAATCTGGCACGGGCAGAATAGAATTAGATGATGAAAACACAATGAACTGGACCTGGAAGTAGGAGACCTTTGGGTCCCAGTCTCAACTCTTCCAATGACTACTAGCTTTGTGACTTTAGACAATTCACATGTTGACTTAGAGGTCTCCTGAGGTCTCTTTCAATACAGGAATTCTTATGATTCCACCACTCTGAGCCTTAATTTTCTCATATATAAAATCAGGCTAGTAATCTGTAAGGTTGCTTAAAATTCCAAAATTCCGATTCATTTTGAACATGGGCATTGCCTCTGGCTTATAAAACAAAACAATCAAAAATTTTCCCAAATGATGGAACTGTTTAAGGAAGATTTCATGGATTGTTAGAATGTATTCTCAGCATGGAAAATGCTGTAGTTTGGACATCTGGGCTTTGCAGTATTTGTATACAAGGATAGGGACATTATCTCCAAATACAAAGGACAATGAGTGAGAGAGAGAGAAAGAGTGTCTTTCTGAGCATGAGGATTGTGATATTGTGAATTGAAGTGTATTCAGCGAGTCCCATTGTATCTCTGGTTTCTCAAATGGCTCATTGAGTATTTGTGTGTTTGCCCAGGAATTCCCCTGCAAATTACTATTCTAATGGTGAGATGGGAGATCCTCTAGAAGCAGCTCCCTAGTCTCTTCTTCCTAAAGGTTGGTTAAGAAAAGTTTTACTTAATAGTTTTAAGTCCCAAATGGCAAGATGGGGTAGAGGGAAGAGAATGGAAGTGGGAAGAACTATCCATGCCCTAGCTCTGACGTTCATACTATTCAAGGTTTTGCAAGAGTAAATGCTAAAAATTATCTTTGCATATATTTTAAAAATAAAAAGCTATTATTTAATTTAAAAAAAAGAAAAGAAAAACATCAACAGCCCTGTCATTTAATTGGGAATGATCACCATTTAAAACATAAGACTTACAACAACAAACAACAATAATCAGGTGTCCTTTCTAAGGTCATGGAGGGGTCTAAGGACCAGTTTAGAACCTGGTCCTTTAATTGTTACATGGTTATCCTTTTAGTAAGATCATATTCAAGCTACGAATGGACAAGCATTTATTAAGCAGTAAAATATAGATATAGATATAGATATAGATATAGATATAGATATAGATATAGATATAGATATAGATATAGATCACTTGCTATATTCCATTTACTGTGCTAAATGCTAAGGCAAAAGTAAAACCAGCGTTTCAGGAAACATCTTATACATCCTTACATTTGTAAGTTTGTATATATGCACAATGTGTTTATATACATATAAAAATATAGACATATATACATGTATGTATATACATTATCATATAAACATGGTGTGTAAGTGTGTACATGTGTGTATATGTATATATATATATATATTATATGCTTATATGCTTAAGTATAAATATGATGTATGAATGCATGCTCTGGTGACCCTGTGCAAGTTATAGATAGTAGAGATCTAGGGTCTGGTTTCCAAATTTAAAAAAAAAAAATAGTTCCCTCTTCCAACAACAAGAAAAAAATTCATGATATCTTATATAAACTTTTATGGTCTTTCATGGTCACCAAGCTGTCAAGAATCCATAAGCACAGTATCTCATTTTCTTTAATATTTTGTTATTACATGCGGATAATAATTACTTTGGCAACCTCATATGACTGATTAACTCTGTGCATAAGCTCCAGTAGAGGCAGGGGCTAGACTGTTAATTTTTTTTTTTATTTGCAACCTTAGCACCTGAACTTATAAGCAGCACTTAGTAAAGATTTATTGGATTGAATTGAGTTAACTCTGTGCATAAATGATCTTTTAGTCTCATGTCCCACCCTTTTTTTTGCTAGCTCCATAATTTCATTTATGAAGGAACTTCCTGGTAAAGAAACTCCCTCTACCAATGTAGATTGGCACCTATTCTGCAAATTATAGGCTTAGTTTCCTGGACTGTTTGTAGAGGGTCGTGTAGTCAGGATTACATATTACGGGCAAAACTTGAATGCTGCTGGACTTCCAGACTCCAAAATCTGGCTTTCCATACAGTCATCCACAGCCATTTCTCACTAATAAAACCCCAAAATAGCATCTCAACTAGATACTGTCCTGAGCCAATCACATGTGCAAGTATAGCATGGTAGAGGCGGCTAATGTATGATATATGAGCTAAGTTGTGTTTTTCTGTAGCTGAAGAGTCAATGAATATGACCCTGTGCAATGGGATAAAATTTCCATTTGTGGTCAATTCCCCCCACTTTGCTGCTAGCCCTTTTGTACCATTCTATAGTGGATGGAAATCTCGGGGGGGAGGCCTGCAGCGGAAAGGGGGGGGAGACAGAAACAGAGACAGAGAGAAACAGACAGAGAGAAAGACAGAGAGGAAAAAAAGACAGAGAGAAAGACAGAGAGAGAGAGAGAGAGAGAGAGAGAGAGAGAGAGAGAGAGAGAGAGAGAGAGAGAGAGAGAGAGAGAGAGAGAGAGAGAGAGAGACAGAGAGAGAGACAGAGAGAGAGAGAGAGAGAGAGAGAGAGAGAGAGAGAGAGAGAGAGAGAGAGAGAGAGAGAGAGAGAGAGAGAGTCACAAAGAGAGGGGGGGAGAAAAAGGGGATGAGGGAGGGAGGGAGGGAAAGAAGGGGGAAGAGAGAAGAGAGAGAGGGAGGGAGAGAGATCAAGCACCTATCACTTGCAGGCTTTATTGAGAAAAAAGTAGTCTAGCCGTAAAGAAAGGGATTCATTAACTCCTCAAGAAAACCTCCAGGGAAATGGCAGCTGAACTCATTCATTCTTACATTTTTGATTCACTTCTTTTTACATAGCAGTTTGCTCCCAAATAGTTATATATCAGTCAATATTCTGTAAATGTACTGGGGGAACTCATGACATGAGAGCAACCCTATAGTTAATTCAACAGTAAAATAAATAATCCTCTGTGGATGTGTGTGGGTGGGTGGGTGGGTGTGTATGAGTGCGTGTATGTGTTTGCCACTGATTCAAGTTTATCTCTGCTGTAGATGTCATTCTATAGATGGATTTTTTAAAAGCAAAGAACCCCTTGAGTAATAGTAATTAGAAACATTAATTCTCAAAATGTATATAGAACTTTGCCATTGATGGCTCACTATTTCCCAGCAGAGCAAAGCTCATGCTTCTCTATGTAGATCATCTTTAAAGTCAAATTAAGTTAATGCCTCCTCTATGCCGGGCACCATGCTAAGTGCTGGGGCTGCAAAGAAAGTCAAAACATGCCGGCTGGCCTCTCGGAGAATTCATGATTTCACAGGGGAGGGAACATGCAAACAACATTAAATAAACAAGATATTCCGGTCTTTTTTCAGTTGCCTCTGATTCTCTGTGACCCCACTTTGGGATTTTCTTGGCAAAGATATCAGAGTAATTTAGCCATTTCATTTTATAAAATGAAAAAAAAAAAACAGCTCATTTTATAAAAAAGGAACCTGAGGGAAACAGGGTCAGACAGCTAGGAAATATCTAAGGCCAGATTTAACTTAAGAAGATGAGTCTTCTTGGCACTCCATCCACCATGCCACTACAGCAAGCTAAGTGAGATTATACAGCCTTATTCCAAATTTTCCCTTATTATTGCTTCTATATTCCCTCAAAATTGATATATTTTTGTTCCTGAACTCAGCCTTACACATTTTCCTCATTCATGTGTACAGGCTGACCCCCAAAAAAAACTTACAGTGCATTTCTCCCACCTCCCAACTCAGAATCTTCAGCTTGCTTTCAGAGTTCAACTTAGTTGCCTCTTCCTATTAGAAGCCTTTCATCATTCCCCTGATTGTTAGTTCTATCTCCCTTCTCAAATTACCTTATATTTACTAATCTGGTTACAGGTTGTAACCCCAGTAGACTCTAAGCTCCATTAGAGGTAGGGGCTGGACTGTTAATTTTTTTTTTTTTTTTGCAACCTTAGCACCTGAATTTATAAGCAGCGCTTAGTAAAGATTTGTTGGATTGAATTGAGTTAAATAAAATAAAGTACTTGTCTGGTTCTAGTTTCAGTCTTCTTTGCACTTTTTATGACTAAAGAGAGGTTCATCAATTGGTAGAGTAGTGGTAGAGCCTTCCATTTTTTTTTCCTTTAGGCTGCATCAATTATAAGAAAGAACCTCCCAGATCATCTGGTCAGCCTTCTCATTTTTACAGATGTGGTGATTGAAACCCCAGAGAGGACAAGTGATTTTTGTCAAAAGCACCTATTATTCATTCTCTGCCATAGCTCTTGACTTTATACTCAAAAATTTTTCAAAGAAATTGATCAAAGTAAACTATAAACATCATTCTGATGCACGATTTTGTGATCTTTTCCATGGGTGTTTGTTTTCCTTCTCCATAAGGGAGGTAGCTGGGGGAAATAGCACTGGGTTTGTACTGTTGTGACACCTTTCAGGAGATCCCTTGAGGACGTTCATCCCCTAGAGATTGGAAGCAGAACCCAGCCTGCCAAGCTCACTAACACCTGACTTAGAAGTCACTTTCACTACCCCACTTGGGGCTCTGAACTGGCTTGCATCAATTAGTGCCTTTGGAGTGAAAACCTTAAAGAAAAGGATGACGGGAATGTTGTAGAAGAAAGAAGGGACACAGGGACAGGAGACAGCAGGAGGTAATTCTGGGTTTTTAAAATCTTTTTTGTTTAAGCCGTAAAGTGGGGTTTCTTGGAGTTCAGGTAGCATTTCTGTCCAACAGTCTGGTGCTTTCTTCCCCTGCGCTCAGGTTTCCCATGTGTTCTGAACACAGTCTCAGAAGATGCTGGGGGCCATCGTGTACAAGGAGTATTTGGTGCTAGGCAGCAATCTTGTAAGTGTTGGTGCAATTAAATTTTCCACTTTTGAAGCACAGGAGGAGAAAGAGGAAAGCAGGTTCTTAGTCACATGAGAGCCTGCTATTCAGTGAGGGAAGAGAAAGATGGGGAAGTGGAGACTTGTGGGAGTCGGGCAACCTGTCTCCCTGTAAGAGTAGTGCCGGGTGTGTGTTACTGCAATATTGCACATTAAGGAAAGAAAACTACCTTTTACTTCTCAGCAGAAGCTGATAGAAGTAATCACTCAATATATGTGTGTGCATATGTAGACATACATATATACTTAGGGACAAGAAGAAGAAATGGACCCATGATATTGTTGATGTACAGAACTCATAATGAGAAAACTCTTATCTTCTCTGCGATTTATCTTCAAAAAGCTTTATTTTTGACTCCATAGGTTCAGATGATTTGCCTGGGATTACCCAGCAAAGATGTGTAAAAGACAGGCATAAGCCATAATCCTGAGTTTTTTTCTTTTCTTTTTTTTCCCTAACAGGGGACAATTTGTCCTAGATTGTTGGAAATGCCCTTTACTTTATTATTAGCAGACCCTCAGATTGCTTTCATAGAAAAGTGACTTCAGACAGTTGAGGAAATATATTTCTTTCTTCTCTTTGCATAGGTAGTATACTATGGGTGTCTCAGGCTATTAGACATGGTCAATATGTTGATTTTGCTGAATTTATTTTTTTAAAAAAAATTTTAGCTTTGTTTATAAGAGATGACATTATGACAAAGAAAAAGGGAGTGATAAATTTAGAATCAGGATGATATAATAATAAATAGTATCAACAAAATGTGGTTCTTTTTAAAAGCGGCTTCAGTTCTTGATCTACCTGTTAAGTTCATTGGGAGGAGGATTAAGAGGAGGAAGAAGGGGGACTGTCAAGATTCCTAATTTTGTGGGGAATTGATTTTTTAAAGTTTACTACCAGATTGTGTCATTTAAAAATTCCAACATGGGGGTGCAATGTTATCTAGAAATAGCATATCAAGAAATAAAGGAAGCTTAATAACAAATTTCCCAAAGAAACTGAAATTTATCTGGAAGGATGCTATTTTTCTCTGTAATTTTACATATATATATTTTTTTTTCTTATAAGCATGGTATAATGCTTCATACTAGATTTTTATTTTGTTTTAAGTTTCCCATATCTATAGCCATGCCTTTTCTTCCCTGGCCCCTCCTAGTTTCTCTGTGAGAGACCAATGGGAAAGAGGTTGGTATTGTTCATTTAGTATTAGGTGTGGTTAGTCTACCAAATAATTGATTCAAAACTAGAGGTGAATAAGAGGTGAATCAGAAAGTGGAAGAGGGCAGGGAATGATGAAGTTTTAAAAGTTTGTTTTTATAAAGGTACATAATTTTAATACTGAAAAAAAATCTGCCTTCATTTGTAATGTGAGGGATGCTGAGGTAGATCCTACCAACCTAGAACCATTTTCCCTACTAGCCTGGTGGTAGACTTTCTCTGCTATCTGAGACTAACTTAGTTAAGTTCAGAGATGCTTATATGTGAGCCACTAAGGGATGAATTTGTTTCAGTCATAGCAACTCACAAACACCATTTACTAAGGTATAAACTAAGGTATAAGGTAGATACTAAGGTATCTAGTTGCTATTTAGTGCAGGGATTACCTGTATATTGCAATCATGGCTCCTTAAACAATTAATGTATCCAGCAGCTGTATCAGAGAGGGACATTATGAGAGTTACAATTATTAAACCTTGCAATTATGAAAGCACATAAATATCTTAGCCCAGCTCTTGTTGGCATTCAATTCAGTTGTCTCATGAATTCTCTAATTTACTTTAGAGAGTGGACTTTCACCAGTACCTGTTCTTAGTACTCAAGACTATTCTGCTCAATTCAGAGCTAATATATGCAAATTATTGCCCAAACCAATACTTGGGAGAAGAGCAATTACCAGCAGGGACAAAGGCCACAGTCTGAGTAATGAATAATTGCTAACATTTATAAAGTACCTCAAGGTTTGCAAAGCACTTGTGGTGGATGTTATTATTACTCCCATTTTACAGATGAGAAAACTGAGACTAGGAGTTTTAAGTGATTTGCCAAAGGCCAAACAGCTAGTAATCGTCTGAGGCTGGTTTCTACCTCCGTTGTCATCTGGCTGCCCTTTTATGAAGATAAATTAGAAACCAAGCAGTATGGAAGTATACGAAGAGCCCTGAAATCCAAGGACATAAGATGAGTGATATGATAGACCAGAAGAGAATCCGAGAGATTAAATGACTTCTCTAGAACTAGTTAATCTCTGAAGCAGGATTAAAATCCAAGGCTTCCTGGCTGAGGTCTCTCCATTCACTATTCTATGCTGCTTCTCTCAAAGAAAAGGACATCAGAGAAGACCACACAGATATTAAGTGGAGCAAGGACTTATACTCTGGACCTGAAAGCTTCCTTATCCTGCTAGTGCCTCTGGACCGGCTAGGTGACACAGTGGATAAAACACTGGGCTTTGGATCAGGAGGACTCATCTTTATAAATTCAAATCCAGCTACAGACTCTGTGATCCTAGATGAGTCACTTAACCCTGTCTGCCTCAGTTTCCTCATCTGTAAAATAAGCTTGAGAAGGAAATAGCAAGCCACCCAAGTATCTATCCCAGTAAAGTCACAGAGAGTTGGACATGACTTGAACAACAACAAAAAACACCAAATGAATGTGTTTCCTAAGAACACATCTCTTCAATTACAGAATTCAGGACATGAGTAGTAGTCATGAAATTGAATTTAATACAAAAATTAGATCTGGTATTGATTAAATTGTTGGACAAGCTGAATGTATTCTACATTCGTATGGTCAGTATGGACAATGGTGATGTAATGTACCCCTTTAAAATGGTACTTTTTGAGTCCTATATATAAAGATCATTTTCTATATATGTGTATATATGTATATATGGGTTTAGATATGTCAGGATAGAGGCTGGGGTAAACAAGTGAACCAACAAGTTGATGAGGACAATTTGGAGAGACAATGATTCTAATAATAGTAATGTATATTTATTATATATTATATATAGTAATGCATATTTATTTAACACTTTTAGATTTGTAAAAACACTTTACATCTATCATCTCCTTTGAGACTCACAACAACCCTAAGTAGTTCTCAAAGACTGTTATGTAACCGTTTAGTTGTCTATCTACAAGAAGGGTGGGAGTTCCACATCAGGAAATTCCTACACTAGAAATCAGGCAGTATCAAGATTGTGAAGAGCAATTAAAATAATGTTTAAAAAAACTGATGAAATACAAAGATTTGGATAAAGAAAGCAAATTGGCATTGTTGGTGTTACTATATAAGACATAAGACCTGCATCTTGGTCTGCCTAGGATCTGCCATTTATTTGCTATATGGGCAATCCTCAGTTAGCCAATACATATTTATTAAGCACCTATTATTTTATAGACACAGTGCTTCTGAGAATGCAAAAAAAAAAAAAAGTCCCTGATAGTTCTTGCATTCAAGGACCTCAGTTTACTGGGGCAGAAAACTATGTGCAAACAAACAAGCTTTATATAAAACCAGTAGAAAATAGTCAGTAGAAGGAAGGCTCTAGAATTGAGAGGGATTGGGAAAAGTCTTCCTGTGGAAAGTGGGGCGTGAAGGAAACCAGAGAAGTCAAGACGAAGAGGAAGGGCATTCTAAACATGGAGGATATGCCAGTAAAAATTCCTAAAGCCTCAGTTCCTTCACTTCTAAACTAAAGGGTAATTTCTATGCAATGTTAAAGGGCTGTCATAGAAATCAAACAACAATGAGAGGATTTTGAAATTTTAAAACATTCTATAAATACAATAATTACTACAGGAAGCATAAGCTCCTGTTTAAGCTTTTTGGGGAGGATACTGACCGTGACATGTCTCTGTGGTTTGAATCTCACCTATAGTAACATTTATACACACGGCTGTATATGGTGAATTTGCTCTAATTGTAGGGGAAACGGATAACTGACCAGATAATAATATAAAACTGCAGCTAAGTTGACCAAGAAGGCTATTCAGCAACCTTGCATAAATTATGACATAATCTTCCATGCTGCCTTGCTCACCATAGTCTTAATCAGTCTTTGTCCCTACAGGCGACTTCCAAAGAAGAGAAGTGGTGGTTATTTTATAGATTAATTAGTTTTCAGCCTGTTGGCAAGAAAAATTGATGTCTTCTTTTAGCATAGCCCCAGTTAGGAAACTCACTCAACAAAAATGACATGGAAAACTTATTATAAGTCTGAAGGGGTACAAAGAAGACCTAGAAATAAATGATGATTAAAGGAATAGGCTCATTTAAGGAAAAAGGAAAAGCATTAATGTCAGTCCATGAAAATATAATGGACTCTATTTTTGACCCTACAACTGAAGGTTACTTGTCATGGTACTGTCCTGGGCAGAGGAAATTGCCTCTTTCTCTGTCCTCTTCTCATATTCCATGCAGGTGAGCATAAATTCCCTGAAATGGGGAATAACCTAGCCAACTATTTTAATTGTCCTTTCAATTGCAAGGCAGCTGAGAGAGGGATCCAGTAATACTGTAAACATGATCATGCAGAGGTTTATGTCCAACCCTTAAAATGCTCTTCTGTTTCTTACATCATCACATAATCCATTTCCATTCTCACTTCTGGAGAATAGGGTGTTAACCAAGATTTGGCTAAATGTTCTGTTTACACTCTTTTTTTAAAAAGTCCCCAATCATTCATTTATTTTGATCTGTCTTCATTAAGATTATTAGTAGCCAAATTAATGACTTTGTGCTTGAATTTCTTTTTTAAATTCTTTTTATTATGAGCTTAACTAACATGAGAATTTCAATATATAAAGAACAGGGAAAGAACAGTTTTATATTTATTTTATTTTTAAGTACATTTTAAATTGAGAACAATAGCAATGAATCTGTCATTATCCCCTTCTGAACTTCTCTCTACATTCTTTCGTGTATTTAAAAAAGAGTTTCCTTGATCCTTTCCTCTTTTCTTTTTTTCTTCCCAGCATTATCCACTAACTTCCCCATACCTTTAGAAGTCCTTTTTATTAAGTCCTTTTTCAGTCATGCCCAATTCTTTGTGACCCTGTTTTGGGTTTTCTTAATTTTATTTATTTAGTATTTTCCTTAATTACATTCAAAACAAATTTCTTTTTACATTTGTTTTTAAATTTTTTGAGTTCTATGTTCTCTCCCTTTCCCCCACTCACAATTAAGAAATCACATATGAAGTTATGCATAAAAGTCCATAAAAGCCAAGTTGTAAAAGAAAACATAGATCTCCTACTTTAATGAAAATGAAAACCCTCAAGAAAATTAAATGAGAGAGAAAGAGAAGAGAACGAGAGAGTATTCTTCACTCTGTATTCAAACAAAATCAGTTCCTTTTCTGAGTATGGATAGGATTTTTCGTCATGTCTTTCATTTTCTTCTTCAGCTCATTTTACAGATGAGGAAATTGAGGCTGGGGTTAAGTGATTTGCCCAGGGTCACACAGCTAGTAAGTGTCTGAGGCCAAATTTGAGCTCAGAAAGAGAAGTCATTCTCCAAATTCAGCACCCTGACCATTCTGGACCGCTGCCCCTTATGTTAGTTGAATTGTTTGTGTTGTAGCACTCATTGCATGCCATTTGTAAGAGTCATGGACAATCAGGTAATTAACTCCAAAGTGTTTGTCTGTGGTAAAGTGCTAGTTCTCTATAAGATTTATAGTACACACTTAATAAATACGTATTACTTTATTTGTTGAGTGTCAAAAGAAGAGAAAAAATTTATATTCTACTTGGATCAGGCTTTTCTGTCACACTATTGTAAGTCAAAACAGTTAGCTTCTGAGAGGTGCAACCTTAGCTCTTTCTTTGAAGCAAGTAAAAACGGGTCAAACTATCCTAAGTGGCTAAGAAAGATGGAAGACAGGTCTGTAGTCACAAATTGGATCAAGAGAAATAACTGTCGCAGTCATAAAAGAATGCAGACAACTATTATCAGAAGAGATTAATCTCCCACCTCTTCTTAAGCTGAAAAGTAGATTGATTCAGTGTAGAAAACATTACATTTGTCTTCTCAATATTAGACTATGCCTGATTCTTCTTGTGTCTGTAGAATTTGTTTTAACTAAGGACCAGGACTGAAACATACAAGAAAAGAAAGAAGAGAGGGAATCTTGCTCTACTTAAGTGTTACCCAACTTTTTTTTGTTCCCTGAATACCTTTTGATTACAATAAAAAAATGTGTTATTAAACCCAGGGTCATTTTATATATAAATATATATATATATATATATATATATATATATATATATATATATATACACACACATCACATATATATATATATATATACACACACATCACATATATATATATATATACACACACATCACACATATATATATACACACATACATATATATATACACATATATATTACATATAATAATTTACTGGCACCATTATCTAATTTTTAATATGAATCTCTTGGAACATTATCACAAACCCAGGTGTTCTGCAGACTGCTAAATGGGAATCACCATTTCTTGTTTGCATTGTGAATTATGCTCCAACATTCAGGAATCTAAAAGACTAGATCATCCTTGAAAAAGACTTTTTTAAAAATAACTGCTAATTAACTTATAAAGCCTCTTTGTATCTCAGGGTCTTTGTTTACACAATGAAAGAGTTGGATTAGTTTTCTAAATTCTGTTTCACCTCTAAAATATGATGTATTAATATATATATATATATATATATATATGGAGAGAGAGAGAGAGAGAGAGAGAGAGAGAGAGAGAGAGCGCAATATTTTTTGTGAGGCAGTTGGGATTAAGTAACTTGCCCAGGATCATACAACTAGGAAGTGTTAAGTGTCTGAGGTTCTCCATCTGGGTTCTCCTACAGAATAGTTTTTATATGTACCTATATATATCATATAGAAACTTTACATGTATCTATATGTGTATCTAATCTACATGTTTCTATATATCTATTCCAATTCTGAGTCTAGCTTTGTAAATAGGTCATGTTCTACAAATGAAATAATAGATCATAGATTTAGCGCTGAGGAAGGCGTGCTCTCCAAAAATGAAAAATAGTCATTGCAAAGACACAGAGATGGGAATAGGAGAGTAAAGAGACCATTTTATCTGGATTTTAAAAGTGTGTAGAGGACAGAATTGATATATAAAGAAGTTTGGAAATATATGTGAGAGCCAGGATGTGAAAGGCTTTAAGTGTCACACTTAAGGATTATGCTGTAGTGGAAATAGGGTATCATTGCTTACAGAATATAGTCAAACTCATGCATTGCTAGATATGAATATTGAATTTTCCAGTATAACATCAATTTACTTATCTAATGGCTCTTATTATATAAACATTTAGCATTTAAATAGCACTATCCTTTTCTCTTTAAGCTACATTATTGAATACATGTTAAATAAACATTTGATTTATTTTATTGTGATTTGGTAGTCACTAAGAGGTGGTTGATCCCCAGTTTGCCAGACAAATGACATTGGTTTCTAGAGGCCGCTGAAGCATTCCTGATGTATGCAGAAAACTCATATTTTTAATAGGAACTGACTTTTGTGGATTATTCAGGAACTTTTCTTTTCCTTCTCCTCTTTCTTCTCCTTTTCCTCATTCTCCTTCTTTGGTTCAAGGTTGAATTATTTCCACAAAACCAGCTAGGAATAAAACTCTTCATAGTAAGCTATTCCTCAACAGAGTTTCTACAGGTCAGATATTGTATTGTGCTTCAAGATAGTAAGAAGCTACTTCATCTGTGGACCTTCAGGAAACCTTTTCATTGCTTGTTACCTTTATTTCAACATGATGAAAAGGAGGTAAAATCTTTCTTAGCAATCTTGTTTTCCAAAAAAGAGCAAAGGAGAAAGATATTAGCTCAAATGAAATTTGGCAGTAATTTATAAATTGCATTTATTTGTAACTGCATGTATTTTCCTTGTAAGAAAGAATTAGCTATTTGAAGATTACTCCATTCATATCTTAAGAGGTCTGTGTCAATCAGGAACGTGTCCAAAGGAGAAGGACAAAGGTTTAGAATGATATGAGATAGTTTGACTAACATTAAAGAAGGTATTGGTTAGGAAAGCACAAAAGGAACCAAAATCTCTTTAAAAGTTTCCCCAAAATGAAAAAAAATATATACTAATTTTTTGAAAGACTTAGGAAACTCTGATTAATACAATGAACAGTCACAGTTCTAAAAAAATTCATGACGAAACATGGTACCAAATTCCTACTTATTTTACATAACTATACATACTACAAGGGGGTTGTTTTTCCTTATTTTTCAATTGAGGTAGGAAGTGGGAAGGAGAGAAAGCAGATTTTGGCTAATGGGAAAAAATTAATATAAAAGTATACCCCAGATAAAGGCCTATCTTATGAAATTTTAAGCACTGCCAAAAAAATCATAGCACTTTTGATATAGAAGGGATCATATTCAAGGGATCATATTCTCCATTTTCCTCATTTTATAGCTCAGAGTATGATAAATTTAGAGCTATAAAGGACCTTAGAAGCCAGATATATAACATTTATGTAGCCTTTAAATTTTTTAAAAGTACTTTACATATATTACCTCATTTGATCCTCTCAACAACTCTGTGAGATAGTCTTATTTTCATTTTAGAAATGAAGAAGTTGAGGGCTTAAATAATAAATATCTGAAGTAAGATCCACATTCAGATTTTCCAGACCCCAAAGCCCATTCTTTAGCCACTATACTACCTACCTGTCCAGGCTAACCTCCCCTTGCTTGATAGGGAAGTTAGGTTTACATTTAGAACTGAATGAGGAAATTGAGATATATGGAGTTTAAGTGATTTTCATGAAGTCACACAGGTAGATGAAGAAAATTTAATCTAGAAAAGGGAAGTCACTTTTTGGCTTAATACAAGTGGCTGGGGCTAGAATTGAAGCTTTCCCAGCTTCTTATCCAGCCATAATTTCTACTAAAAATACATCCCACTTCATAAGTTTCCATTTTCTTACTAAGCTTTTCCTGAAAGACATTATAATGTAGTAGCTAGAGAGTTAGCTTCAGAGTCAGGAAAACCTGGTTTCAAAAAAAAACCAAAGTCTTTCCTATTAATACTTTTTGGGCCCTGTACCAGTATTAGACTAACTCCGGGAGAACAACTGAACATTTGCCTGGTGGCCTGTTGAGTAACTTGAGCTTTTTCAAGCTAGTGAGGGTAATGGAGCAAGAAATTTTGCCTAGCAACTTGGCAACATGAGATTATGGCCTGCCTCCTTTTGGAAGTGGTCTGATCTACCTGAGTTCCAAGAGAACATGACTTCTCACTGATTGGAAAGATACAGAGGCCTGAGACAGAGCCAGTACATCCTATCTCAATGAAACTTACTTCTTCTCTAACCACAATCCAGGTTAGAACCATACTGAATTCCTTTAATAGGTGAATCTGGGCCATTATAAATGAAACTCTTGTTAACTTTTTTTAGTGTCACTTGAAATTGACATTAAAGTTCTTATAGAATTTCTACTTTATTTAAAACAGAAGGGTAATAATTAAAGGACTTGTGGTATACATAGGATTAAATTGTATTAATCCTGTGTTCTAAAACAGATACAATATTGGGATCATGGCAACCTGGATTTAGAGTTGGAAGAGAGCATAAGGGTTTTTTTTTTTAAATCTCATTTTTCAAATGAAACCAGATTCTGGAAAGTTTAAATTCTTCCCCAAGATCACACAGGTATAAGGGACAGCATCAAGATAAGAACCCAGTTGATACTAGCTCCAAATCCATTCCTGTTTCCACTCTGCCATATAATAATTATAAGGTTAAAAAAGTTAGCATTAACTATGGACATTATGATCTTTCTGAGAAAGAGTCATTAAAATGCTTTCTCCAAAAGCATTCTCTTTTAGACCTTTCATGCTCTACCCAGGCTCATTTCTAAAATCTGGCAAGGTATTTATTTTCTCTTTCTCTTTCCCCTTACATAAAATCAATTTTAATTATCAGCTTTAGGAATATAATTGACAAATCTTTATTAATAAAACCTGATCTATCTCTCTTAAACTAGATCTAGTATCTTAGTTTTAAGCAGCCCACTGGCCTTTATTTTTGGAGTGTTCCTTCATGACCTCAAGATTGGTGTAGCTAGGTGGTGTAATGGATAGAGAACTAGACCTGGAGTCAGGACCTGAGTTCAAATTGACCCAAGAAACTTACTATCTGTATTACCCAGGGCAAGTCACCTAACCCAATTGCCTCCAAAACAAAAAAGATTGAGATATCTAAAATGAAATTATATTCCCCTTAATTGGTTTCTGTTCTTGATCTCCCAGCTGCTGTCAATGGTATATATGTTAGTAGGGACTTAGATAAGATCTTGACAATGAGAAAGTTTTGAATTCAGGTTCTGCCTCTGATCAAATGAGATAATATCTGCAAAGAAGTTTATTTACATAGTGCCTGACACAGACTAACCATTTAAAAGACATTTATTCTTTCTTCCTCCTCTGATATAAAAGCTGGACACTAATGCAATAAATATTCAAATTGTCCATTTGACACCCCTCACTCTTAACATGACTTGCCCACCTCTTTTCTGAAAAGAAATGTCCTTGATGATTCTTATATCATTCTTTGCACATTATAGTTGGAAACAAGCTGAAAATTACTTTTGCCTCTCATCATAACCTTTTAAATCATTCACATCTTCAGGTTTGTTATTTTTTTTTTTTGAGAGATTGTAGAATTCCAGTATTCTCAGCAGGATAACATCATTGATGAAAGTCTGTCTTTGGGAATGATTCTTGAGTGTCTGGGCTTCCATTTTATTAGCCAGGAAATCCAATATGGCAGTAAACTGTCTTAATCTGAAGTTCTAGTGTATCACTGTGCATGTGTGTATAAAGGAAGCTATTACAGTGCAGTGAGCTATTTTAAGCAGTATTGGAAACTACACTGGTTCAGGAGTCAGGAGGGTCTAAGTTCAAATTTGGCCTGAGACACTTGGCGTTAACTTGTGTAACTTTGGCAAGTTGCTTAATTCCAATTTCCTTGCGGAAGGAAGGAAGGAAGGAAGGAAGGAAGGAAGGAAGGAAGGAAGGAAGGAAGGAAGGAAGGAAGGAAGGAAGGAAGGAAGGAAGGAAGGAAGGAAGGAAGGAAGGAGGAAGAAGGAAGGAAGGAAGGAGGAAGAAGGAAGGAAGGAAGGAGGAAGAAGGAAGGAAGGAAGGAAGGAGGAAGGAAGGAAGGAAGGAAGGAAGGAAGGAAGGAAGGAAGGAAGGAAGGAAGGAAGGAGGAAGAAGGAAGGAAGGAAGGAGGAAGGAAGGAAGGAAGGAAGGAAGGAAGGAAGGAAGGAAGGAAGGAAGGAGGAAGGAAGGAAGGAAGGAAGGAAGGAAGGAAGGAAGGAAGGAAGGAAGGAAGGAAGGAAGGAAGGAAGGAGGAAGAAGGAAGGAAGGAAGGAAGGAAGGAAGGAAGGAAGGAAGGAAGGAAGGAAGGAAGGAAGGAAGGAAGGAAGGAAGGAAGGAAGGAAACCCAAACTATGGCAAAATAAAACCCATACCATTTTAAATTGGTTCAGTTCAAATTCTTTTTAAAATCATTTCAATTGAGAATTACAAGAGAAGCTATATTCACATGGATGGAAAGATGAATTTTCTATGAGTACATTTTAAAATATCTAAGGTAAGGAAAATCAAGTATCTTTTCAAATATTACATGATTGCAATATTTCACCACTGTGGGTATATATATATATATATATATATATATATATATATATATATATATATATATACAGAGATATATGCATGTATAAATACACATATATAAAACTCTACAATAATATAATAATAATTATTATTAGTGTTTTCAAACTTAACTAGACTTTTTAAGATCACACTCATTAATCCTATAGTCTAAGTCGTTCAAACTTTAAAGGACCTCACATATACTAGATTGGCATAGTTGACCCAAAAAAAGGGAAAATGACAAACATTGGAGGAGCTATGGGAAAAAGAGGAATATTGTTTCAATATTGGTGTATCTATGAATCAGTTTAATCATTCTGGAAGACTATTTGGAATTTTGCCCCTCAACTTACTAAACTGTGCAGGCCTTTCATCTAGCAATATTACTTATTAAGTCTATACTCCAAAGAGATCAAAGAAGGAAAGGATCTATATGTACAGAAATATTTTGGCAGCTCTTTTTGTAGTGGAAAAGAACCAGAAATTCAGGGGGTGCCTACCAATTGGGGGATGGTCAAAGAACATGTAGCATACGAAAATAGTGGAATATTATTGTGCTGTAATGAAATGGATGGTTTCAGAGAAACCTGTGAACACTCAAATGAATTTATGTAGAACAAATTTGGACAATAACAGCACTGTAAGATGACATTGAAAGACCTAAGAATTCTGATAAAATATATCACTCACCTCCTAACAAAGAGGTGAAATCAAGGGGCAGAATGAGACATAAATTTTTGAATTTAATCTACCTGGAAATTTGTTTTGTTTGATTATGTGTATTTGTTTATTGTTCTTTTTTCATAAGGAGGAGGCAGAAGAGAAAATAAATATCTATTAATTTTAAAAAATGAAAGATTTGTTACACTTCTTAGAACTTGTATTCTTCTAAGCATGCGATTTACAAACCTAGCTTTGCCTTCATACCATCTGTTAGTATAGGATTTGAGAGAGGTGTTTTGGATTTGATTGGGGGTGGTGGTAAGGAGAAGGCACGAGGTAATTGGGGTTAAGTAACTTGCCCAGGGTAACACAGTAAGTGTTAAGTGTCTGAGTTTGAATTTGAACTCAGATCCTTCTGACGTCAACCATTGCTCTAGCTACTGTACCATCTAGCTGCCTTAGGGAGAGGTATTTTGTTGTTAGATTGTTTCAGATTGACTCTTGGTGACCCCCATTTTGGACTTTTCTGGCAAAGATATTGGAGTGATTTGCCATTTCCTTCCCTACCTCATTTTATAGATGAGGAAACCAAGTGACTTGCTTGGGATCACACAGTTAGTATCTCAGGTTGGATTTGAACTTTAAAAAAAATATTTGGAACTTGGAGTAAATGGTTGGACTCTGGAGTTCCTTTATTCAGTATAATCCTCAAAGGCAAAAGTTGTCAAACACCTATTCTGTCATCTCTTTGGTAGTTCATTGTTATTTCTTAGTGAGTAAATATTTTCAGTAGCTTTGCCTAATACAATTAATTTTACTTTATTGGGAGAGGAAATGAGATTCTTTAAATCTTGCTTGAACAGAACCATCACCATAAAATTTCCCATTTTTTATCTGTCGCATTTGAAATCTATTTGAATAAAAGACCCCTGTCTTTTATTATTTTTCTTTGAATAAATCACACACTGTTCAATAACGAATATTAACAGAAGACTCAGAACATGACTGTGGAGTGAACAGGGTGGGTTAAAGTTGTCTGCTTTTGCTCTGGATTAAACTGAGGCTTCTTGATGTGAGGCTGAGTGGGGAGGATTCCTCCTACTTGCTGAACAAGTAGCTTACCCAGAGCAGACACGTTCCGAGACCGCTGCTATTCGCAACATGCTTGCAGACAGAAGCAGGTGACATTGCGTGTGTGCCCAGCATCCCTGGAAGCATGTGTACAGATGTTCTCTGCCTCTGTTTCTTTTTGCTATTTTGAAATTGTTGGAACCAACACCTACCCGGTCTTACAGGCACTCTCACTTTATTTTTAAAGGAAAAAAGAAAAAGACAGACTGAAATAGAAGGCAAGAGGCAGCAGCTTGAGGAACAGATCCTTCAGCTGCAGCATTCCAAGGTAAGAGGCTGATGCCAGGAAGCAAAAGCTGGCGAAATCTCTTCATTATTAGACATGCAGATCACACATTCAGAAAGCCAGGAAGAGCCTGCACTGACATGAAGGAGGTTTCAGGGACAGAGCTGGGTCGAGTTAATTATAAAATCACCACTTGGCTTTTTCTTGGGTGTTTCTCAAATGCAGTGAGTGCATTGTTAGGGAAACATTTGGATTTCAGCAAGGATGAAGAGATGACTCTGTGCATGTGGATAGGGTGGGGGAGGATTTCTATGCATGCATATGAAATACAATTGTTAAATAACATGAGATAGGAATACCACATATTGAAAGCATATAGTTCCAATGAGCCACTGTCCATGTGTTTATGCTTTCAGTGTAAACGCTGTGTCCGTGGGTGTGTCAAAATATGCTTACAAATGCATTGAACAAAATAATGCTTTATTTTAAAAAGGCATTTTAAAATAAATAACTTCTTGATGTCATAAATGGAAGGCTAACAATGATTGATACAGAGGATTATTTCTGGTTATTTCATGTTAATGCTTTTATATGTTTCTGATTTAAATGTGATCATTTTCTAGGATAAAATGTAGCTCATCAGAGGCTGGATTGGTATGTTAGATTTCACTTGTACCCAAAATACATTTTTATCACTCTTGCATCATTCAGCCAAAAAAAAAAAAAAAAAAAAAGGCGGGGTGGGGGTGGGGAAAAGCAAAATGCATTTTTCTAACATTTTCTAACATTTTAACATTTAAGCACAGTAGTTGATTAAAGCCTAGGCTAAAGCTCTACCACTGTCCCCTAGAACCTACTAGTGACAAAATGTTGCCTCCTGCATTATCAGAGAATAAAGCAACTGCATTCCTGTGGAACAGCATGAGTTCCCATTTTACTGAGACTGCAATGGGTTCTTTAGTAAAATGTTTCTGCTGTTCATCCTAAGTTATTGCGACATCAGATGTGCAAAATGGCATCATCTGTAATTGACAGTGTACTATTTATCTATTTCCCAGCACCCCTAGAATACTGCCCTGTAAATAGGAGATACTTAATACAAAATGTTACGTTAAATTTTGTTGAATAAGTATTGTTAGTTGTGATAGTAACAGAGGAATTAGTTTTGATTTTTCAGGGTTTCTGTGTGTATGTGTGTGTGTGTGTGTGTGTACACATTTAATAGGATCGTATCTCTATTCCTCCCTTTTTCAAGGTTGTGTTTCATTGTCTGTACTAGGATTTTTGACAAGTTAATTACTGATTTGAGAAATTAAATGTGAATATTTCTGTCTAGCATTCCCTTTTATTCATTTTTAAAAACAAAAAATAATTATACCAGTGATTTTTTTAAAAATGCAAATATGTGATAAAGAAAGAATAACATATGACAGTCCACTGGATAGAACATGAGTTCTAGAGTCTTAGAACTAGAGCTAGAGGCCTAGTTATGTGACCCTGGGCAAATCACTTCACCCTGTTTGCCTTAGTTTCCTCACCTGTAAAATGAGCTAAAGAAGGAAATGCTAAACCACTCTGGTATTTTTGTTAAAAAAATAAATAAAAATAAAACCCCAAAGTGGTAACATAGAGTCAGCCAAGACTGAAAACAATTCAACTACAATAACAACAATGACTTTTAGCAAATTCATCTTTTTTTCTTTTGAGGAAGTTACTGTGCTTAAGAATTTCAGAATTAATTTCAGAAATTCAGAATTAAGAGTCACAGAATCTCAGGACTAGTAGGAACTCAGAGTTCCAATTTCCGGTCTATAACATCACAAAATTGTCCATCCAACTAACTTTCAGTGAAAGGGAACCTACAGCTTCCCAAGTAAGCCCTATTTACCTTTTGGACAGCTAAAATTGGTAGGAAGTTTTCCTTATTTTCAGCCAAAATTTGTCTGTCGTCATCTTTTACTCACAGCTTCCATTTTTCAAAACATATTGTGTCTGTCCCTGTCCATTGAGTATTCTCTAGGACAAATATCTATAGTCTTTCCTCATGTAGTTTTATATCCCCTTCTCTGAACTCATTGAATATCCTCAATATCTCTTCTAAATACTCCAAATGCAATCAGAATAGAAAGGCAGTATCATTTTCCTTTGGATACTATATAGCCTAAAATTTCAGGAGTCTTTGTTTTTCAAGTCCTACTGATGATCCATATTGAGCTTGCAATTCACTAAACTCTCTGGTATTTTTTACATGCGCTATTGGTTAGTTATGCTTCCCCCATCTTCTGCTTATGCAATTTGTTTTTTAAAAAATAATTACTGATGTCTTGTTTTTACATAATCATAGTTACCCCTGTATTCCTCTTCATTCCCCAACACAAATGGCATTTTGTACAATTGATTTTTAACCTAAATGTAGACTTTACATTTATTCCTATAAAATGTGATCTTTCTAGATTTGACCCATTGTACAATGCTCTATGTTGTTATTCATCATTGAACTCTCCTTTCTGGCTTCTTGTCATATCAAAATTGGATGGACTGTCTGTCCATCTATGCCCTCATCCAAGTCATTGATAAACATGCTGACCCTGAACAAGATCTTTTTTTTTTTTTTTTTTTTTTTTTTTTTTCTTGAGGCTGGGGTTAAGTGAGTTGCCCAGGGTCACACAGCTAGGAAGTGTTAAGTGTCTGAGACCAGATTTGAACTCGGGTCCTCCTGAATTCAAGGCTGGTGCTCTATCCACTGTGCCGCCTAGCTGCCCCTTCCCTGAACAAGATCAAAGACAGATCCCTTGGAGTAGAGACTCCACACTAACTGTACCTCTAGGATGATATCAATCTATTAATTATTATGGTTAAGATTCAGCCACACAACTCATATTTGCCTAGTCTATTAACATAAAGCTCTTACCACTTTATCGTGTCCACAAGGATATAATGAAAGACCTTATCAAATGCTTGATGAAAACTAGATGTGTTATTTCTACACCATTACTTCAATTTACAAGGTCTGTACCCTATCCAAAAAAATAAATGAGATTAATGGGTTATGATCTGCTCTTGAAGAACTGATCATAAAACTACTCTTTACTAATAAGATTTCAATTTTTGTTAGGAATTTTATTCAGGCTCACAACTGTTGGAAGGATCATAAAGAAATAGAGAGCTGATTTTAGACTCAAAAAGACTTTGATTTAGGTTCTGCTTCAGACATATCTTGTCTGAGTGACCATGGCCAAATTATTAATCGCTTAGTGCTCCAGTAATTCTTCTAGATTATAGTGCACATTTGCATTTAGCAGAAAGAATTTTCTCCCACAAAAATCCCTTTAGCTAATGAAATAATAAGGCAGCAAATGGTACAGAGGATACATTATCAGACTTGGAGTCAGGAAAACTCATCTTCATGAGTTCAAATATAGCCTCAGACATTACTAGCTGTGTAACTCTGGGCATGTCATTGAACCCTTTTTACCTCAGTTTTCTCATCTGTAAAATAAACTAGAGCAGGACATGATAGATCATTCCAGTATCCTTGCTAAGAAAACTCCAAACGATTGGACACAACTGAAAAACAATTCTATAATAACAATGAAATCACAACTCCACTCTACCACTTTTCATTTTTCCAAGATTCCAAGTGACCTCGAACATTATTTTGTTCTTAAAGACAGCCTAAACACATTTAGCAAGGGAAAGTGAGCTGTTCAAGGTCACAGCTAGCTAGTCAGATTCAGGTCTTAAACCTTGGCCCACAGCTTTCAGATTTGTGTCCCTATAAAAGAGTAAAAACACAAGGAACTCAAAGAAATTCAAGAACTTTGCTTGGAAAAAAAAATGCAAATGTCTTTTTTCTTCTTCCGGTGCTGATAGAGTATAAGAGGAATAGGATTAATTTCTAGATACAGAGATGCCATGTTTTTATACAATGGTAGCACTGTTATTTCTAGTTTGTTTGGAGAATTGCATTGCACACAGGAAAAACAAGACTCCAAAACACTTTGTGGACTTCCTTGTCATTTGAATAATTTCTAAAACTTTTTCTGACAACATACAGCATTTTGTTCGCCCTTTTCATAGAGTGCCATTGTTTTTATAAAAGTCTGCACATGGTTGCTCTTTTCTTTTCCCATCTTAAATTGTAAGAATAATTTGAACTATTTTCTATTTTAAATTACATTTACTCTACCCTTATTGAAATTCAGTTGGACTTTTCTGCTATTTTTTACAGTTTTTCCTGTCCTTTTCCCCCAATGGTTTGACATCTTACTACTTGGAAGAGCTTAGTATTATCTATTTACTTGGAGTGTATCCTTTGCATTCCTTATTACAGATGACTTTATCAAAATGTTTTAAATAAGACTGGCCTCAGCATCCCCAGGGAAGAGAGAATTTCATTGTTATTAGTGAACTCCAAAGAAGTGGGCATAGAGAGAAAGGTCTATTTATTCTTTCCTATTAATCTATCAAGAAATACTTATTAAGCATCTGCTATGTGCCAGGCACTGTGATAAGCATGAGAGATACAAGGCAGAGCAACTAGTTATGTAGTTGATAAGACTAATCTTCCTGAATTCAAATTTTACCTCAGACACTTATTAGCTATGTGATTCTGGACAAGTCCCTTCACCCTGCTTGCCTCAGTTTCCTCATCTGTAAAGTGAACAAGAAAAGGAAATTATAGACAGCTCCAGCATCTCAGCCAAGAAACTTTAAAAGGGATCATCAAGAGTTAGACTGAAACACTAAGCAACCAAAAAAAACCTCAAACAGTTTACAATCTAATGGGGGAGACAACATGCAAATAAATACATACAAAACAAGCAGGATAAGTAGGAAAAATTAAATATTTAAATTAATAAATAATTTTAAAAAAGGAAAGCACTGGAATTAAGAGGATTTAGGGAAGATTCTCTGTAGAAAACAGGATTTTAGTTGGGACTTAAAGGAAACCAAAGAGATCAATAGAACAAAGGAGGGGAGAGCATTCCTGCTTCTAATGCAGCTTTCCAAATATGAAAAAATGGGACAATTCAATGGCAGAATAGATAGAGCACCAGCCCTGGAGTCAGGAGGATCAAACATGAAAAATATATATTACTTGTAATCCTGTCAGCTATGATTTTACTTTCAAGACTGTTTTCAAATGAGACATGCATTAGGACAATACTTGACCTATAGTAGGTGATTTAGTAACCACCTTATTCCCTTCTTCCTTCCGCCTAATTTATTGTTTTCCCAAGATCTTTTTTTGTGTGTGTTTCTCTAGTCTAGTTTCTCTAGTCTCTCCTTTAAAATAATATAATTTTCTTAGAAAGAAAACAGGGACAGCTAAAAAGGGGTAATGGACAGAGAATAGCCCTGAAGTCAGGCCTTGAGTTCAAATTCAAGAGACACTTACTTAGCTGTATGACCCTGGGCAAGTTACTTAACTCCAATTGCCTCTTATGAATGAATGAATAAATGAATGAATAAATAAATAAGGGAAAAGAAAAATATATTTTCCCTCTTTGTTATTTGACCAGATAACTATGCTCGATTTTTGTCTGAGATTTTGATATTTGTATATTGGCTTGAATGTTGCATACATTGTATATAGTTTCAAGGAAAGAGCACAAATGAGCTTTGCTATTTTCTTTGTGACCTTGGGCAAGCCTTTGCCTTTTGAGTATTCCATATCTCAATCTAAAACTTCTGTGATAACTGGCAGCAAAAGTCAGGAAGCATGTAGGCAGCAAAGCTCACCAAGAATGGAGATAGCAAAGTGGCCAGCTGTACCTGCGCGGTGTAAAGTGATCATGCATACAAATCAGTTCTTGCAGTGATTGCTTACCACTGTTGCAGCCTTCATTTAGCCTGCAGTTCTATCTGCATAATAATAGGCTAGAAATACACCTTGAAAGCTCACTGATTTTTCATCTCCCGTGTTAACTAGGACATGTTAAATATCAGAACACCTTACTGTAATGCAATAGTATTTTCAGTCATGCTCTAGACTACATTAAGATTCTAAAGATATAAAGGAAACTTTAAGAGTCTCATTTGAAAAAAAATATCAAAGAAGGTACTTTTCACAACTCCTTTCCTGAAGAGAGGTCCTTTGGGTATGGAGCATTGCTTATATTCTCAGATTTCTTCAATTTATTGATCAGGTTTTGTTGCCCCCCCCCTTTCTTTCTTTAAAAAAAAAAAACAACTTTGTTATATAGAATGGCTCTTACTGCAGAGGAGGATACATGGGGAAATTTAATCAGTACTAAAAAGACATCATTGATTTTGGAGGAAAAGAGCATCTATGATTCAGCTTTGGTAGCAGACAGAGTAATGGGGGTCATTTTGGGAATCTATATACTTTAGCCTTTTTCCACGATTTGGATCCCCTGTGATAGATTGTTACCTTTAAGTTCCAGAAGTATTTTATTTTTCTAATTACATATTCTTTTTATCATTCATTTTTGTATGATTTTGAGTTCCAAATTTTTTTCTCCTTTCCTTATCTGCCCCTCCCCAAGACAGAAATCAATCTATTATAGGTTATACATGTACAACAATTTTAAACATATATCCATATTATGAACTCTTATCAGTTTCATCTACTAAGGCAAACCTTGCTTCTTAGGTTAGAGTCCTTTTCTGTTCTCCTTAGTCTGTAAACTACAAGAAAGAGATAACCAAGAAGTTCATTGTTCAATAAAATCTTCCATCTCCTCACCCTGTTAGTAGTGAACAATTAAAATAGTTAATCAACTTATTTAATTACCAAATTGCACCTATTTTGAAACATAGGCTTCAAACACACAACACTCCCCAGTGAGTTTGAACCAAATTAAAACATAATTAGGATATAGTTAACAAAGTAAATAAAAATATGGTAAGACATAGATAATGTTAAAATGTGGTTTTCTAAGTTACATGCAACCTGTGGATGGTTTTTATTAGGATGTTATCGTTTGTCCTTTCTTCTTGAAGAACAACAATGATATCAGGAAGATAAAGTCTTGAAATGAATTGGTTTTAGTGAGGCAGGGCTGTGCAAAGTCATCAGCTCCCTTCTCTCAGAATCATGAGTTCAGTGGTAAAACATAGGCCAGGACAACTGACTGGGAAGGGTAGCTTGTACTAGATATCATTAACTACACACTTTAAGCTGCTTTCTTCTCTACTGGCCAGTGCTCCCCAGTGCCACCTCCTTACCTGTCTGGCTCCTTTTTGTGGGTCTCTGTAAGTTACTGACATGGGGAGCTTCCCTGCCCTGCTCTGAAGGTCTGGAAATGGGAAGAGATACTCCTCAATTATGCTATTTCTCTGCATATTAGTCCTCCAGAGCTCCCTCCACATAGTGATATGTGTGGCTGCTTCATGCAGAGCACCCAAGGAATCCATGCGATCTTTGTTCTAAATACTTTTGGGAGATGTGATCTAGACAGAAAGTACTTAACTATTCAGACATTAGCTCAGGTGCCTTCTGCAGCAAAACAGGCTCAATAAAAGGCGAACAATATTTTCTGTAGTTTAGACATTTCTTCCCCGTATATAAAAAGAAAAAATGAGATCCAATTCTTCCTGTGAAACTTTTTATTTTAAACTTTTTGTCAGGAAAATGTTTGTGCTTATTATCAGTTACAACCTCTTCCCTGTGGCTGTGGTCATTGGTTTTCAAAATTTTAGACCAGTGGTGTCAAACACAAAAAAAACCTCCCTGTGGTTGTGTAGTGACTTTTTAAAAATCACAAACTAACATGATATATGTTATACTGTACTTCTGTTTATTTAGTTAAACATTTCCCAGATACATTTTAATCTGGTTTGGGCTGCACACAGTTTTACAGATTGATTGTGTCCCATTGACCTCAAATTTAACATCTCTGGTTAGACAATGAGATGACTCAGAAGAATTTGTGGGGGTAGTTCCTTTGCACAGAAGAACCAATAGTCTATTAACAGCTCATCATTTCTCAATAGCTTACGTTTATAAATTGCTTTCTTTAAGATTGATAGTACAAATGCCATTGAATAATTGTATGACTCAGTGGACAGAGTGGCAGTCCTGGAGTTAGGAAAATTCATCTTCTCTGGTCTCAGACACTTGGTAGCTTTGTGACACTGGACAAGTCACTATACTTGTTTGCCTCAGTTTGCTCATATGTAAAATGGCAAACTACTTCAGTACCTTTGCCAAGAAACTTTGCCATTTGTGACAAATGGAGTCACAAAGAGTTAGACAACAAATGCTGCTCTTACCCATTTTAGAACTGAGGACTCTGAGGCTTAGAAGTGACCTGTGTAAGATCATATAGCAAATAAAGGGAAGGTCTGGAATTTGTAATCAAATCTTTTTGCTCCAACTCTTGTATTTTTCCCCTTGTACCATACTACATTATAGTGAGCTCAACTACTTTGTATTACAACTCAAATGAAATTCAACTTTTTAACTTTAGTAAGTGTTAAAAAATATTAGCTTTTCACCAAAATAAATAAACTTTCTTAGTAAAAACAAAGCAAATAACAGAGCACTGAAATTAGATTTTACTATTATGAAACCAACATTCTCTTTTTTAAATGTTTTGTAGGACTCTTATTAGTTTTCACTAGGAGGTTATCATGAATAATTTATATTAAACAACTGTTCAGTAGTGAAAATAGGCAGCATACAACTTTTGGTAATAATTTTGTCTTTTCTTTGATTCACTTAATTTTCCAAATGTTGGTTTATACAGTGAATGGACTGGCATATTAGACTAGTCTCACTTTGCATTTGGTCAGTCATAAATTCCTTTAGCACCAAATAGAGAACAACTATTAAGAATGAGAGACCTCAACATGAAATATTAATCTATTAGTTCCTGCAGCCTCGGCAATCTGAGAGCTGCAAGGAACCTAACCCAATTAATTCCTTAATTTCCCCTTTCTAGAACTCCATCTATAATTAGTGTCCTAGTAATAGTTCAAAATGAGGATGCTGGAAAAATGTGTTGGAATGATAGACTACCTATCAGTTTCAGCTAAGTGGAGATTTGTGACATTTCTTCCAGGGACTAAAGTTTATGGGGGGAAAAAAAGTGTTTTTAAGAAAATGTTATGGACAAGATTGGAGGGAAAATGTGTGAATTCTTTAAGAGATTATTACATTGTTTTCAAGTCAAAAGCTTAATTATAAGAGGCTTGGTATAGTTGATAGAGGGAGCAGCTTTGGACCTAGGCAGGCATTGGTACAAATTCTATCCATGACATACTAGTTTCACTTGTGATCATGGAATCATGACTCCCCAGAAAGTCCCACAACTCTCAGTAACAAGTGAATTGGCATTGTGTGTTAGAAGTGGGAATTTCCACTACTAGGAATTAATTCTACTCATTGAAGAAATCACAGATTGTACAAAAATAAAAAGCAACATGTAAATTGTGATAAATTATTTTAAAGCAGCGTTCCCCAAAGAGGTCCGATTTTCTTTATAGATAGATAGATAGATAGAAAGAAAGAAAGAAAGAAAGAAAGAAAGAAAGAAAGAAAGAAAGAAAGAAAGAAAGAAAGAAAGAAAGAAAGAAAGAAAGAAAGAAAGAAAGAAAGAAAGAAAGAAAGAAAGAATCTCACCAATTTTGTTAGCCTATTCAACTAAATTCCTACCATAATGCCTCACTGAGGAGTACAGGTGACCCTTAATTCTCAAAGGCTTCAGGAAGAATTGATAATAGAAAATATCAGTGTTTTTGTCATCCTAGTCTAGTTTGACTAATTCAGAGAAGATCATATAGAGATTGGCTACAGAATCATGAATTTTTCAGTCAAAACAATTCTTGAAAACACCTATAAATCAGACTTGTTGACTGTTTAGAATGTATTAGCTTATTAGGAGAAAGGAATTTGAATATAGGTTTCTGATTATAGAAACAGTGCTCTTGGTACAGTACAATCAATTTAAAGCCCATTTCAATGACATGGTTCTAGCCTACCTTTTCAGTCCTGTTATTCCCTTTTAATATATTCCCTGTAATCATCCCTCACCTTCTCCATCCCATTGTATAAATTGCCCCCTACTCCTAGAATGTAGTTCCTACTTATTTCCCCTCCCTTAGAAATATGCATACACACACACACACACACACACACACACACACACACACACACACACATATATCCCTCTCCTATAGTCCTTGCTATTAGTGCCCCCAAATTACCATGGACTTTTAAATAATATATTTACATATGTATAATGTAAGCTCCTAGAAGTTGATGACTTTAATTTTTGCCTTTCATGAACAGAATTTATCACAGTCCTGGGGCAGCAAGCTGGCTTAGTGATAGCACCTGGAGTTAGGAAGTCTCATTTTCCTGAGTTCACATATGGCCTCAGACACTTATTACCTGTGTGACCTTGGGCAACTCATTTAATTCTGTTTGTCTTAGTTTCCTCATCTGTAAAATGCACTGAAAAAGGAAGTGGCAAATTACTCCAGTATTTCTGCCAAGAAAATCCCAAATGGGATGACAAAGAATTGGCCACCACTCAGAAGGACTGAAAAATACCAATACTGCAGTACCTAGCATATAGTAGGCTCATAATAAATGGCTGATTGATCTGACAGTGATTCTGTGTAGCCAATTAATGAACTTTATTGTCAGAACTTTCTGCTACCTCCATCATTTCTTAGGTGAATATAAGCATTTACAACAGATTTTTAACATTTTTTGTATGTGATAAACCCCTTTAAAAGCTTGGCAAAGCCCGTAGACTCCTTTCCAAATGATTGTAAATGCACAAGATAAAAAATAACAAAGGAGTACAAATTACATTGAAATATAGCTGTCAGAATATTGAAATAAAATTATCAAAATATTTCCTAAAGATACAAATTCATGAACCTCAGGTTAAAAATCTCTGCTTTCGAGGTTTGTGTAAAGTCCCTGATCCATGATATAGGGACAAAAAGGATTAATGTAGCAACTGTTATCAAATGCTTTTAATGTGACTAATGCCATACTAGATCATGTTCAGTATACAAAAGAAATAGAAAATATAGTCACTGTCCTTTGGGAATCTTATAGAAAATAGCATTTGAGAGAAAGGAAGAAAGAGTAATGATTCACATATAATCCATAATTAGATGAAATGATGTTTGCCATTAATGAAACAATTTGGAGTTGACTGAATATTCAGAACTCCAATGTCCCCATAAATGTAAATTCAAATAAACAAACAAAAAATACTCAAGCAGTCCCTTTGATGAAAGGACTTATTTAATCAGAGAATGTATTGGGAAAGAGAAAAAAAAAAAAAAAGCAACATTTTTTTTTTTTTTTTTGTCCCTGAGCCAATGTTACTTCCTATTTCTATTCTAGCAACTTGGACTATAACCCTTTCACAATAAGGTTAAAAAAAAACTAGTTCTGGGCCAGTTATATGGTGTAAGAGAGTTTGCCCTGGAGTCAGGAGGACCTGAGTTCAAAGTTAGACTCAGATACTTAATAGACTCAGATACTGCTGTATGACCCTGGGTAAGTCACAACCCTAATTGCCTTGAAAGAAGAAAACAAATAACAAAACCTATTAAGGGCAGCAGTAGATGAAGTATTAGACTTGGAATCAGGAAGATCTGAATAATCAGATCTAACCTCAGATACTAGTTGTATGACCCTATGAAAGTCATTTAATCTCTTTGAGCCTCAGTTTCCTCTCAATGAGGAACATATTGACAAAGACAACCTATTTTATCTCACTTCAAAGAATGTATCTTCCTTGAAGCCTGGGACTGGCATTTTTATTTAAAAGGGAGATAATAATGGCACCTTCCTCTCAGGGTTGTTTGAAGACAAAATGAGCTAATTCTTTTTTTAATTTATTTTTGTTTGGTTACACATGTATATTCTTTTTTTAAAAAAAAACATATTTCCTTATGAATCATGTTGGGAGACAAAAATCAGAACAAAAAGGAAAAATCACAAGAGAAAAAGAAAAGTGAAGAAAAAGAAAAAAGAAAGTGAACGTAGCATGTGTTGATTTACATTCAGTCTCCATAGTTCTCTGACTGGATGCGGATGGTATTTTCCATCCAAAGTTTATTAAGATTGTTTTGGATCATTGAACCACTGAGAAAAATCAGATCTATTATAATAGATCATTACACAGTCTTGCTATTATTGTGTATAATGTATTTCTGGTTTTGCTTATTTCACTCAGCATCAGTTTGTATAAATTTTTCCAGGCCTCTCTAAAATCAGTTTGTTCATTATTTTTTATAGAACTATAATATTCCATTATTTTCATATAGCATAACTTATTTAGCCATTTCCCCAATTTATGGGCATCTGCAAAATGAGATAATTCTTGTAAAGTGTTTTGCAAACTGTGTAAATTTTAGTTGTCATTATGACTGTTCAAAGCACTGTACTAGCTCTGGGGAATAAATAAAAATGCCAGTCCCAGGCTTCAAGAAAGGTACTTCTTTGAAGTGAGATAAAATAGGTTGTCATTGTTCAGTCATTTCAATTGTGTCTGATTCTGTAACCCCATTGGGGGGTTTTCATGGTAAAGATACTGGAGTAGCTTGCCATATCCTTCTCCAATAAAACATGTACACACACAGATAAATATAATAGCCAGTCATGATGGCATATGCCCATCACCTTTGCTACAGAAGAGGCTGTATCAGCTTGGGGATTTCTGAGCTGTAGTAAGATTGACATTATTTTGGGGTCCGCACTTAAGTCTAAAACTAAACCTGGTGAACGCCAAGGAAGAAAGAATTTTCAGCTTTCCTGAGGAAGACTGAAATGACCCATGTCAAGTTCTGTGCTTATTCGGATTGCAGTCAGACCTGTGAATGAACTTGGGACAAAATGAAATGGTCTCTTGCCTTTCAAGAGGTTTCCATTCTAAATATGTTTGGAAGAATTGCACATGTATAACCTATATTGGATTACTGGCTATTTAAGGGAGGGAGAAGGAGAAAGGGAGAGAGAAATATTTGGAACACAAGGTTTTGAGAGAGCAAATATTGAAATATTTGCATGTATTTTGAAAATAAAAAGCTATTATAATAAAAAAAATTTAATTAAAAAAGAGATTTCCACTCTACAGAAGTTTGGGCTATAGAATGTGTGTGTATGTGTGTGTGTGGGGGGTGTCAAAGCATAATGTGAAATAAAGCTAAAAACATAAATAGAAATCTAATTCTGAGGGGGTCTGAAGTGACATTTGTAGGGTTTTTTATTTTAATACATAAAGAACTGGAAAGGAGTCATTGAAAGTTCAAATCAACAATTTTCTTTTCTTTTTATATACAGGCATGTCGTGGTTTCAGTTCCAGGCCACTACAATAAAGCAAGTCACACTAATTTTTTAGTTTCCCAGTGCATATAAAAGTTATGTTTACATTATTCTGTAGCATATTAACTGTGCAAGTACTATGTCTAAAAAATATACATACCTTCATTAAAAATACTTTATTGTTAAGAAATGCTAGCCATAATCTGAGTCTTCAATAAGTCATACATAGTCTTTTTGCTGGTGGAGGGTCTTACCTCAATGTCAGTGGCTATTGACTGAGCAGGGTTGTGATTGCCAAAGGTTGGGGTGGCTGTGGCAATTTCTTAAAATAAGACAAGGATGAAGTTTGTCATGTTGTTTGACTCTTTCTTTCATTTGAGGCCATTGCAAGGTCAGTAATTGATCTAATTTTAGTATTATTATGTTTCAGGATAGGTAAGTCAGAGAAGAGGGAAACAGGAAAACAGGTAGGTGCAACAGTCAGAACAGATAAATATTTATTAAGTTAGTCATCTCATATGGGTAAAGTTCATGGTGCCCCAAAACAAATACCAGAGGAACATCAAAGAGCACTGATCACAGATCACCATAACAAATATAATAATAGTAAAAATGTCTGAAATATTCCAAGTTAACAAAATATGACACAGAGACATGATGTGAATTCATGTTTTTGGGAAAATGGTGTTGATAGACATGCTTGATGTATGTTTGCCAAAATCTTTGATTTTGAAAAACAATTGCAAAGTCCAATAAATGAGGTATGCCTGTGTATGAGAATTATAACTTTAGAATTTGTGGGTGCACATTTGGGGGCTTATTCTTCGTTCTCCAAAAAGACCAAAATGATGTCATTATGTGAAAGTCAAATTTCAGTGTGTCTGACTTGATCAGACCAATACAAACTCAAAGTGTTCTGCACAAGTCAGATGTAACTAGTCCTGTGAACATTTAGGGTGGCTTCTCTAATTTTGCACATTTTGTGTTTCTTTTGGGCTAACTCAATTCTGCTTTGCTTATAGAGCACATCACCTTTTCTGATGGGAGTACATTATGCTTGGTGGTCCTGTGTCAGTGTCTCCCATATCATACAATCAATTTTAGAGCAAAATGAAATTTATTACCCTGCCCCCAAAATGTAGAGAAAGCTTAAAAATGTAGCCAAAGTACTTTCATGAATAGCTTTAGGTAACTTAGTTTGTACAGCAGTGTTTCTATTAGATTCAGAATATGCTTCAAGACTTAACTTGAGCCTAAATCAGTGTTTGACCTCTTCAGCCTCCTCTTGATTTCTACTTTTGGTGAATTACAAAAAGCATTTGATGCTACTGATACAGAGCAAAATGAGTAGAGCTGGAATCATTTATACAATGATAATACAAGTTTGAAAGCTAAAAGATTTCTGATCAATATAGTGACCATTGATGATTGAATTTGTGATTAAGTATGTTATAGCCTCATCCTGAAAGAGCAATCGTTAACTCAAGGGGCAAAATGATATAGAGATTTTTTTGGACCCAGCCAATGAGGGAATTATTTTTGCTTGATGGCGCATATTAGTTATAAGGATTTTCTCTTTTTTTAATTCAGTGGTGAGGAAGGTGGGAGAAAGAGGAAATAGTTTTCCAGTGGAAAAATTATAATTTTAAACAGATTAGTAAAACCACATAAAGTTGATCAGGCTTCACATTTTCCCAGCGATTTAGGATTTTTCTTGTTCAATTCACAAATGATCATTTTTGAAAATGAAACGTATATAGGTCCAGCTCAGGCAAAATTCAAAGTGTAATCAAAGGGGATAAGTTTTTCCATTAGATGGAAGAGGTCCGTGATTGCTTCTTTTGAGGATGTTAGCTTGGACATGAGGCTGCATGATAGAATGGATAAAAAGCTGGTGTTGAACTAGGAAGACCTGGATTCAAGTCTTTTCCTTGAAACATCCTGGTAATGTGACCTTGGTCACACTGGTCAAGTGTGATCAAGTCAATTAATCTTAGTGCAACTCTGTGCAGAAGAAATAAATTCAACAATTAATAAACCCAATCTTATTAAGTATCTACTCTGTTATTGGATATAAAGACAAAAATGACATTGTCTCTGCTCTTAAGAAGCTTCTATTCTACAGGAATTGGGAGGGGGATTATATAACCTATATTAATACAGAAGTTAATACGGAATCTATATAAAGTAATTCTAAGAAGGAAAGAGAATTAATTCATTCATCATTTTGACATTGTTTATGACTCAAAACCAATGGAAAAATGGGTTTCCAATGAAAATCCTAAAAATCCTAAAAAATTTTAAAGATATATTTAAATGAAAAACTTTTCAGGATTCACAGGGTAGAAGGAAAAGCTCTTTCCTATAGCCATGAAGAGAGGACAGATAGGTAGGGCAGTAGATAGAGCATAGGACCTGAAGCCAGGAAGATCTCTATTCAAATCTGGCCTCAAGACACTTTGCTTGCTGTGGGACCCTGAGCAAGTCACAATTCCTATTTGCCTCAATTCCTCATCTGTAAAATGGGGACACACTGGAGAAGGAAAACTATTGCAGTGTCTTTCTCAAGGAAACCCTATGGATAAACTCCCTGGGGTCATAGCTGAATAACTGAACAGCAACCTAGCCATATTATTAAGAAATAATGGAACAGTGAAAGACCCTCAAATTAGGCCAAACTAATGGCGATTTGCTTTCTGGACATCCATCTGAACATAATCCATCTCCTCTTGTGCCTGAAATAAACAAATACTAAATTGTATGAGAAAAACTTTTTTGACTCAAGCAGAATGGCCAGTATCCTCATTATGTATCTGTAGAACTAAGTTACTCAGTAGGGTATGGCAGTGACCCCATATAGCCCTTTCTGACAACTGTGCTACAAGCTTAACCCATCCCAATTCCCAAATATACCCTGAATTCATGCCTTTTCTGCTTTCTTGCCTTCATTCCTTCCTATCTCTTTATACTCAGTACCAATACTCCCTTCTTCCTTCTTATCTCATTTCTCATTTCCCTATCCTCTTAATTCACTTTCTTTCTTCTTTCCCTCATTTCTTCATTCATTTTTTCATTAGACTTCCTGGGAAAAGGCTCATGCTGTCTTATTCAACTTTTCCTTTGCAGTTCTGTGAGCAGAAAAAGCAGGCTTTCCAGAAACTTAATGCTAACTCTGCCTCTGATCCACTCAGAGATCTGAGGAAGGTGTCTTTTCTTTCTCTTTCCCTCAAATGAGGGTAATCATAATCTATCCTTTCCCTGATTGTCAGGTGAGTTGTGAGAACCAATGAAAGAGAGTCTAAAGCCTATTATAACAAATAGTACTTCTGTAAAAGACTCAGTTTGATTTCATTGTAATGAATCTCACTTGTAGTAGACCTCTAAGAGAAGCATCATATCACAGTGGAGGGAAGATTACCCTTGGAAAAAGGAAGATGTTGAGTTTTCAGTCCTCCCTCTGACACATATCACCTATGAGTCAAATGACCTAACTTCTCAATATAATTACCTCTTCCACATTGCAACTTTCTCCATTATTTCTATATAACTTGGGTCATTATGTAAAATTAAATAGGAATATTTGGGGAATTTTATGGAAGCTGCAGGCAACATGTAAAAGCCAACATATGACACAGAAAAAGTTAGAAACTCAGAAATGCATAAAAATATGTATAGTTTTATATAATAAGAATCCAAATTTTACAATAAAAATTAAAAAAGGAATAATTCAAACTTTTTCTAAGAAGTGTGAAGGCAGGACCAAAAATGTTTATGTGAATCCTCCAGATTATAAGGGTGCAGTGCCCCTAATACCTGCAGGGTAGAAGGGATAACTGTACATCCTGGAACATCTCTAATACTAGAAATTGCAAGTATAATTTATAATGTATAAATTAGTATATGTTCATACATATATATAATATGGCATAATAAAGTTGTATAGATAATAATAAAAACTCTATCTGGAACATTTCTTCTATATTCATATCCATAACTGTTTCAGCCATTCTCTAGTGCCCAATTCTTTGCCACCACAAAAAAAATGTTTTTATATATTTGGTCCTTTCTCCTTTTTATTATTTCTTTGGAATACAGACCTAGTAATGCTATTGCTAGATCAAAGGGTATTCAGACTTTGATTGCCCTTTGGACATAGTTCCAAATTGCTCTCCAGAATGGTTGAATCAGTTCACAATTCTACCAATAATGCATTAGTAGGACCTATTATCCCTTATGCCAGTCCATTCTATTTTGTGATAGTTCTTAATCTAAAGAATTTTTTCTTGCATGAATGCTATTTTTTTCAAGTATTGCCTATTGCCTCTAGTCCTTCTCTCTGTGACCAAGCCTAATCCCCCAGCCTTTCAGATACCTATAGATGGTGATCATGTCTATCCTGTACTTTTCCTTTTTCAGGTTAAACATCCTCAGTTCCTATAAATGGTACTCATTTCAGTGAACATAATGCCACTGCAATGACATGTCTGTAATTTAGTCTTATGAGAGAGAAAAAGAAAGAAGGAGTGACTGAAGGAGGTAAAACAGGGAAGGGCAGAGGTATAGAACCTCAAAATACATGCTTATTTGATTTTAGTCTTTTCTCTTTAATCAAGATAGAGTTTAAATGCCACAGATCAATTCCACATCTAAGAACTAATTTGTTTTATTTGGGGTAAGAGATCTGGCTTGGGGCTACTGTAGTTCTGAGTCCATTAGAATAACATGTAAATTTCAACATACCTAATAGCACAATCTGTGGTTGACCTAAGTGGCTTTTGTAACATGAAAGCTTTGGCTGTGAGATTATATTCCTTTAGTCAAATATCTCTGAAGTGTGGAAAATTACTTAAGGGCATTCAAAGCTAACTGAAGTGTAAATATGTTTGAAAATGGGATCATCAAATCATTTCTGATTTAAGCTTTAAGAATAAGCAATGTTGATGTCTTTGAATGGTGTTTTATATTTTATTGCAGATGTCTCCAAATAGATTATTTGTTGATCCTTGCAATAACTCTCCATTTTACATATGAAATTAATGTAAAGTGTTCTCTCCATTTTATATATGGAAAAACCAGCAGCAAATCATTCCACTCCTCTCACTTCATCTTGTCTATTAGTCTACTCTGCCTATAAATATAAATATATATATATAGGAATCCCTTTAGCCTAGATTCCATGGTATTCGAGTTTCATTGTGCCTATTTCACTACTTGTATTACACATGACCATGCATATTGTACTGGTTCTTCACCCTCACCATCATAATTATTATTATCATTATAATTCTGTTCCTGGAACAAGGAACATTGCCAAATAAAGAAAATTAGCCCAGTACAAAATTGTACTTTCTTCAACTATATCTCTCCTCAATGGCCTGCAATCGTTCACAAATCTTTGTATGCACTTTTCATTGAAAGCTGAGCAAACTCCTCATTATGCCCTGTTCCAGAATATCTTCTCTCTTTTTGAACTATTAGTGTTTTCACTCTTAAAGACTTTGCCTCTTCCACCAAGAAAATTAGAGGTATCCAAAATTAATGCTTATTTCTACCTTCACCCCCAGTTCTACACATCTTTTTTTCTATACATACACTTTTCTGTTCCCCTCAATCTGAGAAAAAGAGCTGTCATTCCATTTAATAATATTAAGCCCTTAGACTTACTTGTGTTCCTGATACCTAAGCCACTTTATTTTTTTATTAATTTTATAATTATAAAATTTTTGACAGTACATATGCATGAGTAATTTTTTATAACATTATCCCTTGTATTCATTTTTCCAAATTTTCCCCTCCCTCCCTCTACTCCCCCCCAGATGACAGACAATTCCATACATATTAACCTAGATACAATATATGTGTATAAATCCAATTTTCTTGTTGCACGTTAAGTATTGGATTCCGAAGGTATAAGTAACCTGGGTAGATAGACAGTAGTGCTAACAATTTACATTCACTTCCCAGTGTTTCTTCTCTGGGTGTAGTTGTTTCTGTCCATCATTGATCAACTGGAAGTGAGTTGGATCTTCTTTATGTTGAAGATTTCCACTTCCATCAGAATACATCCTCATACAACATTGAAGTGTACAGCGATCTTCTGGTCCTGCTCATTTCACTCAGCATCAGTTGATGTAAGTCTCTCCAAGCCTCTCTGTATTCCTCCTGTTGGTCATTTCTTACAGAGCAATAATATTCCGTAACCTTCATATACCATAATTTACCCAACCATTCTCCAATTGATGGACATCCATTCAGTTTCCAGTTTCTAGCTACAACAAAAAGAGCTGCCACAAACATTTTGGCACATACAGGTCCCTTTCTCATCTTTAGTATTTCTTTGGGATATAAGCCCACTTTATTTTTTTCATATTAGTCTTGTTTTTTTCTGGAATCTTCAATTGATCCCCTATCCTTACTTCTTTTTTCCCCTAGCCTTTTTTCAGTCTCACAATCTTTATCTTAAAAAAAACCTTCATCTACTTCTATATACTTTTCAAACTGTCATTTTTTTATTGCTAGATTTCTTCAAGGACTAGCTCAAATGTCACCTCTTCTATGAAGTATTCCTCAATCCCTCAAGTAAAAACTGATTTTATTTTGTTAATTTCTCAGCATTTTTAGTTTCATGTTCAAATCCTTGATCTTCCTCTTCTTTCTTTTGCTAATATAAGTGTTTAAAGATATAAAGAGCTCCCTTAGGATTGCTTTAGCTCCACTCCACAAATCTGAGTATGTGAACTTCTTGTTAATAACTTTCCTTAATATAATTATTTATTATTTCTAATAGTCTTCTTTGATATTTTTATTAAAGACGATATTATTTAGTCGGTGTTCTTCATTCATATTCTCTTTTGTAATTATACAGTGTATTGTTATAGGTTGTGAAACATTTAACATGTCTCTCTGCATTTATTGATTTTTCCACTTAATATTTTATTTTTTCTAATGACATATAAAGATAGCTATCACCATTCATTTTTCTAAGATTTTTATCCTGCAGTCCCTCTCTTCTACCCTCCCTAAGACTGATATAGTCTGATATAGAATATATTTGTACAATCATGTTATACATATTTCCACATTAGGCATATTGTGAAAGAAGAATCAGAAAAAAAGGGAAAAGGCATGAGAAATTTTTTAAAAAGTAAAAATAGTATGCTTTGATCTTCATTCAGACTCCATAGTTCTTTCTTTTGGAATTATCTTGGATTATTGTTTGGCTGAGAAAAGCAAAATCAATCATAACTGATCAATGTAAAATGTTGTTATTGTATGTAATGTTCTTCTGGCTCTGCTCACTTTATTCAGCATCAGTTCACATAAGTCTTTCCAGGTTTTTCTGAAATCTGTCTGCTTCTCATTTCTTAGAGAGTAATAGTATTCCATTACATTCCTATACCACAACTTATTAAGCCATTCCCTAATGGAGGGGCATCCTCTCAATTTCCAAATCTTTATCACCACAAAAAGAGCTTTTGCATTTATTTGTAGATTCTTTATATCCCAGAAAATTATCAGCTTCTACAAAATTATTAGATATGCTGAAAAAAGAATACTACTTAAGATTTCAAATCCGTAATTGCCAAAAATCTATCATCTCCTGTTTTTCTAATGTTACATCCTTAACTTATTGCTTAAATTTCTGCTGAATTCTGAATGACTGCCATACCAAGTTCTTTGATTTCTATCAAGATGTAATTGTTTTCATATTTTGTCATTATCTTCAATAGTCCAATACATTCTAACTCTCTTTTTGAGGCTTCTGAATAATGCTCAGGATCTAAGGTAGCTTGAGGTTTTCTTTAATTAAATTTTATGTTTTTAATGAACAGAAATCTATTTTATCTCCCTCTCATGTCCACCCCCATTGGAAAAAGAAAAATATCAAATTCCATGCAAAATCAAGCAAAAGAAAAATCCCTCGTTGGTTATATTTAAAGAAATATATCTCATTCTGCATATATACTCTAAGAATAGTATTTATTAAAATGTGGTATCTGGGTTATCAGACTGGGTAGTGTTGGTTCAGACTTAACTGAAGTAGGGAAAGCAGCCTGTGATGAGTCATCAAAGTACTTCTGGAATCTTCTCTCTCCTTTCCTCTAGCCCTCCATTCCTCTTTTCCTCCCTCTTTCCTTCCTTCCATATCTGTCTGTGTGTGTGTCTCTCTGTGTCTCTCTCTATTTCTGTCTCTGTCTTTCTGTCTCTCTCTTTCTCTATGTGTTTCTCTGTGACTCTGTGTCTCTGTTTCCCTCTCTCTCTTTCTCTATCCTTCTTACTCTTTCTCTCTCTCTCTGTTTCTCTGTTTCTTTTTCTCTCTGTCTCTCCCTCCACATACACTTCCCATCCCTTCTCTCTTATACACACATAAGGATACATGTAGGTACACATGCTATACAAATGTGGATTGATACATGGAGTGAAGAATGAGCTATCCCCTCATTGGCTCTCTGCAGTGATTTCCTGAGTTTTCTAAGTTTTTTTCCTAGTGGATCTATGGACTTGCTTTCCCCTGTACAACTGTACAAACACAGATTGCTTGATATAAAGCTTTAATCTTTTGTAGCTCCAATCTTACCTATTATCTAGAGAACTCTTTGGAAAAGACTTTATAAGATTTTCAAATTTGTAAAAATTGAAAGATGAGCTTAACATGACCCTTTGTTTTACCATTTTCATCATGTTTAAATCCATTGAAACCTGGGTAACTGAACCAGCTGGTACACACACACAGAGAGAGAGAGAGAGAGAGAGAGAGAGAGAGAGAGAGAGAGAGAGAGAGAGAGAGAGAGAGAGAGAGAGAGAGAGAGAGAGAGAGAGAGAGAGAGAATTGTTCCCTTTTTGCTCTCCATAAACTATTTCTATGGTTGCCCTTGTTCAGCATGTTTGAGTACAGTTATATTTCAGCCTAAATCAGTCTCCTGCTAAAATTAAAATAAATAAATAAATAAACCTGCAGTGGGTTAAGCAAGCCTTTGAAGTTAAATGTGTCTGAATTGTTAATTTTCCTTGACAGTCTCCCAAAAGAAGAAAACAACTGTGCTTTTTTTTTTCATGCTGTCAAAACACCTTCCCAACAGCCTTCATAGAGACGGACATAAATTTCTTTTTATTAGATCATCATTTCCTGTCTCCCCAAACCGAGAAGTTTATTGGTGCCTCTTCAAAATGAAATCATTGCCACAAGAAGATGGAGTGGTAAAAGATTGTGCACATATGCATTTAAAACTGTACATACATATGCCCACTAGTCTGCATTCCCAATGGGTACCATGTCTATAGTACTTTGATCTAAATCAGCTGAAGCTGAAGGCACTTAACTAGATGCCTGTGTTACTAGGCAAAGAATCAGACAGTTCATGGATATTCTTTAAAATGCTGTGGATGGAAGTGTGTTGCATCAAAGGCAAATAGAGTCAGAGTGTAGAAAATGGAAAGAGACTTTAAGGGAAGAAAATGAGGGAGCAGAATTTCATGAAAGACATCCAGTGGCAACAAATAGTCTTTTCTCAATATCTTGACAAACATTCTTCTAACCAACTTGCTTAATTTCTTCCCAACCTCATCAACACATATGTTCACTTTTAATAAGCAGATTGAAACTAGACAACAAGTGCTGGATGTTATAAATTAAGCTTTTGGATCCCAGCCTTGCTATTTACTACCTTTGTGATCTTGGACAGTGAGTTAGGAAAACCTTGGGAAACCAAGGTACACAGAAACCAACAAACACAACCAGCTTGAAGAATCAGATTTCTATTTCTATAAAAAAACAAGGCATAGGAAATGCTTTCATTGATGTACCAGACTGGAGATCTGATACAATCACAAGATGGAATGGTTAGAATAGCTCTGTCGCCAATGCAAAAGCTCTGAGGATTAGCACAACATGAACATCTGTGAATTTTGAGCCTTGGGCACAGCTGTCTCCAAGGTGCTATTAAAGTTTTTTTTTTTTCTTTCCTTAATGTTTGCCTGGAGGTTTGGGCACACAGCTGCTATAAATTTCTATAAATTTTGCCACTCCAAAAAAGAGTGAAAATGTGATTCTACCTTTCTCTCTCCCAAATAAAAAATAAATTCTGATTCTGATATATAAGGACTTCCATAATGTAGATAAAAAGAAAATGGTGAGTTTAAGAAAATCATTTCAATACCTTTCTCTTTCTTCATTTCCACAGTCCAAAGCACTCCGAGAAAAATGGCTGCTACAAGGAATGCCAGCTGGTACTGCCGAAGAAGAAGAAGCTAGAAAGCGACAATCTGAGGAAGATGAGTTGAGAGTTAAAAAACTTGAAGATAATATTCACAGGTACGTAGTTTCATGTGTGGAATAGACACTATTTAACCAATGAATCTGTGGTTTTCCCCTTTCCCCCTTCTTTCTTTACTCTTAAATCTAATTTTGGCTTCAATTTATATTGGACTATTTTATGTGAAATTGTTAAGGAAAATAGGTAATTTTCCATGAAACTGAAGAGTATATCTTTTAAGAACAAATGCTTTTTTTTTTTTTTTTTTTACACTTAAACTCTTTTGAATAGAAAACTTTATTGAACATATTGTATTCTTCTCTGCTTTGTTAGTCAGGGTATATTGAAGAGCATTTAACATTTTTTTGATGACAATGAATCATCATTATATTATACTGTGCTATATTCAATGCATTCAGAATTTATTGAGATAGGTAAGGCTAATTGACCTCAGGTTACCATGACTTTTGAAGTTCCCAAGTCTGGTTTTTTTTTTTTTTTTTTTTTTTTTTGTAGATTTTTAGTCAGTTTCTGCTGTCCTCTCAAGTTTCTAGTTCAATTGTTGTCATTGTGCCCAATTTTAACTAAGGAGTTCTGTAAATTTTTTAAATATATCAATCACTGTATTTCAGTATTATTAGTTTACTTTGTATTTAATCTTATGCATTCAGAAACATTATTGAGAAGAAATAAATTTCAACAGATTGCTGGAGGGATGCCTAACAGCAAAAAAGGTGAAGAAGAATTCTGCTTTCATTATTAATCAGAGAAATGCAAATTAAGACAACTCTGAGATACCACTACATACCTGTCAGATTGGCTAGAATGACAGGGAAAGATAATGCGGAATGTTGGAGGGGGTGTGGGAAAACCGTGATACATTGTTGGTGGAATTGTGAACAGATCCAGCCACTCTGAAGAGCAATTTGGAACTATGCTCAAAAAGTTATCAAACTGTGCATACCCTTTGACCCAGCAGTGGGCTTATATCTCAAGGAAATCTTAAAGAAGGGAAAGGGACCTGTATGTGCAAAAATGTTTGTGTCAGTCCTTTTTCTAGTGGCTAGAAACTAGAAACTGAGTGGATGCCCATCAATTGGAGAATGACTGAATAAATTGTGGTATATGAATGTTATGGAGTGTTATTATTCTGTAAGAAATGACCAACAGGATGAATACTGAGAGGCTTGGAGAGACTTACATGAACTGATGCTGAGTAAAATGAGCAGAACCAGGAGATCATTAAACACTTCAACAACAATACTGTATGATGATCAATTCTAATGGACGTGGCCCTCTTCAACAATGAGATGAACCAAATCAGTTCCATTTGTTCAGCAATAAATAGAACCAGCTACACCCAGCGAAAGAATTCTGGGAAATGACTATGAACCACTACATAGCATTTCCAATCCCTCTGTTTTTGTCTGCTTGCATTTTTTATTTCCTTCATAAGTTAATTGTACATTATTTCAAAGTCCGATTCTTCTTGTGCAGCAAAATAACTGTATGGATATGTATACATATATTGTATTTAACATATACTTTAACATTTTAAAAAAAATATGGTAGGGATCATTAAAAAAAAAAAAAAAAATTCTACTCCAGAAAATACCATCCACAAACTTCTTTTCAGTTTTTGTTTCAGAAGGCTGGGAAACAAGATAACTATAAAAAACATAGATTGTTGTTGAATTCTTTCTAACTCTTCAAAATTCCATTTGGGTTTTCTTAGCAAAGATATTAGAGTGGTTGGCCATTTTCTTCTCCAACTCATTTCACATATGAAGAAATAGGATTAAGTGACTTGCCCAGTCATGCCAGGCCTGCACTGTACCTACTGTCCCACCTAGATGTTAGAATCATGTTTTAAATCAAAATAAATGGGTTCTCACTGATGTGATGAATGACTTTCCTGTGGAAAGATATAAACCATCTTTGTTCCACAGCTTTGGGAATGTCTGTTTTGACTCTTGAAAGGCCTGATTCTCAGAAATGTTCTAAGAATTTGAAGTTACTGACTGGGTAAATGACCTTGGGGCAAATCTGGATTAAGGAGGGTTAGATTTGGTAAACAATTGACTAAAGTGTATTATACCAAAAAGGCAAAGGGATTACAACAAGGAACATATTTTAATAAGCTTTAAAACAGAGTGCATGAAGGCAAGTAGTCTTTGGTGAGGTTGGACAAGTAGAATTGATCCAGATTGAGAATGTTCTTATATATCAGAATCAGAAGTTTAATTTTTACTTGGTGGATAATGAAGAGCTAGTAAAAGGGCTAAAAGAAGGAGGGAAATATTATCAAAACAGTGTAGAAGGAAAATGATTAGTCAAGCAGTGTGAAGGAAGGATAAAATAAGGGATAGGAGGGCATGAAAATCATTAGTAGGTTATTCCGGTAATCAAGCCAAGAAGAGATCAGGATCTGGATTGATATGGGTACAGTAGGAAATATAAAGAAGGGATACATTCAAGAAATGTCTCAAACATACATAGTTGATGGATTTTGTCAGCTGATTGGATGTGTGGGTGGGAAGGAGGACGTGTAGAAAAGAAGTGATCTCAAGGATACAAGCCTTGGTGATGGGAAGGATAGTAACATAGCTTAAAGATAGAAAAGTTAGAAAGAGAGGCTCGTTTTAATGGAAAACCAGGAGTTGAGTTTTGAACATGTAGGTAAGATGCTAGGGAGTAACTAGGTGGCCATGGAAAATACAGGTCAGGAAAAATTGAGATAAAATTGGAAGTAGAGATGGAGATTGGAAAGTTTCCAAAGAGGTCAAGCCTTAGGAGTAGATAAAATAATTAAGAAGAATGTGAAAAGAAGAGGAAAAAACAGCACTTGACAGTACCTTAGCAGGCATTCTTATTTCAGTAGCAGGAGGAATATTCAAGAAGATAAAGGAATAATTTGACATCTAAAGAGTAGGAATATAATATTACAGAAGACAGAAGGAAGATAGGATTGAAAAGGAGCAGGGAATAAATAGGCCACTGAATCACCTGCTTCAGAGTGGTCAAGGATGATAAAGACCCCAAAAAGGTAATTGGATTGAGTGAGGAGGAGGCTGTCAGTTTCAGATAATAGAGTTTCAGAACAACTACTGTACCAGAAACTTCCTTTTCATAATATTTTCCTGAATTCAAAAACCAACCCCCTACCACCTGAAAGGTACCAAGAAGCGCATAAGAGACCTGCTACATTTTTATAATCTTAAAAGACAACTAGAAAGAAAGAAGAGGAATATACTCGAGGAAGAAAAGGAAGAGGAAAGATCGGAGAAATTACCTCACTTAATCCATGCACTAGGAAAAATCTATCAAATAAGGAAAGGGGTGGGACCAGAGCTCACACTTAAACCTTACTTTCATTATGATTGGTCAAAGGAGAGAAGAATGTGCATAGATACACAGTTGTGTACAAAAATGCATTTCACTCAACAGGGAAAGAAGAAGAAAAGGGGAAAAAAAGAAAGAAAAATAAGGAGAATAGTTTAAGGGAAAGTTAAGTCCTAAGCAAAATAAACTCTAAGCAGGGGTTCTCAAACTATGGCCTGCTGAGGACGTTTATGCGCCCGCCTCAGTAAATGGGCTGAGGGGCGGAGACAGAATGTGAGGTTTTGTTTTGGCCCCCTGTTTTAAAAGTTTGAGGACCACTGCTCTATGTCTAAAAATATTATGGCAGCTCTTTTTCCAGGGGCAAAGAATAGTAAACTATGGGTGGTGCTCATCAATTGGGGGGATGGTAGATTAAGCTATGTGATTGTGATGATCATTTAGTAATACTGCTGAGCTATAAGAAATAATGATGGGAATGATTTCAAACAAACCTGAGAAGACTTGTATGAATGAAGTGAAAGAATCCAGGAGGGCTGTTTTTAAGATAGCGGTGATGTAAAGCAAACAACTTTGAAAGACTTAGAAACTTTCATTATTGCAATGAAGCATTCAGGATGAAACTTGTCTCCCAACATAGGGATGAAAGAGATTTCAGACTGAGACATATTTTGGAAGTGTAGGAATTTGTTTTGTTTATCTATACATGTTTATAATCATTTTTTTTCTTCTCAGTTGGAGGGTAAAGAGATGACAGAGAGAAGACAGAATTTTCTTTGTTAAAAAAGTGTAATAATTCAGTTTAGTTTATAAATATCTTATGTTCAAAATGAAAATTTATAATTAATAATTTTTTAAAATAAATTTTTAAATAAATATTATAAAGAAAGAACATTGGTCTCAGAGTGATGGGGCCTGAGCTCTTCTTCCACTGTGTTCTGCCCCCTGTGACAGGTTGGACAAATCACTGATTGTCTCAGCCTCGGTTTCCTCCTCTATAAAATGAAGAGGTTAAACTAGATGGCCTCTAAGTTTTCCAATTCTAACATTTCTTAGCTTAAGGTTTTGATCTCTATCAATATGTAAATCTCCTTAAGATAGCTATAATACTGTGCTTTTGACTATTTTTTTTTATCATTCCCACTTAATGTGAATAAAAGATGTGAGAACACATTTTGAAAACAGGAAGAAGAAATACAGCATGATATTTTAAAGGGTAGCACTGAAGCAGGGAAAAGGCCTGAAATAGTGAGGTCATGGCCTCCAATGACAAATTTTGGCCCACTTTATGATTTTTTTCCCTAAAACCCCAGCCCCACCTTTTATAATAAATCAAAGAGCAATCTTGTCAAACAAACCTTGTTTTCAGCAAACGCAAAGAAAAGCAAAGCATAATTTTCTAAGACAGAAAGTCAGTTCCTTCAACAATGTAGAATAGCAAATCAACTTTATGAAAGAGGAAACATGTAGGATTTTAGAAGAAAAATTTAGAAGCCCAGAAAAGCCTGGAAAATTGAAACAACTGGTCAAGATGAGGAAAGGTTGAATCTTAAAAGATCTGATTTGTTGAACTTTGTGTGTTTCATTTTCCTCAATGGCAACTCAGCTCACCACTTAAACTGCTTGCCAAAATCTTAGAGAGAATGATTCAAGCCAAGGATTACTGGAAACATTTACAAGAAAGGGGAGGGGGAAGGAGAAAAGCTCTGTGAAAATGACTTAAAAGGAAGTTTGCTTTCAGGTCTGTTAAAGTGGCATACACTTTATTCTTGCCATTGTGGTGACAGCTGGGTTTCAGACATTGGCCACCGTTTTCCTTTTCTTTGCAGACTCTTTCCAAAAATGTAGACTGAATTCCTCCCACTAATGATAAGCAACAGAAAATAATTTATGGCATAAATGAATCCCTCTGTATTTCACATTGTGTTAGGCTCATTATGGAAAAGATATGGGGTCTCTAGTTCTCCTTGGCAAAATACTGTGCTATAAAAGTCTATTTTGTTTCCCATGCAATTATAATTCCATATTGGCCTGAATATAAATATGCCTCCTCCTTAAAAAAAATATTGCTTGCTCCTGTAAAATTAAATCTCTCTGAAAAGAAAACTACCAAACACACACAGAGGCTTCCAGTGAAAATAATTATTCAGAATTTAAATTAATAAGAGTCCACATAATATAGAGAATAGAAAGCCATTCCAGCATATCAGGATTTAAGACCCGCCTCTGACATATACTCATATGTGTCCATAGACAAGTAACTTAATTTTTGAATGCTCCCAGATAACTTTCTAAGAAAATAATAATAATAATAATAATAATAATAATAATAATAGCATTTATATAGCACTTTGAGATTTGCAGAATACCTTAATATATTATTTCATTTGATCATCATTAACATTTATGAAGTGGTTATTATGGGTCAGGTGTTAAGTGCTTTATAATTACTATCTCATTTTATTCTTGGTACTAGTGTTAACTTCATCCTACAGATGAAGAAACTGAAGTAAACAGCAGTTAACAGAATATGCCTGAATTGATAGGATTTCCTTACCTGAAAAATTTCTAAATTTATGAAATCATAAGTTTAGTTTGTATATACATTTTTTCTCCCTAGAATTTTCTCCCTAATTAATCTCTGGAATTCTCCCTAATTAATTACTATGTGAGCTCTTTCAGGACAAACAACAGTTTACCTTTCTTTGTTTCCTCTATACTTGGTATATAACAAGAATTTAAGATTGTCTTCTTATATGACTGATTATCTCTATTTGGATAATATTTGTCCTTTTAGTGATAAACTTCTGCCACATACAGCATACAAAGCATCCTAGTGAGTTCATTGAAATCCTGAAAAGTGAAGAAATTTAGGAAGGCAGACAAATGGGGGAAATTGGAGAAAATATTAAGGAAAAAAATTTTAATTGAAAAAATTTAACTTTCTATTATATTTAATCTTATAACCTACCAAATTAATATGAATAATTTTAAAATTCATTCATTGTATTCAATACAGCTTTATGGTATATGCAATATACCATATATATTGGCTTCTATTGTGTTTTGGATTGGACTCCTGGCGACCATTGAAGAAATAGGATTCCACTTCCCCAGTCCTGCCACCATTTACATTGACTTTGATCTAACTTGTGTACAGTTATTCCTTCCCATATCATGACTTTCCTCATTGTGGTTTCAACATATCTACAGGTCGACATAAGAAATCAAATGGGAATATTGGAGAAGTTTTTGAGAAGCTGTAGATGACACACATGTTAGCAGATGACACGGAAAAAGTTTAGAAACTCAGAAATACATAAAATATATGTACAGTACTATATAATATCAACTCAAATTTAAAAAGAAAAAATTCAGACTCCTCTAGTGTGAAGAGAGGGACCAAAAAGTTTTACTTGAATTTTCCAACAGCGATGCTGTGCCCTTAAACCCCTTATATACACACAAACTGTGGAAGGGGGAACTATGTTTTTGTTGATGTGATATTTTATTTTGATGTCACAATAATGCAGGAAGTTGTGCACATAACTTTTGTTCTGTCTTGAAGTTTAGTCTGAGGATGGGATGTCATAGCTACATAGCTCCCCTGCTGTGCTTTCCTGGCATGTTCCTTTTGATCCCCAATATCACTTGAGTGGTGACATTCTTGGTTCTGCTCTAGTACACTTACCTTTGCCATTGTAGTGGTTCCTGAATGTTCTCCCTTGGGAGGCTTAAACCACCTACTTGATGAGTCCCATTGGATCCCTTTTGTCTATCTTCACATTAGAACAGTTTTCCAGCATATCAAATTGAAGAATTCCAGAGATTTTTACTGACTAGTGCAATATCTTCAGAATCTTGCTTTTCTCCAAATTTCCACATATTCATAATTTATTCACGCACAATGGCATGATATGCTCATATAATTTTTCAGGATTTAAAAATAATAAAAAATATATTTTTAGATTTTAAAATAAAATAATATACACTCAAATTTTTTTTCTGCCATTTCCTAATCAATGAATCAATGGGCATTACTATGTTTTGACTTTTTTTTTTTTTTTTGGCTATCACAAAAAAGTTCTCTTATTAGTATTTTGTTATACATGTGACCTTTCTGTCTTTGAAAACCTTGAGTAATATCCTAGGTCAGGCCTGATTTGAGTGTGTCTAGTAGTTACCATTGAAGATTAGTACAAAATGAGATAGTCATTACCCATCCAACACATTAAAAAATTTATCTTAAAATAACATGCAAAGATAAAGGTTTAGGTTGATACAGTTCTGTTTATCTCCATAAAGAAAATGTACAATATAAAGGATGTGCTGTATCAAAAGGTCATTTTGGCTTTGGAAGTCAAGCATCTATCAAGTCTGAGAATCAGTGACTTTTTTGTCACTGACTGACTTTTTATGGGAAGTCTCATTAAAAACCAAGTTCCAGTTCTTTGGATACCTGTACTTCTATTTGGGAGGGGAAAATAGACCAGCTTAGGCGGGGAGGGCCTTAGCTATTTATCATTTAACAAGGGTGAATTAGGTTCCAGGCTTTGTGTTAAGCACTAGGAACATCCTTGCTTTCAAGAAACTCAACAGTTTAATGGGGAAATACCATACACTACTTATTTATAAGATATATACAGAGATACATTTTCCTGCCTCCCCAGTGTTGGTAACAACAGAATAAATATTAGCCTTATAAACAAAAGATCTGGGTTTGAGTTCTCCATTTGTCATTTACTACGGCAAATGTGGATCAGGAAAAGTCACTTCTTTTTTTTTCTGAGGCTTAATTGCTTCCTTATAAAATGAAACTAATAATATTTCCGTCACCCAGAGTTGTTGTGAAGCTCAAGTAAGATAATATATAAAATGCTATATAAATATCGTTATTTTGCTTCACTTTGCTTCTATTTGTTCCACTACTGAAATGGCTATTTAAAGTTTTAACTCCAATCAACAGAATCTTTCTGCCATTACTCCAGAGGATGAAAAGTCATTTCATTCCAATTTGCTGTAATATTGAACCAACTGTGGCTTTTTCCCCCATTCAAGCAACTGTATTAAAATGATACTTCAAAGTCTCATTTTAAACTTTAACATGTTGCAATGAAAATAACTTGCAATTGGATCTTAAAAGCAAAGCAAACTATGCATAGGACTCCCTGAAGAATACATTTTCCGATTTAATAACTTTTATCAATGCAGGGACTAACCACAATGCCACAGAACCAATGGTAAAGCAAGCTGTTCACCTTCTTACTGAGAGATGATAGATTCAAGCTACAAAATCGCAGTTTGGATCACAGCCAATGTGGGAGTTTGCTTTGCTTGACTATGCATATTTATTACAATGATTTTTTCCTTTTTAAAAATAATTTAGGAGAGATGGAAAAGAGTAAGACTAGAGATAGAATTCTCCTTGCCTCATGTAAAAAAAATGCATAGAAGAGAATATAAGGAAAGCCAGAAGGAAAGAGAAACAATTGAGCTAGTTTTGAAAATTTCATCTTGAATTTATCACATTACAGGATATGCTCAGTCTTACCACAGCTTTAAGCCATTGAAGCTTAGAGCATGCTTTTTTGAGTCTATGTCTCATAACATTCTCTTCTGCATCAAATGCTTATTCTGCCTCTCACTTCCATTTCTTCTTTGCTTTTGGAAACTATCCTTCAAAGCTATGCTAAACTTACCCTTCAAAGCTCAGGTCAAATGCCACCTCTTCCATGAAGCCTTCATTGATTTACTCTGCAACTCACCTTCATTTCGACTTTTCCTTACTCTAACCTGTAAGACTTTTTATCTCTTATGTGCTCCTATTATATTCTAGAATATTGCATAGGATTGGATAATGTTAGATATTTTGGTATACTTCATTCTACTTCTCTCATCAACTAACTAGACCCAGCCTGATAATAGTGGAAAGAATGCTGCACTTATAGACAGAAAAGCCCTGAATCAAAGTGCCAATTATTTAGCTATTAAGTCACTTAACCTTTCCCAGTCTCAGTTTTCTTCTCTGCAAAATGTGTATTATAACAAGATTGTTGTGAGGATAAAATGACAGTGTTAACACAATGTTTTGTAAATTTCTGACATTAATTAAACTTAGGTTTTCCTGACTCCAGGTCCAGCATTCTATCTAGTTCAGCCCTTATCTTTTCATCATGCTATTTTCCATTGATAATTTTTACTCCACTTTTGGAATTCAAATTATTATTGGTAACATGCTTAATCCTACTTCCATTCTACATCTTTTCATTGCTCTTTGGGCTATCTGAAATTTTAATCTTTATAAATTTATGATGTTCCATGATTTACAACCATATAATATTGCCAGATGAATATTATTATCAAAAAGATTAGCTTCTAGCAGCAAAGAGATCAATGAAAGCACTGTTACTTTTCCCAAACGAGATCACCCACAATTACCTTTCTTGTTCAATTCTAGGTCTACCTCATTATCACAATAGCATATATCTAACATACATATAAATATAACAAGGTTGTCCATAAAATAGCCTGTTGTAATCTAGACGAAATGTTTTTCCATCCACTTTATTTGCTTTGTCTAGATAGTCAAGGGAAATTCTTTTGTATTACTGTAGATTTAGGTTTTTCATAGGATCATATATCTAGAGCCAAAAAAAACCCCTAAAAGGTAGCACAATCTAATCACAGTATTTTGTAGATAAGAAAACTGAGACCTAAAAAACGTAAGTAAGTTGCTCAGGTTCTGGATCTTGATATATTAGTGTATCTGCAAATAGGCAGATTTAGAGACATTATAATTTTAGAGTCACTATAATAATAATATTCAGTTATTTTATTTGATCTTTAAACAGCTCATCTTCCATTGGTTCACTTTTGGTGAATATGCTTCTTCCTGTTTAATACCCTGCTTGATATCACTAGTCAAACAAAGTAATCATTGTAACCATTCAATCAAAATCATTTATTATTATTATGCCTCCTATATACCAGGCACTGGAGATGCAGAGACAAAACAATGTCTCAGTGTTCTTATATTATTTAACTTTGTTATAGAATTCTATATAATTCTGACATACAATTGCTGTGAGGTAAGCATTCAAATTTTTATTTTGCTCTGCTAAATAAATGTTTTCAACCAGTCAACATTTATTTATTAAATACTTGCTATGTGCCAAACATTATGGTAAGCACTAGAAGAAAAACCCCAAAATTGGGTTACTGTGGTGAGTTGGATTAATTATTTTTATAATTAAGACATCTTTTGTATTCTTACCTAGCCCTTAGTCATTGAATAGGTGTGACCTCAGACAAAGACCAAAACCAAGGTCACGAGCTGCATCAGGCAATTGTCTTGAATTTTGTCTTGCCTCCCAACTTTAATAACTCTGGAGGAGAGAGATGACTTTGTATTGCTCTGTTTTCCATAGATCTAATCCACTCACAAATCAAGACATCTCCCTTGTGATGCCATTGGTCTTTTTGAGGTTGAAAGACAAACAACAATAACAAGTGTGGTGGGTGAAAGATAAAATGACACGTTGAAAAGGGAAAAGGACCCACATGTGCAAAAATGTTTGTGGTAGCCCTTTTTGTAGTGGCAAGAAACTGGAAATTGAGTGGATGTCCTTTAGTTGGAGACTGGCTGAATAAGTTAGGATATATGAATATTATGGAATATTATTGTTCTATAAGAAATGATCAGTAGCATGATTTCAGAGAGACCTGAAGAGACTTACATGAATTGATGCCAAGTGAAATGAGCAGAACCAGGAAATCATTGTACACGGCAACAAGATTATATGATGATCAATTCTGATGAAAATGGCTCTTTTCAACAATGAGATAATTGAGGTCAGTTCCAATGATCAATGGAGAGAGCCATCTGTACCCAGACAGAGGACTCTGGGGACTGAGAGTAGATCACAACATAGTATTTTCATTTCTTGAATTTTGTTTTCTTTCTCATTTTTTCCTTTTCATTGTGCAGCACAATGATTGTGAAAATATGTATAGAAGAATTGTACATGTTTAATATATATATTGGATTACCTACTCTCTAGGAAAGGGAGTAAGGGGAAGGGAGGAAGAAAAAAATTGTTACACAAGATTTTGCAAAGGTGAATGTTGAAAACTATACATATATTTTGAAAATAAAAAAAATTTTTTAAAGTAAATGTTAAAAAAAAAATAAACGATAAAATAACAGGAAACAAAGGTTCAAGCTTCTCAGTATATCAATTTACTAAATAATGCATACCAGTTACTTACCTCCACTCCAAGATTTGGCACTGGACCTTGAATACAGGGCAAAATAGACTTTTATGTATGAAAAACAATTAAATATCAGCTAATTAAAAGAAAACAAATAAATAGGATATATCGGTAATCTGATTTCTTCTTGGAGAAAAGATTAAGGACTTTCCAAGTTGGGAGGGAGAGTATGCAAGTGAAATAAGAAAAGTTAAAAAAAAGAAAGAAAGAAAAGAAAAAAAAAAAGAAAAAGAGATTCCTATTGTCCCCAAGTGAACTATGTCAATCAAATGAACTATATAACTGGCATGGAAATAATAACTAGTATGGCCCAGTTTTTAAGAGAAGACATGTGAGTTGCTTGAGCTGTACAATTATGAGAAAATTCCTTGCATCAGTCTTTGGATCTGACTGGGTTTCTGGCCAGTATAATGTAAGTCCTTAATTGAGAGTCTCTAAGTAACAGGTAAAGGTGATCCAGCTTCCCAGAAAAGCAGGACTAGTTTCAATTAATTCAATAATGTTTTCTCTCAATTTCCACAATTGAATAAAATGTTCTCACAAGACAGAATTTTGACTAGACCTGTAATTGGATATAAAGTAAACTTAGCTTCTAAATTGTTACAAAATGGAGTCTGTGATTCACTCAATTCCCACAGTTAGCTACTTGTTCTAATCCCTTCAGTGATCTCTCAAGAAGATTGCATCAAGAAACAATAAACACAGTAGGAATTTAAATTTTTCACATATCTCAGCAATGTTTGTAATCATAAAGATATATTCATTTGTATCTATAAAAATCAATTAGTGAGCTATCCCAACCCAGATACAAGAGCCTTTTCATGGCATGGGGAACAAAGCAAGAAGGCTGGGAAAAATCTATACTGAGCAAAGCTTCATTTCTAGTGAGATCAAATGCAAGAGCTGCATTGTTGAGAGTAGAAAAAAAATCCACTAGTAAGAAATAAAAAAGAAATAGGAATCCAAGACAGGAGGCCTAATTTTGGATTGTAACAGTAGATTATGAATGAAGACAAAATAAGAAAGATAATCAGGCAAAAAGAGTAAATATGTGATTTTTAATGAGATCATGGAAATGTTACTTTCTCTTTTTGTTTTGTGTCGGTGTATTTTTCTTCTGTTTTAACTGCAGGTCCTCTCTGCATAAACTGGATCATTTTAGGTTTCATGACAATCTCTTGAGACTTTAGCTTACTTTTTTCTTCAAATTCCTATCACAATTCAGTGAGGTGATTATGCTTATAAATTTTCAGTGGTCCTCCATTGTGGTGTTTAGCACATATTTAGAATATTTTAGATGTTTTTGCTCCTGAATGTCATGTTTTTCTACTTTCTTGGGAAAATGAATTTTTAATGGCTAAGGAGATTTCTGCACTCTTTTAGCTTCCTTATTGTAGTATCTGTTTGATATCATTTCTTTAGGAAATGGTGATCGTGTTAATATCTTTATTTTTATATGTTTTCTCTTGAGGAGTTGATAGTTTGTCAAAGTTAGGTTAAAGTTGCCAAAATCACATATGTAATATGATAAACATTTATTAAGTGCTTATTGTGTGACAGCCACTAAGCTAAGCTCTGGACAAACAAATAAAAAGAATGAAAAATAGCGTTTGTCTTCAAGGAGCTTACAGTCTCTAATGGGGGATGACAGTACATACAAGGAAGCTGAAAGGGGGGAAAGAATACTAAAGAGTATTCAGAGAGGCATTGTGGATGACAGTGGAGTTAAAACTAAGCAGAGAAGCTACTGACAAATGAAGAGATGGCAAGCATTTTGAGCCTTCTAGAAAGGGAAGCTATAAGAGGAGCTTCTTCATCTTTATCTTTTCTTCTAATTTGATGAGGTGTTTTGTTTTTTGTTTTAGCATTTGCCTTGATCAGTCAGTGAACGAATTACATAAAAATAACTGATCCAAAATGACAGCTGTGTTTACAATCACTGAATCTGAGATTTGGAAAAGTCTTCAGTGGGCATCTTGTCCGGCCTATACAACCCATCAGTTCCTTCCTCTTTGATAAGATAATCAATTTCGTTTTATTATATTTTCAGTTCCCTGATAATCTGACATATTCATGTCAAAGATTGTCAACACTTCAGACAAATGTGTTTCAATAGAAACCTGCCAATTAGAAAACCTGTGACTGATATTGGGCAGCTATGTGGCATAGTGAATAAAGCACCAGACTGTCCTCATAGTTAAAATCTGGCCAAGACACTTATCTCTGTGGCGCTGGGAAAGTTACTTAAACCTGTTTGCCTCAGTTTCCTCAACTGTAAACTACTCTAATATACTTTCCAAGAGAGATGATCAAAAAGATTAAACATGAATGAAAATAACTGAACTTCAATAGCTAGATATCACAGACTAATTTGTGACAAGCATAGGTCATAGCTTCAGCTTGCTCCCATAACCCAAAAGACAGATAAAATAGTATTTGTTTTACCTAACAGAAACATACATGTTTAGCCTCCTGAGCTTTGAATTGTGTGGAAGGAAATTCTAGGGAGCAGTTCTAATTCACAAATAGGAGAATGGAAGAGGATGGCAGCCCAAGGATGCTGCGGCTATATTAACTTCCCTGAATTCATGGTCTAATTCTAACTCACCAAGTTCTGCCTTTTGTGTGCTGTAGACAAGCTCTGACTTCTCCAGAGCTAATTGGGCCTATGTCAACATTAATGGTAGAAGCCAGTGTTCTGATATTGCCTTATATAGCAATTGTTGATTAGTGGTGATGTTGAGAAGGGATTGGAAGCAGCTGCTCCCAGTGGCTGGCTGACTTACTGATACATCTGGGCTTCCTTGGTGTGATGACATCATCATATGCTGCTAACTAATTCTACGGCCTCAATAGGACCTCAATTTTTAAGCCTCAATGTCCTATTGCTTCCTTTCCCCCTTCTTCCCTTACCTATGAAATGAGAATTTAACTAGAAAGTCTCCAACATCCCTTTTAGCTATAATTTTTTATTATTTTTGTAAAAATCTGACATAACACACATATATGACCTGTTCCTAGTCCCTATGCTTTATTTAAAAGGCAGGGCAAAGAGTGCTGAAATAGGAGTGAGGAACAGCTAGCTGAGTTCAGATGTGGCCTCCAAAGCTCACTTAAGCCTCAGTTTTCTTGTTTCCAAAATGTGGGAAGTAATAGCTCCTATCTTCTAGGGTTGTTGTGAGGATCAAATGAGAGAATATTTATAATGTGCTTATCTTGGTGCTTAGCACATAGTATAGGTGATTTAAAAAAACCTCTACTGTTCCTTATTACCATAATCCTCAAAACATTCAGCATTATCTGTGCCAAAGGGAATTGGTACTCTTGTGGTGAAAGGACATATAGACATCACTTAATATATTGCCTTTTAAGTCATTTTTGTTTATTTCTCTTAGATCTTATTACCAAAGCATGAAAGAAAGGCAGTTGGATTTAATAAATCATTATTACACATTACTCCAACAGAGCCGTCAAGTAGTCAGCACATATTCAAAGTGAGTTTCAGATCAACACACTTAGTTTACAGTGGGATTTGTGATGAAAACTGTGGTGGAAGTTTGTAAGAGGGAATCTGGTCCCTTCAAGCTCTAATCTATGTTGTGTCTGTGTTCAATTGTTTCATGACTCTAGTCGGGGTTTTCTTTGCAAGGATACTGGAGTGATTGGCCATTTCCTTCTCTAGCTCATTTTACAGATGAGGAAACTGGGGCAAATGGGGAATAAGTGACTTGCCCAGGGACACGCAGATAATTAGTAGCTAAGGCCAGATTTGAACTCAGAAAAATGAGATAAATCTTTCTGATTCCAAATGAACTATTCACCATGATACCTAGTTACCCCCAGTTTTGATACTGTCCTGATTCATTTTCGTCCATTCTCATATTTTGTGAAATATGTACATATTTTTATTTGTAACTGTCCACGATGCTTCTCTGTGTGATTTTATAGACTAGTTTATATTCTAATTTGGGCTTTCCTTTGTATTATGTATTCCTTTATATTTGGCAAGTAAGTCAAATGTTTGTTGATCAAAGTTCCTTCTGATTGCTTTTATTGTGGCAGTAAATTTACATAAGTTTGACTTTTGGATGAAATTATTATAGTCAATGTCAAGATCATTTCTGTTGTCCATTTCCCATTCAGTAACTGTTTAAATAATTCATTGACCAGTTTCATTGTCTTTTTCATAACCCACTAACTATATTACATCACTAATTTCAGCTAGCTATCTGAAAAATGCATGGTTTTGGTCTTGGTCACAAAAGGAAATGAACAAAAGAATGTGGATGGTGCATAAACACAAATCTGTCACCAACCAATATTAGTTAAAGGGAAAAACTCAAATTATCATGCATGAGGAATGGCAGTTAATTAAGAGCCCATTCTAAAACTTATACAGCCTTAGAGAGAAAATATTAATAACAAAGAAGTGCCAATAACATTTAGAAAATATACCCCAAAAAAATCAGAAAAAAATCTTTTTCTTTGCTTCTAACTTACTCTAAATCATGTGACATGGCGTTAAAGACAATAAAAACACTTTGGAAAATGCCCCTCTTAAAGCCAAGAAGAATCACAGACAAGCAGAACAGATTTGAAAGTTGCATTTTGAATTTACATAACTAGCATTTATATAGCACTTTAAGGATGGCAAAGCACTTTGTATGTGTTACCTTAAGTGATCTTCACAACAACCCTAAGAGCAGGTGCTATTATTATCTCCATTTTACAGACAAAGGAAACTGAGGCTGAGAGGGTAAATGATCCTTGTCTGGGGGGTCACAGATCTAATCAATGTCTATGGCAGGAATTGACCTCAAATTTCAAGTCTAACACTCTATCCACTCTGCCACTTAGCAGCTCGCTTCATAAGCAAGTTGCATATAACAGATTCAGGATTTCACATACAACCCTCTCTTTCTGTTAATGATATACACACACACACATATATATAAGTAGAATTTTAAGTAGAATATACATTAATGACTCTCAGCCCTGATGTTCTTGGGGAGGGGGGAAGGAAGGTCTCACAGGATTATTAGAAGAGGAACTGCATACACATGTATAGCAAAACAACTACTGTTATTGTTATCAACCTTGTCATCAGCAAAAGTTGCAGCATAAATAATGGCTTTTTTAAAACAAATGGGTCAATTATTGGACTTGGAATCAGGAAGACCTGGATTCTAAATATACCTCTGGTGTATTAGCTGTGTGACTGTTGACATGTCTAGATTTAAAATATAGTCTTCTGACTCCAGGCCTAGCATGCTGTCAGCTGTGTCACCTAGCCACCTTTTCAGTTATTTTTCAATCATGTCTGACTCTTCATGACCCCATTTAGGTTTTTCTTGGCAAAGACACTGGCAGAGAAACTAGAACTGTTTGCCATTTCCTTCTCCAGCTCATTTTACAGATGAATAAACTAAGGCAGGAGGGTAAGTGACTTGCTCAGGTCCACACAGCAGCAAATAGTTCATATGAACATTTGAAGTGGAGAGCTGTACATTTCAGCTGTCACATAGTGAGTCCTTAATAAATACTTTTTGACTGACTATGATAGTTCACCCTTATACTAAGATTCAACACCACTCACAAACACTTGTGGAAACCCTACTTAACTTCACAGGATTGTTGTTTTGGGGATCAAATATTATAACACATATAAAGCTGTTATTTCCTTAGTCAGCAGACACTAATCATAAAGTCCCTCCCAAGTTAAGAACTATTTATCTAGATGAAAGTTTCTCTGTGATAGTTATTCTCTCTGAAAGAGACCAGCCCTCAAGCTAATTTTTTTTACCTTAATTAAAAACAGACTAACAACTCATGTAAATAAGGAAGAAGTGAAGGAAAATTTGATGTTTAAGGAAATCTTCTCTCCTCTTCAAGGATTTGAAGCCAGAACGAAAAAATTTGTGGCCTGAAAATAAATTAGAAAGTTTGAAGAAGAAGAATGAAACTCATTTAGTGCCATGTACAATTAGATTCTTATTCTTTCTGACATATTTTCCAAGTATAATACGTGCACATACCAAACAACTAGGTAATTTTCCTGGCTCTCTCTAGTGGCCAGAAGGAAAATTGGCCTTGCTGAACACATAAGTTCCAAATTGACGAAATCAAAATTTGTACACGTTTTTGTTCAGTTTTAACATTTTTTTCCCCTTCACTTTGGAAAAGCCAAGAAGGGCTCCTCACCTGCTTGGGCTGATTTTTTAAAGATGCTATCTCTACTACATCATTTGTCTGCCACATGTTTGCATAATGGGAACTTTCCTGGTGAATTTCAAGTTCAACTCATGAGAGTCTGTGTTCACTTGACTTCTTGTCCTGAGGTTTGCTTTCTGGTTTTCTCATCTTGAGTCCCCCAGGGATTTCTATTAGGTTTCATTCAGGCTTCTGATGATATGTCAGTCAGTCAAGAAACATTTATTAAATACCTACTATGTGCCAGGTAATATGCTAAGCCCATGGGATACAAAGAAAGGAAAAGACATGTTCCCAACCAACTCACAGTTTAATGGGAGAAATGATAAAAGGAACAATTACTGTTATGTACAAATGAGCCATTGATAGGATAAATTTGAAATAATCAAGAGAGGAAAGGCACTAAAATTTACATGGATGAGGAAAGATGGCAGGCAACCAAGATATGGGGATAGCCTGCAAAAATGCCAGAAGTCAGGAAATAGAGTTTCTCCTTTAAGAAATAGTAAAGAGGCCAGGACTACTGGATCAAAGGCTGCATAGAACTGTGAGTGGTATATAACTATAAGGCATTTATTTGTAAAACCTTGACAGAAAATACTGGAATTTTTTCATAAAGATGGGGAGGAAATCATGGAAACTCAACATGTTAACTAATTCAGGCCTGAAGTTGATGGTATATTCTGAATAGAAGTCAGTACTGAAATGAGGTAAATGTGCATTGTCACAAGTACTAATTCAACTAGCATCTTACAAAGAATTCCCAAGATGAAGGCATAACTATCAATTGTTGTGCCTGACTGAAGATACCCAATTGATCTAATATTGGGAAAGTGGAATTGAATAAAGCTGGGTTGTTAACCACAGCTGTGTTATAGAATTTTAACTTCAGGGTCCACTACACTTTCAGTGTTGAAAGGATACTTGAATTGGAAAATTAGAGACTACTATTAACTCTTTACACTCTCCCATCCTGGTGAACCTTGGGGCACAGGGTAACTTGAATGGATTAGGTCAGAGGTAGTTTTATTTATTATTGGGTATGCAGCTTATAGAAGAAATCAGGGATCATGTGTGATAAGCCCAGAGTGATATAATGGATGGATTTAGAATGAGAAAGGCTTGGGTCCAAAACCCACATTTGTCACATCATATTTTGGTGACAATGCAGCAAGTCACTTAAACTCTCTCATTCTCCATTTATAAAATGAGAGAGCTTTACTAGATGGCTTCTGAGATTCCTTGTAGCTCAAAAAATTAACCATTCCTATAATTCTAAATTTGACAGTTCTTTTGGTCATTTTTTAAATCATGTCTGACTCTTTGTGACTCTTTGTGTTGTTCTTGTTTGATATCTTTATCATCCAAAATCCCCAAGAAAAAGAAGATTAAATGACTAGCCCAGGGTCACATGACTAGTAAGTATCTGAGGCCACATTTGAATTCAGGAAGATGAGTCTTCCTGACTCCAGGTTCAACACTCTACCCATTATGCCACTTAGCTTCCAATTTTTTCAGTGACCTGTATTAAATCAAACAATATTCACAAAGCACTTGTAGGAAGCCTTCACATTTTTCCATCTGTCTCCCTCCCTCAAGTCCCACTCTATCCTACCAGCAGACCCACGTTTATTTATAGAAAACCCCATAGTCAGATTCCTTTGCAAAAGTCATTTCTCCAACCAATCATTGCATCTTATTTATTTATATAATATAGTTAAGGTCTTTCTTGGATATCCTTAAATTTAAATTTACCTGCAAACAGGCTGTTCCCCATCAGTTCCCAGCCACAGAAAAGTTCGGTGAATTTGTAACTCCTTGGATCTCTGCAGAAGGGTATGAAATAGACTTTGTAATTCTTTGTATGATTTATGGTGATGATTTTTCACTGCATCACACTTTACTTGTGATCTCTCTTTTGGACTGCCAGCTCCTTGAGAACAGGGACTGTGTTTTTACTTTTCTTTTGTATTCTTAGCATTAAGCACAGGGCCTGACTCATAGTGGCTTAATACATAACACTTAATAAATGCTTGTTGACTGTTAGTACATTACTTATCTATTGTTCTTGTTTGATATCTTTATAATCAAAAAATCCCAAGGAAAGTTTGTATTCCCAAATGTATCCTAATAACATTAAGCATGCACATACATTTAAAAAAATGTTGCAGGAATTTCACAACAAAAATAAACTAAAATCAATTCCAAATGTCTGTCCTAGAAAAGGCAGCCACAAAAGGATTTGGTAAATTCATACAAATACTTTTTTGAGTCTCCGTTGTAAGGGAAACAGACTTTGGAATTCATTGTATGATTCATGGTGGTTATTTTTAACTGCATGACACTCTGTTATTTTATAGCACTGAATGGAAAATTGGTATATTCCACATCTGTGCATTAATAGCCAGTTTTCCCAACATTAGGCAGCCCACACACAGCAGTATAGCTCTTTTTAAGGTTTTTTCCTCAAAAAATTTACAAGATTAATTTTATGATATTAGCAGTTGTCACAGTGGATATTAACAGCCTACAGAAGGACACATTCAAGGACAGAAAACTTGAGTTCAAATCATATGCTGAGTAATTCACTAATCTTGGACAACTCATTTAAATTTCTTTCTGAACAACAGTTTCTCCATCTCTAAAATGAGGATAATAAAATCCAGACTGTTCACTTCACCATGTCATAAGTTTTAAATGAAATATTATATATGTAAAGCGATTTGAAATTTTCAAAAGCACTCTCCAAATGGCTGCTACACTTATTATATTCATCAATATTTGATCACTGGATGAAATCTGCAGCCTTTGAGGGCATATTTTACAAAGCTGAACTAAAGATTTTGTCTTCATTCAGTGCCAACAATACCAGCTAGAGGACTGAATGCATATAATAGAGTAATGAGAGTTTAATGATCTGCAGAGATATTTTGGATGGGGGACTCAAGTCTCAAAGAGATTACCTAACTCATTTTTTGAGAAATTATTGTAGCAAGCCCTGCAGGCTTTTGATGAAAAAGCATAAGGAATTGTGTAAAGATTCAATGTAAAAAAAAAATAGACCATAAGAAAAAAAGTCCTTCAGTCAGTGAAACTGTGGACAGCTAAACTTGAAGGTCATCAAAACAGATTATTATAATTTATGGCACATTAGATTGACTAGTTAATATTGAGAGAAATATGCAAAGTAAACTGCACATCTTATTTTATGATATTAGCAGTTGTCACAGTGATTAACAGGCTACAAAAGGGCAGGGTTTTTTAAGAGGCAGCTGAATTTGGGGGGTCAAGAAGAAGTCACTTAGCCTTTCTGTGCTTCAGTTTCTTAATCTGTAAATGGGGATAATAAATAATAAATTACATATCTCCCAAGGTTGTTAGAATCAAATGAAATATTTATAAAGCATTTTATACTCAAAGCACTATATAAATGCTAGTTATTGTTGCTATTATTATTTGTTTTGTTTAGTTTTTAATGTGATTTCATCAATATAGGAAACTCACAATGTGAAAAATGCCTTCCATCAATACATACCTGCCACTTGTTTGTAATTTACAGTTTCAGAGATTTGCCTGGGGATAAACATATATATGACAGAGAGAGATTTGAATTTGACTTGTTTTGATGAAAAGGCTGAAGGACCTCACCATTTGTAAAGAAACATTTTTAATCTTTCAATTGTCAATAATATTGACAATCTAGCTATAAACTAAGAAAATAAAAAGCTTTAGATATAAAAAAATAAAGATAGAAAACAGAATTTTTCAGTTTCATAGATTCTTCTACTAAAGTGAATAAAGGAACTGAAAGAAGCGGTGTAATTGCTCACCTAGAGGCAATAAAAAACACCACATATAGGACACTTGGGCATCATGCTTCATTAGTTGGTTGTTGGTTTTCATTCTCAAAGGGGCCCCAAAATGACATCGCTATATTAGAGTTGAGGTACAGTGTGTCTGGGTCTGATCAGATTAATACAAACTCAAAATGCTCTGCCATTGGTCAGATACAAATAATTTTGTGCCTTGCCCATAAAGAGCCCATTTTCTCTCTGATGAGGATATGTCATGTTGGGCAGTCTTGTGTCAGTGTCTTCCTTGTAGCACAATCAATTTTAAAGTTCTTAAGAGGACCTTGAGAGTGTCCTTTGTCGCCTCTTCTGACCACCTTGTGAGCACTTACCCTATGTGTGTTCTCCATAAAAATCTTTTTGGCACATGTACATTTAGTATTCTAACAATGTGGCCAGCCCATTGAGTTGTGGTCTCTGTAGTAGAGTTGAGTGTAATTAAAGGGTTTCAAACTCTCCAGTGAGTTAGGGAGGTGTCTACTCCAAGCATGTGAAAACTTCGCCTGGCTAATTAGGCAGATGAGAATAATTTGCTCCAATGGCAATGAAGGCAAGGGAAACAGGTGTTGTGGAGTGCTTGGAGCTTGGTTAGACATCGAAGACATCAGTTTCATCCACCACACCTCGAATTATCACCAGTTGTCTTGACTCTGTCCTGCCACTAGGTAATTATGACTCTGGAACAGAGAGTGAGGCTGACAACTTCGTGTAACTCTGCTTCACTTAAATCCAATTTATGCATGAGTCAAAAGACATCTGATGACCATTCTGCCATTTCTACCTATCTGAAAGCCCTGTGGCAACAGGTGAGTGACAAAACAGCAGGTGTAAATACACTGAGAGCTATAGTCCCTGCATACAAGCAGCCCAGGCCATAGAGTCGGCTGCTCACTGGAAACAGCAGTGGGATTTGGTAGCCTCTTGGGTGTCTGAGCAACCTTTTAAGGATTACACTGATCATGTACTGCTTACAATGGTCATAAATAAAAGAATTGCTTTATGTGTCAGCAGCTATTGCAGAGGATAAAGAAATATTTTCTAAAACAAAATTGACAAGATGCTTCAAATCAAGTCACCATATGATTTGACGTATAGCTACTTAAGAACAAAGACTTTTTTAATGTTGAAAAATGCTAATAGATTTTGAAAAGAAAAAAAGTCAAGAGTATGTAGAGTACTTAAAAGCTTCATAACTGTCATCCATACTTGTGTTGTTGAATATAAAGATCTTTGAGTGATATCACAAGAATTGAAATTGACTAAACATTAAATGGACAAGAAATGACTGGTTACCAGCATGGCAAATATTTCAGAACTGGCTGTGTCCAGTCAAATCATCGACTAGTTAAAACAGAGGTCAAAATCAAGACCAAATTAGAAGGATTAAGATGAGAAGAAAACTCTTCATGTAATTATAGAAGCTATAACCTTGTCTATTTAATTACCATTTCTTGGAGAAGTTTAACTGATATAAAATAGTCACCAGTGAGGCCAGAAGAGCCCCGAAACTACCCCATCCAGCAAACCTTTAATCTTCTTGCCAAATGGAGAAACATGTCAGCCAAGTGGAATATAGAGTTATAAAACATATTAATTCAGAAAACATTGCCCAGAAAAATGATGGAAGATTTTCAGAGCAATATTACTCCCCTTTGTTTTGGGGTTGTTTTTCAAATGTGTTTGAATCATCATGACCCTATTTGGGACTTTCTTACCAAAGATAGTACAATGTCCAACTCATTTTACAGATGAGGAACTGAGGCAAACAAGGTTAAGTGACTTGCCCAGAAACAAAAAGCTAGTAAGAGGGATTTGACCTCTAGAAGATGAGTCCCTCTTTACTTCAGGCCTGGCACTCTATCCACTGCTACCCAACTGGCCCTTTACTATTGCTCACAAAATAGTATAGTAAAAAGCCATGTAGGGGGAAATGAGCTTGCAGAAAATAACTTTACCTTTTAAATACCCCCCCAAATTGTGAATCAAATAAAATCATTATTATTCCCTATCAACTTTAGGCAATACAACAAAGCCACACCTTTTCTGTATATTCTATGCAGAATGAGAACATCATATAGTAACCAAGCATTTACTACATTCAGAACAGTCATCATTATCCTCATCATGTTTTGCCTTAAAGTACTTTTATGGCCTTGATCTTCAAATTTTCAGTTTGAATGATATCACATTGGCAGCTTTTTAAGACCTTTTAAAAATTTGACAATTCTTTCTTTTCTTTTCAAAGTAATTTGAAGGGGAGGTAGGAGTAAAAGTAGAATGGATTTTTCTTGATCAGGTCATTGGAATAAAATTACTTGACTGGTTTAATTCTTAGCTAAAATAGTTCCTGTGAATCAGCAAACTGTAGTAGATAGTGAAAAGTCCTGACTCCACGAAATCAGGAAGACAAGTTCATGTCTTGCTTCTGAGACAAGTTGTGGAACTATGGAAGACTCACAAAACTCAGAGATGAACATCTCTCCAATATTAGAAGTAATCCAAGACTTACTCATCTTTATCATTGGAGTGATTTACTCCACTGAGAGTTGCTTACATGAGGAAATGACAAGTCAGAGAGCACCACTCACCTCCCTAGAGCACTCCTAGTATAATGATTCATTTCCAACATTGCTGTGGAGGCCCAGTGTAAACATTTGCTTTTAAAGTTAACTGTATTGTGTGAGGGTTGTTTTTTTCATTGTATATGCATACAATTTCAGCTTTAGGTCTCCAAGCATTTCCATCCCATGGAAATGCTGACTGAGAAGACCATGACTGAGAAGCAGTCAACAACTTACAACTAGCTAAGATGAATCAGAAAACTAAAGATTATGCTCAGTGAGTGAGTACTCTATGATTTTGTGATTCAGCCCAAAGAAGGAAAAGAACACTTGGGTTTACTGAAATCATTTCTAAAAGGGCAGTCTTTTCACAAAAAGCCAAGAAATGTGGGGGAAATGTCAGGAGGCCTAAGGCAAAAAGGAAGGGAAAAAATCATGAGAAAGAAGAGATCAGAAATTGTTGGAAATTGTTAGTAGCTACAATAAAAGTGGAAAGGGGGGCAATACATATTCTGCTAGCAGAAAAAAAAAAGAGCAGAAAGTAAAGAAGTTGGAACTTTCTTGTAGTCAGTGAGTAGAGGCTAGAAGCCAGTTCCTGAAAATGAGAGAAATAGGTTTCTCATAAATGTGGATGGTACCTTGGATAGAGTACTGGGCCTATACTTAGGGCAAGTCACTTAAGCTCTGTTTGCTTCAGTGTCCTCATCTATAAAATTGGTATAATAATAACACCTGTCTCACAAGGGTGTTGTGAGGATCAAATGATATCATAATTGTAAAAAACTTAATACAGTGTCAGAGACATACTAAGCACTACATAAATCTTGGGGGTAGGCTAAGTGAAATAGTGGATAGAGTACTAACCTGGAGTTGTAAAGATCTGAGTTTAATATGACCTCAGATGCTAACTGTGCAACCAGGGGCAAGTGACTTGCCCCTGTTTGCCTCAGTTTCCTCATTTGTAAAAATGAGTTGGAGAAGGAAATGCCAAACTACTTCAGTATCTTTGCCATGAAAACCCCAAATGGGGGTGCAAAGAGTTGAACAAAACTGCAGTGATTAAACATATAAATGTTAACATTATTACTTTTTCCAGCATGCCTTTTTCTGCATGGAAGAAAAAAGAAATGAGATTATCTAAAAATCAGTTTTATCATCTTTCTATCTGCTATGTCAGGTCATCCCAGAATCACAGCATACCTGAAGAGAACAAAGCTTGTCTAGGAATAGAAAATTATAGCTTCCATCCTAAGGAAATTGGGTCAGTGTCCTATAATATTTTTATTGGTTTTTTGGCTTTCAGCATTATTTCAGTCTCAACCTAATCACCAAAGTGTCATTCTCTTATGTTATTTATAAATGAGATTTTATTAGAAATTGAATCTTATAATTCAAATAATATACAAAACTGTCAATCTCATATCAACATAGATTCTGATACCTTGAATTCTAATAAAAGTTAAATAAATATTGAGGAAAGCTTGGAGAAATTTGCAATAATAATAACAATAACAATAACAAGCACTTATATAGCATCTACTTTTAAATCTACTGATACTTACATGGCATATACTTGTACATAGCTGGAAGGAGCCTTTTCCCAAGTGATTTCTAACTCTGGAAAATGATCATTTTCTTCAACTTTGCTAAAAGTATTCACTGACATTTTCATCATTCAAAAATGATGTCGATATTTCATGTGTTAAATTGTGCTGAATGCTTTACAAATATTACTTTACTTTATCCTCACAATAACCCTAGGTGCCATTATTGTTCTCATTTTACAGCTGAAGAAGCTGACTTGCCCCAAGTTACATTGCTGGTAAGTTTCTGAGGTATGATTTGAACTTGTCTACCTGATTTTAGTCCCAACACTGTAGCCACTATGTATCATCTAGTTTCCTGCAAAATTGAAGATGCTAAAGATTTTGCAGGCTTTGGAAAAAAGTTCTAAAATATGCAAACACAAATTATTGAAATCATAAGGGAAATCTTTCTTCAAATCCCAAGAAAAAATTTATATACAAGTGAGCAAAAGCTTATGAGTGGGGCAGCTAGGTGGCGCAGTGGATAGAGTTCCAGCCCTGTAATCAGGAGGACCTGAGTTCAAATTTGACCTTAGACACTTAACACTTCCTCGATGTGTGATCCTGCGCAAGTTACTTAACCCCAGTTACCTCAGCCAAAAAAAAAAAAAAAAAAAATAGCTTATGAGCCATCTGTGGTATATTTTGTTAATAACAATAATAGCATTTATGTAATGCTTCAAGGTTTTACAAAGTGTTTTGCATATATTATCTTTATCTCATTTATAAATTTATAAATATATAAATTACCTCATTTGATCTGATTAGTAACACATAAGATCATTTTTGAATGATGAAAATGTCAGTGAATACTTTGTTATGTTTAAGATAATAATTTTCCAGAGATTTAGAAATCACTTGGGAAAAGGCTCCTTCCGGCTTTATTCAATAATTACATTTATAGAAAGCATAATGCTTCTCAGGAGAATGTGCAACTGGATATGATATCAAGCACTTCTTTAATAAAGAGAATTTTAGCCACACTGGAGAGATCAATCTCTATTCTGCCCTCTGACCCCATACCATTGCCACATTGCTTATTCTTTAAGCATTCTAGTTTGCTGAAATTTTGTTATAACTTGAGGAGGTTTCACAAACCTCTGTAGTGCCGTAAGCTGTATTTATTATATAATTGAGAAAATATTTGAAATGACAAAATTAAAGGAACAATTGTACTATTCACATAACTATTTTATTTGAATTCAGGAATAATTAAGCTAATAACTACTCCAGACTCTTTACAATGAAAGTAGTTGATACTCTAGGCTTAGTTTTTTAATCAACCATACCACTTTTACCTTCTCCACAAAAAAGTTATGCTTGTTAGTATGATGTTTAAAAAAAAGATAATTAAGATATAGTTCCTGCCATCATGTATTTTACAGTATAGCATTTCTTTCAGCATAGGCATATAATGTGTTAGTTACCATGAGACTGATCTTTATAGATTAAACATGTTTGAAACTGTCTCTCTGCCAATCTAGATTAATAATATTTTTACTAGTAATATTCTCATGATCAATACACATAGAAACTTACTGACATGTCCTGAGTCCAATATAATTATACAAGCATTCATTCGGTAACTATAAGCACTTGTTAACTATAGCTTGCATTTATATAATGTCTATTATGAACCAAGGAGATGATTAGGTGGTTCAAGTGGGTACAGCATTGGGCCTGGAGTCAGAAAAACCTGAGTCAGATCTGGCCTCAGACACTTACTAGCTGTGACAAATCATTTAACTGTAGAAGGAAATGGCAAATCACTTCAGTATCTTTACCAAGAAAACCACATGGATAGGATTGGCCTGCTATGGTCTATGGGGTCACAAGGAGTCAGACACAACTTAACAACTAAGTAACAATAACAAATGTGTTAGGTCCTATACCAAGTCTTTACAAATATTATCTCATCCAATCATCGGAACATTCTTGGGAAGTAGTTGCTTTTATTAACCCCATTTTACAGTTGAGGAAACTGAGTGCCTGAGGCAGCTTTGAACTCAGGTCTTTCTGGCTCTAGGCATAGTTTTCTATCAACTATACCACTTCTACATACACCACGAAAAAGTTATGCTTGTTAGTATGATGTTTTTAAAAAAAGATAATTAAGACATAATTCCTGCCATCATGTATTTTACCATATGGATACACCATTCATACACATATATGCAATATTATGATATATATAAAAATACAATGATTGTAGTACAGAACAGAGAACAGGCACAAAATATGCGATAACAGAGGAAAGAAAAATCATTCGTATTGTTAATAAGGAAGGAATCTCTCTCTGCCCTTAATGAATATTATTTTGCCTTTTAATTGGATCAGATAATCATCTTATTCAGTAAGTTGTTGACTCAGAATAGAAGGTAAGCAATCTATGACCATGAGGTAACATCAGACTGTAAAAGCTATTCCTAGTGATCAGGCTATTTAAAAACAGGCAATGGGGCTGATTTGGGGCACAGGCTGGTCTAGAGCATGGTAACAAGGTTGTGAGGAGAAGGAAGTATCTCACATTGATGGTAAATCGCACAGCAGAGAAGAATCAGTGCATCAGGAACACTTTGTCCTGCTCACCTCATATCCCATCCTCTCTCTGGTTTGGTGGGTAGAGAATGTAGCAGACTAAGTAGAACTTTTTTACACTAACTGGAATAGGTTTTTCTAGTAATGAAATTGCCAATGCTAAGGTTTGGAGCAAAATAGGGAAGGAAGATGGGGTGTAGGAAGAAGAGCTCTTTAAAATGTAAAACTCAGTTGCATTATCTATAGATGCTCAAAGTGGTGAATAGTTCAATACCACAGTTTTTTTCTCCCATTTGTCCTACATTTTGATTCTGGAAAGAAAGATGGATTTGCCCACTTTCTTTTATATAAAATACGACTTAAGTGTGCATAGATAGCTGTATCCACATACCCCACCTACATTCTTCACAATCACTTACTGAATCAGGATCTGTCATTTCATTAACATATGAAGTTCCTAGTGTGGAAACTCTCTCCACTGATGTAGATTATAGTAACTTAAATATAACTTCTCATATCAAAGAGTTATTTGCAGCACTGAGATGCTGATTGACTTGCTAGCAATCCCACAGTTAGTATATGCCAGAGAGACTTGAACCTCTGTCTTCCTAACTCCAAAACCAAACCCTTATCCATCATTGTAATACAGGGTTTATGATAGCTAGTGAGCTTACCTCACACAATTATTATTATGAGTATCAAATCAGATAATGGATGTGAAAGAATTCTTAAAACCTAAATACATTCACTTAACCCCAATTGCCTCAGCAAAAAAACAAAAAACAAAAACAAAAAAAAAAAAACCAAAACAAAAACTAAGTACAATCCATATTGTAAATGGTAATTTGGGGGTTCTAGGATATTCAGTTCTAGAAATAGAAAATGTTAAAGCATGTTCCTAGTGGCAGGTACAACTAGCTGCTTTAAAGTATGGGATGTTCATAATTCCCATTTAGTATCAAGTTTCCAACACAAGGGGATTAAGAAATCACTAGAAACACATGGGCTATTATTACAGACCAATTTTGGAAGGGAAAATGAGCAGTCATGACACTGAAGTGACAGAACAACTTGATCCCCCACTGAGACTCTCAGCAATCTCCTGTACATGTATTACATGTGGGCTCTAGGACAAGGTTCTTATTCAGGGTTCTGTGCTCTATTTTAGTTACACTCAGGGATTTCAGCAGGAATGCCAGGCTAAGGGTACTTGCCATGAGAATCATAGCCTCACTTGAGCAAAAAGAGGGAAGACAGCTATATAATCTCTCTAGCAAACACAGGGAAAAGAAATTGGACACTGCTAGACCTCAATTTGGGAATAATGAAAAGATAGGTGTATTCTTTGAAGAGTATTCATTAAGTTCACCAATGTTGCCAAAGTGATGCATAAAAGAGATGGAAGAATAATACAGCTCAAATGTATATAGACTTTAAGGTTTATAGAGAATTTTGTAAGATAATTATCTGTGAAAAAGTTAGCAACTCTAATCAATACAATGATCCATGACAATTCCAGTGGATTTATGAAGAAACATCCTTTTCAAACCTCAGATGGAGTCCAGATTGGACTTACTCAGACTGGAGATTGAGCATATTTTTCCTCTTTCTTTGTTTTTCTTGCTTTGGGAGTGGGGAGGTGGGGGAAGGGTATGGTTAATGTAGAAATATGTTTCATATGTGTAGTGGATATGCATTTTTTGCTCCTCAATGGTAGAGAAAGGTCAGGAAAAAGGGAGAAAATTTAGAACTGAAAAAAATATATATTTTTTAAAAAGTGAATCAAGTAAAATACCAAAAAAGTGCTTTGCATATTATGATCTTATCTGATCCTAAAGGAACTTGACTTTTGAAATTTAAAAGAATGCTTAATAGCTAGCATACAGAGCATTTTGTAATAAATGGGCTCTTAAATACAATTTGTTTTGACAGTGTCATGTGTTTACACAGGAGCAAATAGATATCTAGCCTGAATTCCTTATGATGACTGACTCCACTGAGAACAAAACATGAGAAGCAGAGTTTCTCAGTGGAGTCAAACACAATTTGCATAAAAGTTCTTTATAAACTTAAGCTTGTTATTAAATTTTTTCATCAGAATTTTCTTTAAACTAAATAATCTCCATCTGCCTAATTTTCTCTCTTCCCTTCAAGTCCTACTTGTTCTAACCGCTGAATATTTCTCCTGAAAATCCTCTCCATGTTCTTTTTTCATTTCTTTCTCTTTTTTAATAATCCAAAATGAGACACAGTAGTTTAATGCTTCACCCATGTAGAAGGAAAATTAGGGTCCTTGTGAAAAATTTTGGTCACTTAGTCTGGAATCATATTGCTTTGGGGTCAGTTTGTTGTCTATTATATCTCCTAGATTTATTATACCTATCCTTTTTGGTGCATGAGTCTTTCATGCCTTGACTGAACATTGGTACTTCAAGCAAACTCTAGGTATTGCTGCATCCCAGATTAGTCTCAATTATCTAAAAGTATAGCATGAGATTCTCAGGTTAGTTTTGGTGAATTTAGCCAAAAAAAAAAAAGATACCTATATATCTGTGTGTGTCTGTGAATATATGTGTGCATATATATATATATATATATGTATATATATACATATGCATAAACTGAGAGAAAGTGAGAAAAAATCTGTGCTTAGCATCAGGAAGACTTGGGTACCTTTCTCTGATACCTAGTGGTAATGAGACTGTGGACAAATTATTTAGTCGCTCAGGTCCTCGATAATTCTCTAAAACTTTAATTTGCAGTTTAGTTGGCAGAAGGAATTTCCTCCCCAGAAATCCTCTACACCAAATAAATCACAGGTCCAGTTTAAAAAAATCTATCTTATCCCATAGTGTGAATACACACACACATACACACACACACACACACACACACACACACACACACACACGTGCATATATACTGCATGTGGCAGATACGTGTTTGTATTTGTACATGTGAATATGCATGTGTGTGCATATGTGTGTGTACTTTATCCTTTTTAAAGAACCTTGATGTATCTATATACATAAATATATATATACACATATATGGTATGTGTATGGATTTATATATGTATCAATACATATATACATATACAAAGCTCATTTTAAAAGGATAGATGGATTCTTATTGATATGAAATAATAATAAAGAGTTTTATAACTCCTAGATAGTTGGGTATCACTGATGTAATAAAGTAGAAATATTTGTCCTCTGGATCAGTAGTACCAAACTCAGAAGCTAGGGCTCCATTAATCCATATATGTGGATACCTGAAGGTTACATATTGACTTAATTTTGAAATACAATGTTACCTATGTTTTATTTTTATTTATTTTGTTAAATATTTCCCCAATTATATGTCAGTCTGATTCAGCAGCAGTATAACTATTGCGGGCAGTTTGAAACTGTGAGTTTGACCCCTCTGTTTAAATTCTCATTGACTATGTCCCATGAGAGGAGTAATATTAAAGAGGAATTAATCCAGAAGTGAACAGGAACCATCTCTTGACAGAACAGCTGAGAGCAGATTGTTTAATTTTCAATAAGTATTTATGCCTTCCAGATTAGCAAAGGCTACAAATCAGAGTGTAATTTGTTTTATTGATTGTCTAGACTTAAAAAGAGATGAAGAAAATGTAAATTATGCAGTTTAAATTTTAAAGTGTGTTGTGCTTTTTTGGAGAGTTGATTGTTAAACCAGAAGACTTTTGGATCAATCTGTAATTAAAATCTCCAACAGTTGAATGCACAACACGATCACAGATACCCTCCTGAATAGTGCTAGCAGTATTTTATCTCTAGAGTAGCAGTGTCTCAGCCTGGTCCACAAAAAGGGGTTTCCTTATATTCTATTTGTTTTCCTGGCTATTTTATTATCACAAACAGCGGAACACAGATAATCTTAGAGAACCAAGACACTTGTAGGCACAGGTGCATTGACCAGCTTCAACTCAATCCCTGTCTTCTTTTTCCCCTCCTACTTACCTTGCTTGGGATGATTATTCTCAGAACATGGTGGAGGCGAGTCATTAAATGAAAACAACATGAGTGCTGCTTCTTTATATGTATTGACTGAGGCAATTCCAACATAGAACAAGGCAGGGTACTTCTTGAAGTCATTGTCTGCTAATGGAACTTTCCTGTTCCCAGTAGCCCAGCTGCACTGCCTTATCCACTGGGCTAACAGGAGAATAATCAGATTCTGTCCCAGCTTTTTCTGTCTTTATTTATAATCTTTTTTTCTTAAATGAGAGGAGGAAAAGAAATTAGATAGCTCCCTTATTGTTCCAGTGCTAAGTGCTTTATAGATAGTATCTCATTTGATCGTCACAATATTCCTGAGATGTAGGTGCTATTATTATTCTCATTTTACAGTTGAGGAAATCAAGGCAAGGCAAATAAGTTAAGTGGCTTACCCAGGATCACACAACTAATAACTATCTGATTCCAGACCCAGCAAGTCACCTACCTGCCTCCAGATAATGAGTTCATTAATCATGACAGCCTGGAAATTTAGGAACAGTTTATTCAAAAATATTTCTTAAGTACATGGATTTATATTTAAAAACAAATTATGGGTAATCATGATAACCAAACAAAAAACTATAAATTGGTAGGGAAAAAATAAGTTGCTTAAGTGTAATGTGAAATCTCATTTTGTAGCTTTCTCTATTCTTAAAGGAAAATTAATACAGATTTAATGTTTTAAAGGTCATTGAACAACTTTTTAAAAGGAGATCATACAGTTTAACAATGCCTTATTTCCCTTGCAATCTTCATGTATTCCACACCATAAGTGTCAGACACATGGCCCACAGTGGTCCCAAGTACAGCGAGAACTAAATTCAAATGTAATTGGGAAATATTTAATAAAATAACAATAAAACAGATATGACATGAATATGTGGTTTTCTAAGTCAGTATGTATGTATTAAAATATGTTTGGGTGGGTTGCTAATTTTCAAAGTCACAAAATTGACAGGTATTTCCTTCAGCAGGAAATATTTATTCTGTGTTGTCATTTTATTACAAGTTGTTCAGTCAGCCCCAAAACACCAAATTAAGAGAGCTGACAGTACAGCCCATTTCTGTGAACTTCCTAGAAATGCACAGCTAGCTTTGCAACAACCTGAAATCATCTAGGACCTCTAGCACCAAACCCACATGATTTCTGTCTGTTCACAGACATTTCTGGCTGGAAATGAAAGCCTTTGTTTTCATTACTGAGGGGTTGTGAATTTTTAAAAGGGTAATATATTCTTGAGAAGTGGTGATGTGTAATACTGTGTCAGTTTCAAATAGAAACAGTAAATTGGACATAAGGATCCCTGAAGCACATATTCACTTAGAAAACCTCATATTATCATTATCTCTGTGTTACCTTCTTTTTGTTTATTTTGTTAAATATTGCTCAATTATATTTTCATCTGATTTGACCTGTCCGAGTAGTGTTGTAGATCACGTTTGACACCTCTGGACTATGAGGAATATTGTCCTGGAAGATCTGATTTTAAGTCCCACTTTGGTAGTGACTCTGGCCATGAGTCAACCCCTCTTTGGGCCTTAAGAATCTTTCTTAGACTATAAATTATACGTGTATTCTGTGTGATCTCTGTAACTGTTTATAGGAGAGAGTTCTCAAAATGTGATGCAATTTCCTTGGTGTGAATTGCTGTGGGATTTGTAGGTTTGATCAAATAATAACTCAAACCATTAAAAGATTCTATATTTCTGCCATACTATTAACAACAAGTTAGTTGATATTGATTTCATTTCAAATATCAATAGAAATAATAGTAACTCCAATTAAATAGTGCTTTAAATTTTACAAATCTCTTTTCATATATTATCCCATTTGATCTTAAGAGTAAACCAGTGAGGTCAGTGATGTTATTATCCTCATCTTATGATGAGACAGATGAACATCTATCAACAGTATTTCTTAACGGGGCTTATTATACCTCATAATATGTTAAGTACTTATGCAACAAATTGTACAAAGTAATAATAGCAGCTAATATTTATATAAAGCTCAATAGTTTAAAGAGCATTATACTTTTGTTCTTGCTATACAACAAGCCTGCTATTTATTGCTATTCAATTATTTTTCTGCCATGTCCAATTTTTTGTGACCCCATTTGGGTCATATCTTGCCAGAAACTACTCCAGAGTAGTTTGCCATTTCCTTCTCCACTCATTTTATAGATAAATAAGTTTACTGAGGTTAAATGGGGTAAGATTTGAACTCAGGAACTGACTTCCATCTAGCCATCCCTCAAACCTAGTAATGAAGGTTCTTTATTCACTATATCACCCAGCTACCACTGAATCTAGTCATTTAGTCAAAGGTGTGCTAGAGTCAACTCATATCAGGTTTGTGAGAATCCATTGTTTAATTTTAAGAGTGAGCATTTGCTCTTCAGAAGACCTCAAACCCTACAAATCAGGGCTTGATTTCTTATTTTATTGGTTGGCTAGACTTAAGGAAATATTAGTAATACAGATTAAAATTAAAAGTCTGCATGCATACATTTTTCCCGGAGTCCCCAGGTGCAAAATCTTACCAGCCCCCCTCTCCAGTCCCAGTATATTCTACTATAAACAGTGCTTGAACTCAGCAGAAGTCCTATAAGAGGCAGAGGAATGAAGTCTGGTGAACATAAGCTAAAACTAATTATAGTAATAACTGCTATTTATGTAGATCTTTAAAATTTGCAAAATGATGTATATTCATGACATCATTTGAGCCTCATAATACGCCAGTAATTAATTGATTTAATTAAATTATAATCAATTGTTCAATTGTAGCACTAATTGAATGACAGGATTTCAGAGAAGGAAATGATCAAGGCTTGTGGAAGAGTAGAATTTGTACATAGCCAATTTGTAAATGTAATTTTACGGAACTGAGAAAAGGGGATTCCCAAACACCTAAAGAAGCAAGGGAATACAACAGGTAGAGTGCCAAGCCTGGAGTCAGGAAGATTCATCTTTCTGAATTCAAATCTGGCTCCCGACACTTACTATCTGTGTGATCCTGGACAGTCATTTAATTTCCTTTAGCTTTGTTTCCTCATTGTAAAATTACCTGGAGAAGGAAAGAGCAAACTACTCCTGTACTTTTGTCAAGAAAACTTCAAGGGGATTTCCAAAACTTGGACATAATTGAAATTTCTGAATAAACAAACAAAAAACAGGCTTCTTTTGGTTCTTTCTCTTACGAAAACTAGAGGACATCTCTTCCTGATTTAAAGTCTAATTCCATAAACATTAATAAGTATGCTTCCTAAACCCAAAATTAAGCAGAGACCCAGATAATAAAGGATTTCTTTAATTTCCTTTACTCTTATTTTCATAATGAGCAATTTGCATGGCTTTATTAAAAAGTCCTCTTTTTAGAATCTTTGTCATGTCAGAGAAGGATAGACAATTTTTTATTTGTTTGAATTTCATTAGTCCTTCTGCTCTTTTAGGTTGTAATGGTCATTTCCCAATATCATCTGCTCCCCCTACCAATGATAAAACCCTCTCTCGTACGTAGCATTAAAAAAAAAAAAAAAAAGGTCAAAACAACCCATCTAAAAACATATACAGAATTTCACTTCTCTATCTGGAATATGGAAGTATATTTTCTTAGTTTGTTGTTGTTTTTTTTTGTTTGTTTGTTTGTTTGTTTTTGTGTTGGTTTTTTTTTTTTTTTTTTTTTTTTTGCAGGAGCTAAGACTAATTGTTACAGTTTATTGGAATTCAGCTGCCTTTTGGTGTTACTTTCACTCCTATTATTGTAGTCACTGTATGTATTGTTCAACTGGATCTGCTTGCTTCGTTCTATAACAGTTCCTACAAGTTTTCCTGCACCTCTCTGAATTACTCATATTCATCTTTTCTTACCCTGCAGTAGTGTTTCACCATATTTATAAACCACAATTTGTTCAGCCATTCCCTCAGTCAGTTTTGTTTCCATTTTTTTAACTTGTGAATTTTTATAATGCTTCAAATCTGAACTGCTATGGATCTTTGATGCTCTCCCCTGTAAAATAATTTCTTAAAAGAAACGAAAGAGATCTAGTATGAAAAACAGTATTTCATTCATGCTCCAAAGTGAAATTCCAGCCTCAGAAGCCAAGAAATATAGCAGGCATATTGTGAAATGATTTAGATGACTAGCATTTAGTTGAAGAACATTTAGTTGAAAAAACAATCAAAATGTTCACTTTAACAAATAATATCTATTTATTCTATCTGCAGTGCTGAGGCTAATATCTTAATTCCTCCTTTAGACCACTTTGCCCTGGAAACTAGATCATAGTTTTGGAGCAGGACATTGAGTCACTGAATGATAAAGTCATCAGTAAAGTATGGCCAGATGGGAGCCGAGAGTCTGGAGCATGAATGCTTGGCAGATTATACATTAAGTGCTAGCTAGCAGTGTGTCATGAAAGTTCTACGCAGACAGATAGCTTTTTTGGCACAACCTGGTTTTCAGGCATATCCACCTGTCATAAACAAATCAGATTGAATTTTTATGTGTTTTGGGGTGATACTATCTCTGGTACATGAGTGAAGAGAACAGGATGATGGTAGAGAGCACCTTAATCTTAATATTACTACTTTCACTGTGAAACACCTGCAGCTCTTCCTGGCAGAATGTTCCATATCTTGCTTTCCTGTTACTCTGTGTCTATAAAAGAAGCCGGTCTTGCCAAGAGTTTTGGCATCCATCCTCTCTGATTGTGGAGGCAGAATGAATTTTTGAAGTGGAATCATCAGTTTGACCATAATAGAATATTCAAAGAGAAGAACAAGCCAGTTGGGAGAGCAGATTGCGAAGGACCTTGAGGGCTAAGCTAAGAATTCTGAACTTTTTCTTTTAGGCAATTGGAAACCATCATAAAATTTTGAGCAAGGAAGTTTTTAGAAATGAAACTGCCAGTTTTTAGAAGAAATCAAAGCTTTCTATAGTCATATGAAAATGCTTTAAATCACTCTTTATTAAAGAAATGCAAATTGAAATAACTCTGGGGAACTACCTCATACCTATCAGATTGTCTAATGTGATAGGAAAAGAAAATGACAAATATTGGAGGGAATGTGGAAATATTGGATATCAGTGCACTGTTAGTAGAGTTATTGAACTAATCCAACCATTCTGGAGAATAATTCGGAAGTGTGCCCAAAGGGCTATAAAACTGTATATATTTTTTGACCTAGAAATATCAATATTAGGTCTGTATCCCAAAAAAGATGAAAAAAAGAATAAGGAGCTATCTGTACAAAGATATTTATAGAAGCTCTTTTTGTGGTAACAAAGAATTGGAAATTGAGGGGATGTCCATCCTATTGGGGAAGGACTGAAAAAGTTGTGGCATGCAATTGAATGGAATATTGTACTATTAAAAAATTTATGAGCAGAATAGTTTCAGAAAAACCTGGGAAGTGTCATCTGCAAAATGAGCAGAACCAAAAGAACATTGTATACAGTAACAGGAATATTGTAACAATAATCAACTGAAAAGATTTAGCTACTCTGATTAGTACAGTGATCCACAATAGTTCCAAAGGACTCATTAGAAAAAATACCATCAGCCAGCTAAGTAGGGCAGTGGATAGAGCACCAGCCCTGAAGTCAGGAGGACCTGAGTTCAAATCTGGTCTCAGACACTTAACACTTCCTAGCTGTGTGACTCTGGACAAGTCACTTTACCCCAATTGCTAGAGAGAGAGACAGAGAGACAGAGAGAGGCAGAGAGAAAGAACTGATAAGCTTTAAGTACAATATTGGAGTATAACTGTTTCTCTTTATTTTTTTCTTGATTTTAAAAAAATATGATTAATATGGAAACCCTTTTTGCATGATTTCACATGTATAATTTGCATTCTCAGTGAATATGAGAGGGATGGAGAGAGAATTCAGAATTCAAATGAATTTTTTAAAATAAATAACAAATTTGTTTTAACAGAAAGGAAGAAATGAAGCTACCAGGGGCCATAGTGTATGGCTTACACAGAAGTAGTTGAAGTCATGTAATATGTAGATCAGGTTAAGTAGAGGATTCAGGAGAAGGATAAGTGAAAGTCAAATCATTCATTTTTAGGGATTGCAACCTAACTTGGAAAGTGATGATGAAAATGGATATGACTTTGAGGGTGGTATAAGAAGACCTTTAAAGGATTTCAGATTTTTAAAAATATTTGATCCCTGAATTATGTTTTCAGGCAGAAAGTCAGTACCCTAACTTAATGTTTTACGTGTCTATTTATGTGTGTATGTGTGATAGATATGTGTGATAGACCCCTTTGGCAGCCTTGTTATCCTCTTAGTGATGTCTTTAAATACATAAAATAAAATACATAAGATTGCAAGAGAACCCAATTATATTGAAGTGAAATTATTTTTTAAAAAATTAAAGTGAATTTATGGATTCCAGTTTAAGAACCTCTGCCTTAGAAACGATGCCTTCCTTTTTATTGTGGATAGTAGTCCAGTGCCACAGGTTAATACAGCAAAACAAATTTTGATTGTTTATATTGCTCACATGCAGTGAGACCAAGACAAGGATGTCAGATTTCCCAGCACTGGACTTGGAATAGGAAATTCTAAACTCAAATCCTAACTTTATTAGTTAAAAGATATGTGATCACAGATTTATAGCCTAATTTCTCAAATCCTCAGTTTCTTCTTCTATAAAATATGTATTAGCTATTGTTACAGGATTGATACAAGAGGATTAGGATGAGGACCAATTCAATCCTTTTTCAGTCATATCCAATTCTTTGTGACCCCATTTGGAATTTTCTTGGCAAAGATACTGGAATGGTTTACCATTTCCTTCTATACTTCGTTTACAGGAGCAAACAAGGTTAAGTGATTTACCCAGCATCTCACAGTGAGTTAGTATTGGAGGCCAGATTTGAACTCAGGAAGATGAGTCTCCAGGACACTTTGTCATCTACCTCCCTGATGATGATAATGGTGATGGTGATGCAATTTAATTCTTATGCCAGAAATTTTACCAGACTTTTTTAATGACCTCACTGCCCCCTCCTGTTGTGATATAAAATTCCTAGATCCTAACTTTCTTCATCCTCCCATTTATAATGACTATTCAACAGCAGCCATTTTAAAATTTCTCCCTTTTTTTGTTCATGAAGACCATTTCATAATTTCTTCTAGCAAAGGTTGACTAGAAGAGAGCCAAAACAAATCTATCATCAGGTAGTTCCAGGGTGACATCTGAGGCTCTTGGAATCCCCAAACTCTGTGGGCATCCTGTATCTTAAGTCATCTAGTCCTCCCAAATAGAATGGTGCAGATGCATTCCACCAGCTTAGTTCCTCTTAGGAATTCTTCCAACATCAGCATAACTTTTGACTCAGAATGTAGTTACCTTTAACTTTTGACAAGTGTTAGTTGGACCAGTGGTTAAAGTAGCTAGGTCTCATATAGACCTAAGTTCAAGGCCTTCCTTTTAATCTATGTGATTGGTCAAAGTCACTTAACTTTTGTCTAACTCGGTTTCCTCAACCATAAAATGGGTTCTTGTAAGAATTGAATTAGACTATAATTGTAAAGTAATTAATATAGTCCCCCAGGTTTCTTAAGAATCAGATTAGATTATAGTTGTGAAGAAATTAGCAAAAAGGCAGTTAACTCCTTTATTTCCTAACTTTTAGACCTCTCAGAAGTGACATAACCAAACATTGAAGTCAGCAAATTCAGCATAACTTGCTTTAGACATTGTGTTCAAATGTCATGCCTTAAATATTCATCAACACTGAGAAGCTGGCTGTTTAAAAGAATCCACTCTCTATAAAAGAGTACCTGCTAATATATTTGTTTTATAAGCTCATATTTTTTGACTCAGATTTTTCTTAAAGTATATTAAGGTATTTTCTTAAGATAGCTATAATCTTGTACAAGTTGAGACAACTTGGAATTGGGACAGAAATGATAAAATAGAAACTCAGAAAGATTAAGTGACAGAATTATTTAACAAGCTTTATGAAATACCTGCTTTCAACTAGGTATCTGTGAAGCCAGGGAATACAAAGACAATAAATAAATAAACAAATCAATACCTGCCGTCAAGTTTTCAGTGAATTAGAGGAAAATAATGTGCACAGATAATAACGTGCATAAGTCCCAGAGACTTTGGGAGAAAATCAGGGATGAGTTTTATGAAGCACAAGGAAAGATGGAGTCTCTCCAGGCATGAGACTATTTATTCAAAGGCATAATGACAGGACTTGTAATGTAATATGTGGAGAACAAGTAGACCTATTTAGCTGAAGTGTTGAGAACCTGGGGTGGGAAGAATTAATGGGTAATCAGCCTGGAAAAAAAATAGGTTGAATTAAATTGTAAAAGGCTTTAAATTACAATGAGAAAAATGTGTACTTAATCTTGGAAGCAGGAAGAAGTTACTAAGTTTTTGAGCAAAACCTGTTTTTAGCAACACCAATTGGCAACCAGGGGTAGACAAGATTGGAAAGGAGAGCAATTAGAGGCAGGAAGGCCAATTGGGAGACTTCTGTAGCAGTTCAGAGAAGAGATGATGAGGATCTGAATTAGAATCATAGTCCAAGTAGAGACATATATGAGAGATATTTTGGAAATAGATCTGATAAGACTTATAATTGATTGGTTATGGGAAATGAATAAGGGTGAGTCAAGAATAATTTCCATATTAAGAATCTATGTGACTAGAAGAATGATGTGACTTTTGGCAGAAAAAGGTAAGTTAAGAGGAGTGGTTTTAGTAAATGAGTCATTTTGAATATTAAAAACATCTATATTAGCTACAAAGGGCACTAGAAGGAAGATACTATCTACATCCAAAGAAAGAACTGATAAATAGTAGGATGTATAGAATAATATTACATATATGTGTGCATACATATATATGTATATACATATGCACACACATTTATGTCTAATGGTAATCATTGCTAAGTGGGATGAAAGGAAGAAAAGAAATAAATGTACATGGTAATTTTATGATATATTTAAAAGGAATAGCAGTTGATGTGCAATCATTTTATTATACTATGCTATGAAAACACTTGTTTTATTTAATAAATGAAAAATAAAATTTAAAAAGTGACTTCAAACTCAGTATATCAAATTTACGTGAATTAAATTTGATATGCCTATGGTACTTCCTACTAGAGCTCTATTATATCTCCAAGTCTAGAGATATAAATAAGAGTTAAGAACTTTATATGTAGACTTAGATGTCATCATCATAGAGTTGATGGTTGAACCCATGGCAGTTAATGAAATCACCCACCAAGTATAGACAGAAAAAATAAGACAAGATAAAGTCCTGGGGTACATCTATGCTCAAATATATATATATATATATATATATATATATATATATATATATATATATATATATATATATATAATCTTCAGAAGGAGCATGCAGAAAAGGAGGAGGATCATTAACTATCAGCTTTCAAGTCTCATTGCTCTCCTTGTGCCTATGAGAATTTGAAGCTGCTCTTGTATATTTGGGAGGACTATAAGGAAGACGGATAGTGTTTGAGAACATAGGATACCATTCAGTGTCATTTAGAAACTAGCATACTTAAAAAAAAAGAAAAAAAAACAAACAAACAAAATTGCCCAGGGGAAAATGGATGCAATATAAAATGCCCAACAACAGAGATATTGCTTAAAAAATTCATTAATGTGATGGAATTTTCTATACTTATTGAAAATGTTAAATACTTGAATTATAACAATATATAGAGATATTTCTGTGAAATGTCATCAAATAAAATAAAAAACAAAACAAAACAGGACAACCAGTAGGTGAGTACATAGTAATTGAAGTCATAAAAACATGTTAAACATTAACAGGCTACCACACTTTTTGGATGAGCAATTTATGCAGGAAAAGTAGCAAAATTATTTTTTATCCAAAAAAATGTATAATATTTACAAAACAAGCCAGTCATATAGTGGTGTATAATAAGAGTATCTGGTGGAAATCCCCTGTTCTACATTCATATAAATTTGATGTCAAGAGATTGAAAGGAAGTCCCCTATCTTGTTAGATGGACTTCCCTTGAGAAATTTGCTGCAGAACATGAATGGAAATAGCAAGCACTAATTAGGCATGCATCATTTGGATTCTGTTTATTATGAGAGTACCCACATTAAAGAGATCACAATGCTATTGAAGTATTAAAATGTGAATATTAACAAATGTTTGGAAGTGAATTTGGATATATGGAAAGAGAGTATCAGTGTACAGTCTTCTGGAAGAAATTCAATATGGAGACACATATTTTAACCGTTGTTTTTAATATATAACATAAATACAGTTATGTTCCCCAAAGGAATGGCAGTCACTTACAACCATTTTAATTTATAAAATGTAACAGGAATCTACCCTTCTACCAGAGATTTATTTTCCTGGATTACACCATAGGTAAGGTTTATACCTTTTGTTCTGTCTAAAAAACTCATCAGTTAGAGTATGAGAAATGGCTGCTTCAACAGGAATCAAAAGGACTTCATGCCTACTAACAACTGCAGGGAATATAACTTCTTAACACAATTTATCTTGGATAAAACAGACATAAAAAGAAAATTTGTTGGAGTAATCTAGGGGCAGATAGATGGCATAGTGAAGTCCCTGGCCTGAAGTCAGGAAAACCTGAGTTCAAATCTGGCCTCAGGCACTTAATAGTTGTGTGACCCGAGACAAATCATTTAACCCTGTTTACCTAGTTTCCTCTTCTGGAGAATGAAATGTCAAGCCACAATATCAAATGCAGTCCCCAAAAGTTGGACAAACTGAGGAATGTCTAGCCCCATCTAAGCAACGCATTCATCTGAATGCTATGCAAGGCAATATGGTTAGCACTAAAATGGACTCATGATGAGACAGTTAGCATTGTAGAAAGATTCTCCCCAGGATGATAAGAACTCAATCTGCACCAGACACTGTCATAAATATCCAGACAAGAGCTGATCTTTTAGCATCTTATTTTTTAACTTAACATGAAAATCAATAATATGTGCCCCAAAAGAGAATCAGACTAGGGTATCATTTATAAAATAGATAAATTAATTTCATGGTGTACACAGATGATTTGACACCATTATAGCTGACACCCCTGCCTTCTTGACCAAAATGCTGAGCAGTATAGGATTACATTTTAAGGAACTAAATTTGTGTCTTTATTTATTGGTTTCTGGAAAAAGATATTCCCTATAAAGTTGCAAGTACAAAATCAGGGAAATCTCAGTAATGTCTGAGGAAAACACCTATTCTTACTGAATCCCCATTGTAAATTCTGCCAAAGATATGATAACTAATATGACTATATACCTTGTGAACAAGTCTAAATTAGTTTCTTGGCAGAAAATAGATCCAGTAAATATTTTCATTCTACCCTATATCTCATTCTACCTTTAAAATGTTGTGGTCCCCAAGAGTGCTCACAAACTCTTGGACAGAAAATTATAAAAAGATGCCAAGACATGGTTATATCTCCCCCAAAAAAAGCTGAAATTGAGCCCCTATAACTCCCCTATAAAATGAGGAAGATGAATCTGCTCCCATTATTTGTAGCAACAGATGTTAGGTTGATCATGAAGTAAGGCTTCTGGCATCAACCAATCTGGGCCAACTTTCCCACTGTTCTCTTAATGATGTAGAGAGAAGCAGAATCAAACATGACTCTCAATTGGAAGGCCTAACCACTTATTTAAATGGCCTTTGGAAAGACAGTTTGGATATAAGGACACTATAGCATCTTTCTTCTTATTCCAGCTGAGTAGTTTTCCAACAACAATTATGAGCTAAAATCTCAATTCAGTAGAAAGTAAAAAATGGCATCTTGACCCTATGGCTGAATGATAGTCTCTTAGTTGTAAGAGTGGAGAACTTGAAACATATACCAAGATATTATTTTAAATGGTAGCTAGTTGGCAAATTCAGGCAGGGTAAAGTGCAATCTGTTAACTCAATGACAGCAGCCTATTTTTATGAAGAAAGGATCTTTTACCTAATTTGTAGACTGGCAGTTTATTCATTGATCCAAACTAGACTGTACCCCATTGAATAGAATCAGATTTGGCTCTGGAAAAAAAAGCCCTTTCATCAGTATAAGAAAGCATCAAATAAAATGCTCCTACAAGTTCTCTGCCATTGTGCTTGGTCATTAGCTTATTAGGACTATCATGAGATAGTGTGATGATATTTTATATAAATTTGTTAAAATTATCAGAATGCCAGGAAAAAATTGAGATTCTTTTCGATGATTCCAGAAATGAGGGAGTCTTTATGATCTAACTTAGTCATCTTGGACAATAAGAACTGTAGTGCCACTATGATTAACATTATCATATCCTTTGAAAATAATTACTGTGCTTTCCAATCAGCCATGGCTGTTAAGATTGAGAAATAGATAGTCTATTAGCATCTGGCTTAGGAAGGCTATAGAGTATATTGCAGCTCAGTGATAGATAGTGGAAGCCTTAGGAGGATGAGATCCAGCTAATGACATTGTATTGTCTAAATTAAGGATTAGTCTGAAGTATGCTAGCGATATGAAGAAGGTGATGGTACAGGATGTGCACAAATCACATCTAAATTCCATCCATTATCAAAGGAATTGCACAATGGTCAGAATGAGCTCTTGAAAAAATATAGTAAGAAGCTATTTTATTAATTTACAGATAATGTAAAAAAAATTGAGTCACAAAAAAATTATATACAATGTTCCATAATGTCTCCTTGTAATTTTTTATGGTTGAAATATTCATATGTTATGCTTATTTCTTCAGATTTTATATTGTAGTTTAAATATTATGGAGTAATTAATTATTTATCTTTGTAGAAGGTAATATGTAATCACAACTACCTATTAAATTTCTTCACTTTAACATTAGTTGAATAAAGTAAAGTTTGTTTGTTTTTCCCCTTGTGGAGTTGTTTTAATTCATTTTTTTTTTCAAAAAAAAAAAAAATCAGTGACTGACAAAACCTAAAACTTACTCTAAAAAGTATTACATTTAGAGAAGAAAAATCAAATTGGAACAAAACAGTTATTAAGTACCTAAAGCATTTTTATTTTTGGTTAAAAGTATGTATTTCATTCATTTTACTTAAAATAAACTCATGTTTCTCTTTCTGATATTTTATGAAAATGAGACTTTTAAAAGTTAGATTAATTTTCAAGATTAAATATAGGAATGCATAAATTGTGTTTCAGAAAACAAAGGACAATTGCCATTTCAGTTAGAATATATTGGCTTTCATTTAAAATGTGAAACTAGTATTTGGGGAAGCAGAAAAGAAAGCTACCAACATTGTTTTATCATTTGCTCTCATATCAAGTAGTAACAGCAACAACGTTGTATACTACGTGTGCATGAGCACACACACATACACACACAAAATCCCAATACCCCCCATATCCATATATAATCAAAAGTTTCTTTCTTTCCACAGACATTTACTAAGTTCCCAAGAATACTCACTGAAGAGGAAATAATTTTACTGGCCACTAGAGGGTCTCCTGGCAGATGAAAAGTTTTTTTTGTATCAAAATTCATCTTGACTTTCTAAGTATTATTTTAAAAGCATATGTGTATTAAAACAAAACAAAAATCAACCTAAAAATCCTCAAACTTTTCACCATTGTCATGTTTTTCAATTAGTACAACAAACATATATCTCTTTCCCTCCCATCTCCCAGTACTTAGATTTATTCTTGTTCCTGGAATTGAAGTTTAAAATAAGTCCAGTAATGGCTTTCCAGCACTGCAAAGTTGTCTAAGCCTCGGGCCCCAGCATCTTCTAATGGAATCTGTCTGCTGTTTCACTGACACGGCTGCCTCTCACCCTGCAGAGGCAAATACTCCCTGGCAAAGTTTCTTAAATAAATATAATTAAATTAGATTTATATGATTTTTGAGCAAACTGTTCTACTTAATTAGTTTACATATACTTTAAGAAGTTTCATATGTTTTATAATTTAATAAATAATTGATGAAATATATTGCAGTTATCTTTTAAAATGCTAGGTAACAGTTCTGGAATGTAAATTTCCTATTTTATATATATATATATATATATATATATATATATATATATATATATATATATATATGTGTGTGTATATATATATAATGTATTATTTTTTCCTCTGTGGGGAAATCAGATTCTGTTTACATTCCTTTGATTTGTAGCACATTTTCTGGGACTATGACCCCATCAGCAACTGAAAGATTGCCTCTATTGGATTTTGAACTTTACCCTCAAAAGCCAAACTTGACCTTTCCTTCTAGGACTAGATTTTCTAATCCTAGTTACTTAGTAAGTGGCTATATTTAAAATGGTTGTTAAATACCCAGAAGCAGTGTGCACAAATGGACAGCAAGGTTTCATCAAGAACAGATCATCCCAGACTACTTTTGTTTCCTTTTTTTTTTTGGACAAGAACATGAAATTATTAGATGAGGTGAATACTATGGATATATTTTACCTAGATTTTAGTACAGTTTTTGATAAATTGCATTATCTATTATATAGATTTTAGTACAGTTTTTGATAAATTGCATTATATATTATGAGAGATATGGTATAGACAGTATGATCAAATGGCCAGAGTCAGAGAGCTAGGCATCTTTAACTTGAAGGAAAAAAGAAGACTCAGGAATGAATTCAAGTATTTGAAGGGCTGTCACATGGAGAACATGGGCAGAAGGCTTCTCCTCTAAATTCCAATTGCATTCTTTATCATCAATAATTCCTTTTAGAGATAATTTAGATGCCAAATTATAATTTAGTGGCCAAAAAAAAAAAAGACAATTAAATTCCATCCTGCTAGATTACATCTCAAAACTGTTTTTGTGTGAAGCATGGAGGGGCTCAGACTAAGTTGAGGTTTGAGGGGGAGTGCCTTAACTTTTTTTTTTTAACTTTCACAATACCTGTGAATATAGGAAGCAAGCCATGAGGTCTGCAGGGCTCCTGACTAGTCAGGTTTTATGGCAACGGGTGACTGTAAAATACATTAAGAACACATGGGGTGTCCAAATTAATAGAACATGTGTACAGTCTGCTTGTAGTATTATCAAAGCCAGCCCATGCTGTCAGTGGCGTCAGGGAACTGTAAGTAAGGCCAGAAGCACTCAACCACAAGTGTGTCAAATTTCAAATCCTTCTCTTGGAGCTGTCATAAAGAACCTGGTATGTGTATGTGCTGTTCCCCCACTTTGCATGCCCTGTTCCCCAAGGGTGCCCCTGTATGCCAGTCTTTCCCACCTCTTCATAATAGAGTTTAGTTGGTACCTACAGATTGTTTAGTCTAGCTTGTCATATGCTGTTATTACAGTGTAGGCCACCGTGAGCAGACCCATTCTGAGGTTAAATGGGGATATGCTTTGAAATGGCCGATCCCTTTCTTACCTTAGTTAGAAATCTTGTGATTTATTTATTTTTAATTACTCAAAATACATTAACATATAAAATGGGGAGTGTTGTCCTTAACAAATAAATGAACTCACTCTTTTCCTTTTTTCTACCCCTTTTTTCCTTTGTTCCCTCCCCTTTCTTTCTCCTTTTCTTTTGTTTTTCTCTCTGAATTTTTGCCTCTGACCCTCTTTCTCCTCCCTACCTTCCTTTCTTCATTCTTTTTCCCCTCTCTTTCATTCCCCCTTCCCTCTTTTTTTTCACTCCCTCTCTACTCCCTGCACCCCATCTCTACACACACACACACACACACACACACACACACACATACACCATAGTTTGGACAGCTTTGCATTGCCTCCTTAAGAATTTAACCATCTGGGGCAGCTAGGTGGCGCAGTGGATAGAGCACCAGCCCTGAATTCAGGAGGACGACCTGAGTTCAAATCTGATCTCAGACACTTAACATTTCCTAGCTGTGTGACCCTGGGCAAGTCACTTAACCCCAGCCTCAGGGGGGAAAAAAAAAAAAAAAAAAAAAAAGAATTTAACCATCTCTTGTCAAGTACTCATTGTGTGCAGAGCACTTTGCTATATTCTGGTGGTAGAAAAATGAAAACCAATACAGAATCAACCTCTTTAAGGGTATAGCCTTCTATTAGGGAGCATGGTAATCACATAAATAGGTAATTTAAAGTAGAAGTGTTAAAGGGGAAGGTAGAAATCCATGAAAATTTTAATTGGGTGTAGCACTTTCTTTGATAGAGTTTCATTGGAAAAATAACACTGGAGCTCGTCCTTTTGTTATTCAATCATTTTCAGTTATATTCAGTTCTTTCTGATCCCATTTGGGGTTTTTTTGTCAAAGAGATTGGAATGGTTCGCAATTTTCTTTCCTAGCTCATTTTACAGATGAAGAAACTAAGAAAAATAGAGCTAAATAATTTCCTTTGGATAAGATAGCTAATAAGTGTTTTAAGACCAGATTTGACCAGTCAAGAAGATGAATAGTCCTGACTTCAGATCCACTATTCTATCACCTACACTACCTACCTACCCTATTTATCAGACATATATTTAAAGGGTCAGGTGAGGGATATTTGTGAATGCATAGAAATAGAATATAACAAAATGAGTTTAGGGCACAGCCGGGGTATGCCTAGAGCATGGTGTCCTGCTGTGCCTGGGCTATGCTTTGTGAATGCCATGAGGAACAATTGAAATCCAGTTCAACTGGATCATAAAGTAATTGCATTATTTTAAATTATGGATGGAATCAATTGGAGCCCAATTGTGTAGGGTTTTATATGCTAGAGTAGGAAGTTTGTACTTTATCTTATAGGTAATGAGAAATCCCTAAGGATTGTTGAACTGGGTGGAGAATACCAGGGTCTGCCACATGCATTAGAAAGATTATTTTGGTAACTGATGGACGAGAGAAGGGTGAAATTGGAGGCAGAGACACTATAAAGAAGCTGTTATAATAGATTCTCAAGGGATGGTAAGAGCCACTGATGGTAAGAGTAAGATGCGTAAAAGAGAGGTGATAGATACTTGGTGGATTTGATGATTGACAGGATGAAGATGAAAAGAAAAGAGTTGAAAAGGTTTTAAACGATCATCACAACCCATTGTTAAGACAACCCACAGACTAAGCGGCTAACTATAAGCGTAAGTGCTCCACTCCAGAAAACTCACAACTTTTGCTTCACCAAACTTGGACTTCCATGCCTGAGTCCCCGTGATAAGCACAGATTAAGTAGTCCTTGAAAATTGGGGTGACATATTTTTGCTAGTCAGCCTCTAGAGGGCATTATAGCCAAAGGATAAATTTCTCATTCCCACGGATCAGGATCTTCCAGGGACGAGGGCAGGCCCTGCACTGACATTATGAAACCTGTATATCCTTCCAGTGTTTGCTGGGAGGATATGATTGTACAATAACTGGGAGGCTATATCTAGTTTCTCATTCTAAATATATAGAGGTAATCACAGAGTATAAGAACATTCGTATTTGCAGACTGAGGAAAGAAGGGAATAATTAGTGATGAATTTTTAAGTTCTAAAATATTTTAGAATTTGATACATCAACTACTTAGAGTAACGCAAACTAATAAAGTACTAAGTAAGTGGCTACGGTTAAAGAAATACCTGAAAACGTTTTTGAGCTGAATACTTTTGTCTATAAATGGGTATACTAAACTGCAAAAGCATACGATTTCTTTTGAGTAGAAGGCATATTCTTGTTTACACCATTAATTTACATAGGGAACAGTTTAATAAAAAGGTAAACATTGAGGGGACTTGAGTTGAATTAATTTCAACCGTCATAATTAGCAAAGTCTAAGCCTTAGTTTTTTTTCAGGATACAGAACAAAATTTTTATAGTCTCGCAGTGGTCCTCAAACTTTTTAAATAAGGGCCGGACTATAGTAAAAACAAAAGCTCACGCTCTGTCTCCACCCCCTCAGCCCATTTGCCATAACCTGGCTGGCTGCATAAACATCCTCAGCAGGCCACATGTGGCCCGTGGGGCCGTAGTCTGAGTGGAAGATGGAGTGGAGTGTAGGGAATGTCTTGAGACAAGGAGGCTATCACAATAGGAGGCTATTGTGATAGTCCAAACTGTGCAGTGATAAGGGCCAGAAATAGGGGAGTGGCCCTGTGAGCAGAGAAAAAGGTTACATAATAAAAAGATTTTGCCAGGAAGTGGATTTGTGAGATGAGGTTGAAAAGTCCAGTATTCTAATGAGTTTTCAAATTTGACTGACTGGAAGGATGCATAGCACTTGCATAGTACTTTCTTTTTTATTATTATTATAGCTTTTTATTTACAAGACATATGCATGGGTAATTTTACAGCATTGACAATTGCCAAACATTTTGTTCCAATTTTCCCCCTCCTCCCCTCCACCCCCTCACCCAGAGAGCAGGTTGACCAATACATGTTAAATATGTTAAAGTATAAATTAAATGCAATATATGTATACATGTCCAAACAGTTATTTTTGCATAGTAATTTCAACCACGATCTGATGAGTTTGGTTTGGGGGGAAGATTAGGGATTCTGCTGGACCTGGAGGTGCATACCTGTAATTCTAAGGAAATTGAGGCTATTGGAACTCTGGAGCTCAAGAGTTCTTAGCTACAGGGGATCGGGTATCTACAGAAAATTCAATATGGTGAATCCTTGGGAGCTGGTGTGGAGTAGGATGGTGCATCAGGTTGCCTGAGGAGAAGTGAAATAGTCCTAGTTATAAACAAAGGACCCAAAGGTGTGATAATCAGTAGAAGGAATAGTCCTTATACTTCCAAATTAAGTGGAATTGGGAGAGCAAAAGGAAAGGGAGAGAGAGGAGAGAAGAAGAAACAGGAGGGGAACAGAGAGAAAAAAGAGAAGAAAGAGGGGAAAGATGAGGGAAGAAGAGGAAAATTAAAAAAAAACAAGAAGTAGGGAAGGAGGGGGGAAAGGATGGGAGGAGTAAGATTTATGAAAAGGTGGAATAATAGGAAATTATCTAAATGAGGAATTTCAGAATTCATGATCATAAAATAATCATTGAAAATTTTATAAAGTAGAATATGAGCATGTAAGTAATATCAATTTAGTAATGCATCTTTTTAGGGTTTTTGCACCTAGATAGGGCACTAGGTCCATAGTCAGGGAGACTCATATTCCTGAGTCCAAATCTGGCCTCAGATACCTCCTACCTGTGTGAACCTGTTTGCCTTAGTTTCCTTATCTGTAAAATGAGCTGGAGAAGGAAATGGCAAACTACTTAAGTATCTTTTCCAAGAACACACAAAATAGGATACCAAAGAGTCAGACATGACTGAAAAACAACTGAACAACAATAAGGCATCTGTTTTATGTTTCTAGTGCCACATATTTATATAGATATATTTTTATTAAAACTTTTTATTTTCAAAACATATGCATAAATAATTTTCAACATTTACCCTCGCAAAACCTTGTGCTCCAATTTTTTCCCTTTTCTCCCTACCCCCTTCCCTAAATGGCAAGTAATCCAATCCAATGTGCAAATCCTCTCTCTATACATATTTCCACAATTATCATTTTGCACAAGAAAAATCATATCAAAAAGGAAAAACATGAGAAAGAAAACAAAATGCAAACGAATAACAACAAAAAGAGTGAGAATATCATGTTGTATTTCACATTTGATCCCCACAGTCTTCTGTCTGGGTGTAGATGCCTCTCTCCATCACAAGACCTTTGGAACTGGCCTGAATTATCTCTGTTGAAAACAGCCATGTCCATCAGAATTGATCATTGTATAATCATGTTACCGTGTACAATGATCTCCTGGTTCTCCTCATTTCACTCAGCATCAGTTCATATAAGTCTCTCCAGGTCTCTCTGTATTCATCCTGTTGGTCATTTCTTATGGAACAATAATATTCCATAACATTCATATATCTTAATTTATTCAGCCAATCTCCAACTGATGGGCATCCACTCAGTTTCCAATTTCTGGCCACTATAAAAAGGGTTGCCACAAACATTTGTGCACATATGGGTCCCTTTCCCTCCTTTAAGATCTCTTTGGGATATAAGCCCAGTAATAACACTGCTGGATCAAAGGGTATGCATAATTTGATAGTCCTTTGGGCATAGTTTCAAATTGCTCTCCAGAATGGTTGAATCAGGTCACAACTCCATTAACAATGTACGTGTCCCAGTTTTCCCACATGCCTTCCAACATTCATCACTGTCTTTTTCAGTTGTCTTAGCCAATCTGACAGGTATACACACATATTTTACAATATTTATGTTTTGTCTTCCTTTGTGTAATATAGTTCTTGGCATATGTTAAGCCATTAATAAGTATTTATTGACTGATTTACCCTGTATTATTCTGGAAATATATGAAATGGAATTAGAACCCAGGACTACTTCTGACTCAAGTTTTTTTTTTTTTTTTAATTATACCATTTATGTCAGGATGTTGTCTCTGTCCATAAGCATTTGAAAGGTTGGAATGTGGAAATGGGATTTGAATTATTTTGCTCAGTCCTCCAAATGGGTGGAAGCTAGTTATGGAAAGGTGGATTTTTGACTCACTATATTGAAGGAAAAAAACCTTTCTAATAATGAGAGTTGTCTGAAAGTAGGATTTGCTGGCCTAGGGAATAGTGAATTCCATATCACTAGAAATCTTTAAGCAGAGGCTTGTTGAAGTTGTAGAAGAGAATGTTGTACAAGTGTAGGGGTTGGGGACAAATAAGGTGACAACAGAAGCTATTCTGTCTCTGAGGGTTTCATCATTTTGTCATGAGTAAGTGATTGAACTTCTCAGTATCTCCTTGTCCTCATCTGTCCAAGAAGATTGATTCTGCTTACTTCACGTGATTGTTTTGTAAACTATAGCTACAACATTGATATAAGTTATTAATATTATCTGTATTATACAAGCAATAGGTAACTTATAAAAGGAGTTAGAGTATTATTATATACATCTTGTTCACTAACTCCAGCAAAATGATATCTTAGTTGTACATGTGTAAATGATATCTGATTTCTCACCATGTTGGGAAAGGTCTCATGTCAAACACTTCCCCTCAGTTTTTTCCTCTGGATGCATTAGACAAGAAGATCTCTCATATCCCTTCTAGTTCCACATCTGTTAGCTTCTTGGATCCACAGGAGCCAGGTGGGTTTTGGGATGAATTTGAGCTCCCAGCAGATCCCCAGTCCTTTTATTCTTGACTCATTCTGGACCAGTAGGATTGAAACCTTTGGCGAGTTTTCTGGGCTGAGGGTGAAATTCCTGACCCCTTGGACTAAGCCACACACAAGCAGGAAATGGCCTGACTAGGCTTCAATCCCACAGCTTGCTCTCTGCAAGAAATAAATGTGAAATTCACCTTCCCACAGTTCAGGATGACCGCCCTCCAACTTTCCATGCCGGGAAAGGAATTTCTTATGTTATCTCTTAAGAAGAAAAAAAAGAAAAGATATTATTAAAAAAGGTTTCAAGGAAAATACAAGGAGAAAGTAAATGATGCATAATCACAGATTCTAAAACACCCAGATTTCACAAGGTACAGGAAATAAATGACTAAGAACAGTAAATTCCAGTCCTACTCTTCCCCCCCCCCCCCAGAAAAGGTTATAATGATAAATTCCTGTATTCTTCCAAAAGACAAGCATGCAGCAAGCAAATTCCTGTTTGATTGTCCCTTAAAACACTAAACACAGTGTCTGGCATGGGACTATATGAGTGCCTCTCTCTGTCCAATCTACAAATTTAAAAATAAAAATTTCTGACAGATGAAAGGTTTGCAAAGTATTTCATAAATGATATCTTAATTATACAATTATCCTTGTGATGTAAGTAGTATAGCACTCATTATCCACATTTTATACATAAGAAACATAGAAAGGTTAAGAATAATAATAACTAGTAATAGTTAATATTCATATAGCACTAACTGTGTGCTGGGCAGTATACTAAATATTACAATATATAATATAAGTATAATAAGTATTACAATTATCATCTCATTTGATCCTTACAACAACCTTGAGAGTAGGTGCTGTTATTATTAGCCCACCTTTACAATTGAAATTCAGGCAAGCTAATAACAACAACTAACATATTTTGGGCACTGTACTAGTACTTTACAATTATTTTCTTATTTGATTCTCATAACATTCAAGGTAGGGAGGTAGATAAATTATCCCATTTTTCAGTTAAAGAAACGGAGGTAGATATAAATTAAATAACTTGCTCAAAGTCACACAGCTAGTAAACTTTTAAGTTCTGAATCCTTTCTGACTCCAGGTCATTGATCATAATGTGTTCTCTATTTGCCCTTAAAACATCTTACTGTGCAGTAATTATAACATGGAAGTAAGAAGTCTTCTACCATAATTTAAAAAACTGATTAAACTAAAGCACAGCAGTGAAAGCTAGTTTCTCTATTTAAGTCAAATAAATAGGGATAACTAAGGAAGAAAATTGACTTCCAAATGATTTTTAATTTTTTTAGACCTTAAGTAAGGGAGACAGTAGAGTGTGGTGGAAGGAATCTTGGAATAGGAATTAGTAAGTCTACAAAGATTTGAATCTCCTACCTGCCACTTACTACCTGTGTAGCTGCAGGCAAAAAACATATTCTCTACTGACCCCATCATTTTTCTGAGTCCCTTAAATCTCTGTAACCTTGTGGGGAAAGGACCATAAAATTTCTTTCTTCTCCTCTCCTTTATCCCTTACTCCAGGAAAGCAGTAAACTATCTAATTAGTAAGAATAGGCATGTGATTTCACTGGAAATAGGATTCACGAAGAGGTTAGGAAACTTTCCTTACCAATGTAAGTGAGCAGTGAGCTAATGTTAGTTGTAAGATCCTGAACAAGTCATTAAACAAGTCTGCATCTCAGGTTTCTTTGTCTATTAAATATGCGTGATAGTAGCTATATCGTGTATCTCAGAGTTCTTATTAGGATCAGCTAAGAAATTCTGTATAAAATACTTTGTAAATCTGAAGTGCTAAAGAAATGTTACCAGTTATTATTGTATTTATATAGTCTGTGCAAATAGTGAATGTAAATTTAGAAATAAAAAGAACCTTTGTGCTCCAAGACCTTCATTTCACATATAAGGAAACTGAGTTACAGAGAAATTTAGGGATTTGCCCAAAATGATACACTTATATATTGTAAATAGGGAATTTCCCACTTTTGCCACAAGGATGGGAGAGACAACCCTCAACAAAGGTAGTCTGGACATGTACCTAAACTCTGTTATCCTCAAGAAAAAAGAAAAGCTAAAATGTTTACAAAAGACTATGTGATATAGTAGAGAAATGTATTTGAAACCAGATCTTACTTCAAATCTTGTCTCTTGACATATCCTGGCTTTGTGACTGGATAAATCAGGACATTACTGATCTCTTCACCTGGGAATTCTCAATACCAATGAAATCACAGGTTCTCTTTCCCTCCCCCCCCCCTTCTCTCTCTCTCTCTCTCTCTCTCTCTCTCTCTCTCTCTCTCTCTCTCTCTCTCTCTCTCTGTATGGGTGGGGGTGGATGTATCTGTGTGAGTGTGTTTTTCCCTATGTTTCTGTCTCCCTCTGTCTATCTGTCTCTGGGTTTGTTTCTGTGTGTGTGTGTATTTTAGCAATTTAAAGTTAGCAAAATGCCTTACATATATGAGGTGTTCTAAAAGCCTTAGTACAGTTTTAAGGGGTTTGTTGTTGTTGTTTTAAAAACTTATACTTTCAGAGCTATTATCAGGATCAAGTGAGATAATATAGGTTGTCCCAAAAGTACAATATTAGTGTCAGTTACATTAGTAAATTACTTTTGGAATACCCTATATTCTCTCACTTTATAATTATTACTATCTTCATTCTGAGGAAATAAAGATTGAAAAAAGTTAAATGATTTACCAATCTATTATAAACATCAGTATCAGAATTTAAATTCGGTTTTTCTTCACTTCAGATTAATTATCTACTATATCTATTATACCACGAAGCTCCCAGTAGCAGAACTTCATTCACAATTCACAATTCAGATCACAACCTTCTGACTTAAAAACTGGTGATCTTTCTATTATGAGTTACTACCATTTGAACAATGTCTTTTGACCTGAATTGCATTGAATCCAATCCCTTCAAAATTAGACTTTTGCAATTCAATGATTCCAAGTCAAATGAAGTTAAAGGATTAAAGAGATTTTTCAAGCATTCTCCCCAGAGGGCAGAAGGATAATCATGAAGCAGTCCCAACACTCCTCCTACGAACATTTCTCATGTCATCCAGGATTCCTGGAGCCAGGATTCTAGACTGAAATATGAGAGGAAGACAGAGCTTAGATTTAGGGTTTTTTTCTTCTACTCGAGTGGGAAATGTAGGTAGGGAAGGAATGAGCAAATGGTATCATTTCCATGAATCTTCATCCCCGAGTGACTTCTTACAATTAGCCATTGACCTTTCAGTTTGATAGCCTTCCCTCTATGTTTCCACCAGGACTTTTACAGGACTTCCTTTGGGCATGGAGCCATATTCTTCTAACATTTTGTGATATGGCTTCACCTCCCGCTACTCTGCTAGAATGTTCATGGGGGAGACACATCTAAAGGAGGGTGGCCTCCTTTAAATTTCCATCCCATTTATCACTCTGGGTGCGTCATCCCAGAGTTCGGATATATTTGGGGAAATCACAGAGCCAAGTCATCTCAAGGCAAAAGCAAACAAGTGTGGTGTCTCAATCAAATGCAATAGGGCAAGCCTAGAAACACTGAGAGAACTAGGAGGGTTCATGGTAGCCACACCACTAAGAAAAATGATTGAGAACAATCGCAGGAAACTTCTAAGGGTGGAAACAATAAATTGAACACAACCCAGAGTTGGAGGAGCTTCCTGATTGGCTTGATCAACACCAAGCAGGAACACTTAGAATAACCTTGAGATTATCCCCATGGGATGACATATCTCTATGTTCAGGAGGAATTCATCATGTGATCATGTACAACATGGGAAGCTTTTGAAAAACAACATCCTTTAAAAGGGTCACTGGGAGGATGAATCTGGAGGTTACCATGCCTGTACTCTAAAACAATGGTCTCCAATCTTTTTTGATCTCTATCTTCTTTAAGTAAAAAGTCTTTCAAGATACTCCATAGACATGTATCCTATTTACTAACTTAACTTGAAAAAAAGAAATTGAAGAAGGATGAGATAATGCTGAAATAAGATTTGATTCTGAAGTCAATAAGGAACTATTTTTGTTTATAAAGGAAAGGAAGGAAAGGGGGAAAAAAAGGAAGGGAATAATTATTTACATAATTCTTACTAAGTGTAAAACACTGTATTAAGTGCTTTTTACAAATACTATCTCATTTGAACCTCACGATGACCCTAAGAAGAAGGTGCTATTATTATTATCCCCATTTTATGTTTGAGAAAACTGAGACAAACAGATTAAGTAACTTGACTGGGATTATATCTGTGTCTAAGGTCTGATTTGAGCTCTTTCTAAGCCATTATTCCAATAGCTATTTCTAGAGAAATAACATGGAAAGTGTTATAAATATTCCTTGTGGAAGATGATATAAGTTGTTCAGTTGTTTCAGTTGTGTAGTAATCTTGTTGATCCCTTTTGGAGGTTTTCTTGGCAAAGATATGAGAATGGTTTGCCTTTGCTTTTTCCAGCTCATTTTACAGATAAGGAAACTGAGGCAAATAGAGTTAAGTGACTTGGCCAGGGTCACACAGCTAGTGTCTGAGGCCAGATTTGAACTCGAGTTAGCCATACAAGCAAAATGAGTCTTCCTGACTTTAGGCCAAAAGCTCCAATCACCTAAGTGACACAATGGCATAGTCTGGAGTTAGAAAAGACCAGCCTCAGACACTTCTTAGCTGTGTGATCTTGAGCAAATCACTTTACTCTGTCTGCCTCAGTTCCTTGATCTATAAAATGAGCAGAAGAAGAAAATGGCAAATCACTTCAGTGTCTTCTACCAAGGAAATTCCCCAAATGGGATCATAAAGAATCAGATAATTTAAGTCTTCTTCAATAGTTAGGCAAGAGATGATAAGGAGCTAAATGAAGATGGTAGCTCTATAAGAGAGGAGGGGACAGTTAGGAGAGATGTTGTGGAGATAAATATAAAATTTGACAACTGATGAGTTATATGGGATGAAGGAGAATGAAGATGATATTGGGTTGTAATCCTATGTGAATGGAAAGATGCTTAAAGGGAAATGTAGAAGAAGAGAGAGCTGAGATTAAAGATCCCAGTGCATCCATACCAGCTCATCTTGGGTAACTCACTCTATCCCACCTAAAATGAAAAGGGAGGAAATGGATTCCTACTTATAAGTCAGCGTTCTGGAACATCATCTGGAACACCAAACTTGCTCTCCAAGAGCTGCGTTTCTCAAAGCACCTATAGCTAGGAGGTAATTCAGCACAGGGAAATTTAGGGAGTGAAATTTTATGGCCAGTTTCATAACTGGGTACCCAGATGGCAGCTAGAACTGGGTGAGGAAGAGTGAGGCAGGTAGCTTGCAGCACTGCAGGTAGAAGATGGGACTGGAGGTATTGATTACTTGGGGAGGTAAAATATAATTCATTTTTTTCCATCCTGCAACTAATATCGAGACCATGATTCTAGATTGAGTTTACCACCCATAACTCAGTTCCTTTCTGTCAACCTCCTTTGTTCTGACTTTCATTTTCAAACTTACTTTTGGACCTATCAATTTTTTTATTCACTTTGTCCATTATAATTTGGCCTTTAATGCTAAAAGAATAAAGCAAGATATTAGAGAGTTTATGTTTTGGTGGTTTCTTTGATGAGTTTTTTCAGAATCAGGACTGTAGCCAATTTTGTAAACATTGAAAAGTAAATACTATTTTTCAGATCTAATTGGAAGACTAATGCTAGAAAATAACTATTATAATTTCTAAGCAGATGACTTTCAGATCTTGTTTATCTAACCTAAACCTCTCTCCTGACTTCCATTCTTACATTTCCAACTTTGCCTATTAGATATGTGGAGTTGGATGTTCCATCATCTTCTTAAGCTCAAAATGCTAAACAGAACTCACTGACTTTTCCTTTAAACTCTTCCCCTTCTTAACTTTACTGTTACTATCACGAGCATTACCATCCTTATAATCACCCATGTTTATAATTTAGGTGTCATCCTTGATGAATCATCCAGGTCTCTTCCAAAGTTGTTGATTCTACCTTCATAGCATCTATTGTATATCCCATATTCTATGTGGTTTTTATGAAGGATTTTCTCAAGTGGCAGGGAGAGGGAAGGAATGCAGGAACACACTTTAAAACTTAATTATCATCATTAACATTTTCTTAAGTCTAGACAATTAGCAAAATAATAAATCATCTCTTCTGACTGTCCCTAGTGCAGGGAAATATGAGACTAATATTTAGATTATTATAATAGTTTTCCAGTTGGATTCCCCCCACCTCAAGTCTCTCTTCGTTTGAGTATATTTTCCACTGATTTTTCAAAGGGATCCTCCTAAATGCTGGTCTGGCAATGTCACTCTCAGTCTCTGTCTTTTTTAGTCTCCATCTCTTTCTCTCTCTGTGTGTAGCTATCTGTCTGTCTGTCCGTCTCTCTCCCTTCTTTCTCTTTCTTGTTCTTTCTTGCTCACTCACTCTCGCTCTGTGTGTGTCTCTGTCTTTTTGTCTGTGTGTCTGTCTCTCTTTTATTCTTACACATGCGTATAGTATCGCTCCAATACTTCCCTATTGCCCCCATCAAATTTTTTTTTAATTCTGTTTTACTTTTAAAACCCTTATAACTTCCCCCCTTTCTCTTTCCTACTTTTACACTATCCCCACAAACACATCTACCTCAAGTATTCTGTAATCTAGTGATGCTAGTCTTGTTGATGCCTCTCCATGATACTCCATCTCCTGACATTTTCATTGGTTTCCCCTAAAGCTTGGAGAAAGCTTGTTCATATGAAATTGTTTGAATGTAGTCTTTCCCAGAGGGCAGGGGATGAGTACTTGCTTGGCATATGGTAGGCCCTTAATAAATGCCAGTAGATTTGTTGAAATATGGTTCTTACTCTACCAGGAGTATAAAGTAGAACCTAACATGTATAAATAGATTTCTCTGAGGAAATGACTTTTAAGTTTCAACTTGGATTGCCAGAACCCTACCTTCTTTTAATGCAAAAACAGTACCTAACATGCTATCCTTGGTAGATAATAGCAACATAAGAATTTTCCAGTTTTCTCTGACTAGCATCCTATTGATCCCAAATTTCTCTTATTTATTTCAAGGGTCTTCTGCTATCACCCTCAATCATAATTTCTCTTCCTCCAGATGAGACCTAAAACAGCCCTTTCTAATAATTGGTAAGCCTGTCCTCCTTTGGTCACTTAATATGAACAGTAGATAGTTATGCCGAGTTTGTACATGGAGCACTGGAACTGGGATTCAGGAAGATCTATGTTCAAATCCTGCCCCAGAAATTTGCTAGCTGTAAGCCTCTGGACAATCCACATAGCCTCTGCTCTTCTCCAAAATGGGGTTGGGAGTGATCTTGATGGACACCTTTAGCTCTCCTTCTGTGACCCAATAATCCCATACCCATGGGACTATCCATGTAAGCACAAATGATGCTATTCAAAGTAACATAAAAAAGGTTATAAAGAATTATGAAATACCCACCATTATTGAAAATTTTCATCATTACTGCCCCTGATGTTAAAGGACATTAGAATAGAATAGCAGCTGGTTAAAATGGCTTGAGAATATGATTTTGCAGAAACTGGAAACTATGTGGATGACCATCAATTGGAGAATGGCTGAATAAATTGTGGTATATGAATATTATGGAATATTATTGTTCTGTAAGAAATGACCAGCAGGATGATTTCAGAAAGGCCTGGAGAGATTTACATGAACTGATGCTGAGAGAAATGAGCAGGACCAAGAGATCATTATATACTTCAACAACAATACTATATGATGATCAATTCTGATGGACATGTCTCTCTTCAACAATGAGATGAACCAAATCAGTTCCAATAGAGCAGTAATGAACTGACTCAGCTACACCCAGTGAAAGAACTCTGGGAGATGACTATGAACCACTATATAGAATTCCCAATCCCTCTATTTTTGTCCACCTGCATTTTTTATTTCCTTGTACACTATCTTAAAGTCCAATTCTTTTTGTACAGCAAAACAACTGTTTGGACATGTATTCATATATTGTATTTAACTTATACTTTAACATATTTATCATTTTATATTTAGTCAACCTGCCATGGGGGAGGCGGGGGAGAGGAAAAGTTGGAACAAAAGGCTTTGCAGTTGTCAATGCTGAGAAATTACCTATGCATATATCTTGTAAATAAAAAACTATAATAAAAAAGAGAATATTATTTTGATTTCTGGGTTATAACCTAAAATATAGGGGTCATGCATGGATTGTACCAAACAAAGAATAACAAAAATATATATTTGCCTGGATATTTGTCTATTTGATGCGATAGAGTAATCTCGTAGAAAGAGAAAGAAAAAGATGTCTAACAATCTAGTTATTATCATAGAGTATAAAAAGTATAATAGAGAAAGTTCATGGAAAAGGTGTAAGTGAAAGGGGGCTTTTAAAGTTAAATTAGATGTGAAGAGATTAAGTTATGACTCTTAGTTATGACTTCCAGATTCATACTCCCAATGATCCTTGATAAAGAAATGTTTGAAGTTTTTTGTTGTCAGTTTTTTGTTGTTTGTTTTATTTTGTTTTTTTTTTTAATAGTCAGAATGAAACGTTTTCTCTATCTAGATAGAATCATTATGCCAAGAATCTGGGAAATTGAGACAAATACTGTACTGGGATGAAGGAAAGTAAGACAGCAACATCACGAATGCTTAAGACCCTATGCCATGGTATAGTAAAACCAGCATAACTGCAGCACCTATTGCAGGAAATGAAGAGATAAAGAAATGTCACAAAGAACTTTAGAAAATCCTCCAAACCATATCAACAATTAATTTGATACTTTTTGACTTCAGAAAGAAGGAAAAGATGGTGATGAACATGCTGGGAAATAGGCAAGGATGTTGGAAATCTCAACTGAGAATAACGTACGCAAAGTATTTTACAAATTCTGTATAAATGAGCTGTATTAGTGCAGTTCTAGTTCCAAGGCCTCTAGTCTCATGCTGACTTCATTCCCTAAACTTTCTTCTGAATTTTTACTGAATTCCACCAACATTTACAAAGCAATACAGGAGTGTGTTGGCAAATGTTTAACGATGAGGCAATCTGGAGGGGGAAGAAATGCATGGATGCACAAGTTAAAGCTTACTTAGCATTATTAACACTTTTGGAAGTCTAAACAAGTAACAGAATAATAAATCAAATTCTGATTTGTGGCAATTGCTCTAGCAATTCTAAGAAGCAAAAGCTCAGAGTGAACTTAATAGTTTGCTCTCTCAAGCTAGTTACACCTGGCTCCAGCACATCCCTGAAATTAGGGCTTGGTTTTGAGAAACTCTAGGCATGTGAGTTAGGATTAAATTGAGCTTAGATTACATAAATTTATGCCTTCTAACTCCTGATCTAGGTTTCTTTCTACTATACCCTGCTACCTTCCCATAAACTTACTGCTTAAAAAATTATCAGACCATTAATATTTATATGTTATGAAGAGATTATACACTGACTTGATCGCTCTGTCAATAAATACAAAGTCACAAATTAATATAGTTCTCTGTATCTAGCTGGCCTCAAACCAAGCCATACTATGCTTTTTATTCAATTCAGCTTTCTTCCTTATCCATCTTCTTACCACCACAAGTGTTTTATCTACCCCTGCCACCTATTTTTTATCTTCCAAGACCAAACTCCCCTTCTCTTGGTAATCTTGGAGGCTACCAAGATGTTTGCCTCCCTCTTTTGGAATGTAAGCTTCTTTGAAGCAAAATGTTTTGCTTCTATATTTGTATCCCTAGTACTCAGCACAGTGCTTGATATATACATAATAAGTGCTTTGCAAACCATTTCTTAATTCACTCATATATTATAACATACACATGTGTCTATATATTCACATACAAATGGCGAATTCATCCCACTACTACATTCCTTTTTTTTCTCATTATATACATTAGTCTTTGGGAACATAACAAAATTATTTTTTCTGTATTTAATATGGATTTTTTGTATATCTGCTTCTACAATTATAAGGGATTTTTGGGCCTTTTCTAAAAGGTTGGAATTTCTTCCATGCCATTTCTCATACTAAATGATCTTTCATTTTCTATTCCTGCCTTATGATAATGTAAAGTCTTGTCCTTTATAAGTAAAGCTGGAAACCCAAAGTTAATATAAGGTCCACTTAAATACCTTTCAGAACAGAAAACCAAAGAAAGTGGCATGACTTAAAATTGATTGGTGTTGTGTGTGTGTGTGTGTGTGTGTGTGTGTGTGTGTGTGTGTGTGTGTGTGTAAATGAATTGAGTCACAAATGAGAAATATTTATATGACTACTATGGAAACAAGTGTATGATCTTTGGAGAAATGGAAATAGTTCTCACTGCCTAAATCATTAAGATCTTCATAATATTCTAATTGCAATAGATTTTTTCCCTAAAACTCATAAACAAAACAAAACAAAAGAGTTTTATGGACTTCATTACATGTAGTTTTACTTAAATGCACTGTAAAACACCAACTTTCAGTGAAAGGTCAACTTTATTTAGTCATTGATAGTCATATTTGACACTTTGCAACCCCATTTGGGGTTTTCTTAGCACAGATACTGGGATGGTTTGTCATTTCCTTTTCTAGCACATTTTGCAAATAATTAACTGGGGAAAACAAATGACTTGCCCAGGATCATACAACTAGTAAGCCAGATTTGAATTCAGAAAGATGAGTCTTCCTGACTCCAGGTCTGGCACTCTGTCCATTAAGTCACCAGTTGCCCACGCATGAGTTATAGTAAGTGTCTAATAAATGCTTGTTGACTAGTTCAACAAGTTGACTGACTCGATTTATGTAAATAATTGAGATTAGAGGGATTAGAATTAACATATCAATTTGTTTGAATTTTTAACTTGCCTTCTTTCCATCTGGCACACAGACTGGTATTCTTGATATTCTCTGGGACATACACAAACATACCACATGATGCATAGTTGTGGATGTATTTGTTTTTTAGATGTTTCCTATAGGTAATAGCTTGGAGGATTTTTGTTTTTTTGTTTTGTTTTTTTACTTGTCCAGCCTGTCACTTGCTTTTATTGTTGTTGTTTGTTTTATTGAATTGTTTATTCTATTTACATTTCATGTTATAAAAATTAGGTTTATATCTTCCTTCATCTGCCTCTATTTTTTATAAAATTATGATTTTTAGTCAGGAACTATATGAGCAAAGTTACAAAACACTTTCCACACAAATAAAGTCAGATCTAAACAATTGCAAAAATATTAAGTGCTCTTGGATAGGCCAAGCGAATATAATAAAGATGACAATTCTCCCTAAACTAATTTATTTATTTAGTGCTATCTCAATCAAACTCCCAAGAAACTACTTTAATGACCTAGGGAAAAAAACAACAAAATTCATCTGGAAGAACAAAAGTTCAAGAATTCCAAGGGAACTAATGGAAAAAAAATCAAATGAAGATGGTCTAGATGATCTAAAACTAATCTAAAACTATATTATAAAACTATAAAAGTATATACAGAGGTCACCAAAACCATTTGGTATTGGCTAAGAAATTGACTACTTGATCAGTGGAATCGATTAGGTTTACAGGACAAATAATCATTAACTATAATAATCTAGTGTTTGACAAACCCAAAGACCCCAACTTTGGGATAAGATTTCACTATTTGACAAAAACTGCTGGGAAAACTGGAAATTAGTATGGCAGAAACGAGGCATTAACTCACACTTAATACCATACACCAAGAAAAGATCAAAATGAGTTCATGATCTGGGCATTAAAAAAATGAGATTATAAATAAATCCTCCTATGGAGGAGGAAGGAATTTGTGACCAAAGAAGAACTAGAGATCGTTATTGATCACAAAATAGAAAATTGTTATCATATTAAGTTAAAGAGCTTTTGTACAAACCAAACTAATGCAGACAATAAACTGGGAAAACATTTTACAGTTAAAGGTTCTGAAAGGCCTCATTTCCAAAATATACAGAGAATTGACTCAAATTTAGAAGAAATCAAGCCATTTTCCAATTGATAAATGGTCAAAGGATATGAACAGATAATTCTCAGATGATGAAATTGAAACTATTTCCACTCATATGAAAGAGTGTTCCAAATCACTACTGATCAGAGAAATGCAAATTAAGACAACTCTGAGATACCACTACACACCTGTCAGATTGGCTAAGATGACAGGAACAAATAATGATGAATGTTGGAGGGGATGTGGGAAAACTGGGACACTGATACATTGTTGGTGGAGTTGTGAAAAAATCCAACCATTCTGGAGAGCAATTTGGAATTAAACTCAAAAAGTTATCAAACTGTGCATACCCTTTGATCCAGCAGTGCTACTACTTATAGTCCCAAAGAGATATTAAAGAAGGGGAAAGGTCCTGTATGTGCAAAAATATTTGTGGCAGTCCTTTTTGTAGTGGCTAAAAACTGGAAATAGAATGGATGCCCATCAATTGGAGAATGTCTGGGGAAATTGTGGTATAGGAATATTATGGAATATTACTGCTCTGTAAGAAATGACCAGAAAGATGAATACAGAAAGTCTTGGAGAGACTTACATGAACTGATGCTGAGTGAAATGAGCAGAACCAGGAGGTCATTATACACTTCAACAACAATACTGTATGAGGATCAATTCTGATGGATGTGGCCCTCTTCAACAATGAGAAGTTCCAAATCAGTTCCAATTGATCAGTAATGAACAGAACCAGAGAAAGAACACTGGAAAATGAGTGTGGACCACAATATAGCATTTCCACTCTTTCTATTATTGTTTGCTTGCATTTTTGTTTTTCTTCCTAGGTTATTTTTGCCTTCTTTCTAAATCTGATTTTTCTTGTGTAGCAAGACAACTGCATAAATATGTATACATATATTGTATTTAACATATACTTTAACTTATTTAACATGTATGGAACTAACTTCCATCTAAGGGAGAGGGGGGAGGGAAGGATGGGAAAAGTCAGAACAGAAGTTTTTGCAAGGGTCAATGCTGAAAAATTACCCATGCATGTTTTGTCAATAAAAAGGTATGATAAAAAAATAAAATAAAATTATGATTTTTATTCCCCTTCTCCTATATACACAGTAAGTACTCTGTTCTTTTAGTTACTTTATCTTAATCTTTTAAAAAGGTGGGCCTATTCCCAGTGGCTCTCATCCCTGACTCCTTCCTCTCATTTGTTACCTCTTTGAGATTTTGCTTATTAATTCCTTTGGCTCATGTTTTTTTTTTTCTTTTTATATAATTCTTTCCTCCTTTTTTCTTCTCAATTAATGAAATAAGATTGCCCCTCTCCTCTGCTCCACTTCAACTAGTCTTATTTGTTTTTTAAATTTTCATTTTAATTCCTCTTTCCAAAAAGTATTTCTGACATTTTTCATAATATATCCTCTGTTTCTGTCTACACTAGACTCTCATTCTTTTATTGCTAACTCTTATAATTATCTAGTCTCTTTGTTCCCCTGGTAATCAAAGCTTCCAGAGTATCCATTCTAGACTCTCTCCTCCCTTGGAAGTTTCTGCCATTGTCTTGTAGAGTTTGCCTCTCCAGTTTCCCCTTTTCCCTTATACCTCACTCTCAGAACAATGCTAATTATTGTAGGGGTCAGGAAGAACACTGACTCACCTGTCTCTCTATATGCAATACATCACTCTTCTGTGTGCCCTTCCCTGGCTACCTTCTCCATTTTGCCATTTGCCTTGAAATCTCCTCTCTGGGTTTACGCTCTCCCTCTCTCCCAGGTGCCTCCAAGAGTTCCATCGTCCTCCCAAGGCAAGTAGACTTTTCAAGTACCAAATCCTTTGGTACCAAGTCCTTTTCTCCCTTCGTTGACTCTTTACTCACAGAAATATTCATCAGTGGTGTTCTCTCCCACCACTAAAGCAAGACCCCCAGTTGACTCTTTTTAAGACCACAGAGGTCACTTCCCCATCACATCATATATTCCTCTCTATTTTCTTGTTCCCCTCTTAAACATACTCTACCTGAGAATAAGGTAGTTTGAAGACCAAAACAAAACAAAACAAAAAACATCCATTCATAGGTAAGGGTATTGGTTCTTTCTATAATGCCCCAATTTAGAAAAGAAAGATACCAGTCTCTTTGCTGTCACTCTATTGTTGTTGCTCTCTTTTATTACTGCTTTTGTTCAGTCCTCCTGTATTTTTGTTGTTTGGAGTGTTCAAGAAGCCCATGGTTTTATATCTGATTTTCTTTCTAAAAATATTTCAAAATATTTTGAATATCTACACTATTGAATATCCTTCCTTCCCCCCTCCCTCCCCATGTATTGCTAAGTTCATATTTACAGGTAGGTAACCTTAGGATGCATCCTGAACTCTATAGTTCTTCATTGCTTTTCCATTTCCTCCTGTTTATTTTTGGTGGATGCAGAATAGTCATTCATTGAATTTCCTTTCCTTTATATAAGAAGGTCTTTCTCCTGATTATTTGCAAATTTTATTTCTGAATTGAATTGTTAAATTTCTGTGTCTTAGAGTTTACAGCCTTAGTTGCTATTGTTGTTTTTCCAGAAATGATCCTGTGAATTTTATCAATTGATATTTCATTTTCTGTGTGTAGTTCTGGATAGTTATATTCTATTATTTCCCACATTATGGTATCAAGGTGTTTTTTTTGTTTTGTTTTTGTTTTTGTTTTTGTTTTTTATCCTGCCATAATCTACTGGTACTTATGATCCTTATGTTATCTCTACACATCCTATTTTTAAGAGCAATGTGTTTTGCTTACATAATGAGCATATTTTCTTTTAATGGGTTTTTGGGTTTTTTTTTTTCCTTCTTCTGAATTGTCCTTCACTTCTGTATATTTGTGCCCCAGTCTGTTGCTCTCTCTTTTTGTTCCTTTGGTGAAACTTGCCATCAAAGATTCCACTTTTTCTTTTCATTATTTTTACTGCACTTTCATGATAATGATAATTATAATCATAATTGAATAATTTAAGAACAGAGGGTTATGATTCCATATCCTCAAATTCCACATGATCCTCTGTCTCATCAAGTGTTGGCTTAATTTCCTTTTTTGTAGTATTTATTCATAGATATCTGAACTCTCTTATTAGAGAGATATCTGGAGGCCATATTTTTTTCTGTTGTTGATGATTTCCTTATTGATATATCTGTTGATGTCCAAGGTCTTTGACTTTTCTTCCCAAGATCTTTGGTAATTTCCATCTTTTTTTTTTCTGATTTTCCACTATTTCCTGATGCTGTCCCTTCTGATGTTGCTTTCCTTGGAAGCTAGATATCAAAATACCTCAGCTTCCTTCCACATTGGGCACTTCACAGTTCACCAGATTAATTCTGCACCCCAAGTCACTTTTAGGTGATTAGAATTGGTCCAAGCTGGATGCTGTGCTCCTTCTCTCAAACTTAATAGAGCTCTGTACTCCCCTTTTCCAACACCCCTCTCCCCCGTCACACACACACATAGACAAATAGTAACCTGTCTCCCTCTGTTACTTGGTTCTCTGGCCTGGCACTGTCAATTTAGGGAATCACCACATTGGTGCTACAGGATTATCTTCCCTAGTATCAATAGTTCAGCTTTCAAAAAGATGGAATAAACAAAACTTTTTAGTGATAGGAGGATATGAGACATGAGTTAATGCAATTTTTTTAATAAAGCTTTTTCTTTTCAAAACATATGCATGACTAATTTGACAACATTGACGCTTAAATAGCCTTGTGTTTCAAATTTTCTCCTCCTTCCCCTCCACTTCCTCCCCTAGATAGCAAGCAATTCAGCATGTTAACATATATGTTAAATGCAATATGTATGTACATATTTATATAATTCTCTTGCTACACAAGAGCAATCAGATAAAAAAAGAAAGTAAATAAGAAAACAAAATTCAAGCCAACAACAACAAAAAGAGTGAGAATGTTATGTTGTGATCCACATTCAGTTCCTACAGTCCTCTTTCTGAGTGTAGATGACTCTCTTCATCACAAGATCAATGGAATTGGCCCCAAACATCTCATTGTTGGAAAGAGCCATGTCCATCAGAATTGATCATCATATTATAATAATATTGATTTTGTCATGTACAATGATCTGCTAGTTCTGCTCATTTCACTCAGCATCAGTTCATGTAAGTCTTTCCAGGCCTTTTTAAAATCATACCCCTGATCATTTCTTCTCTCTATTCATCCTGCTGGTCCTTTCTTACAGAACAATAATATTCTATAACATTTGGTATATGAATACCATAACTTATTTAGCCATTCTCCAACTGATGTTTATCCACTCAGTTTCCAGCTTCTTGCCACTATGAAAAGGGCTGCCACAAACATTTTTGCACATGTGAGTCCCTTTCCTTCCTTTAAGATCTCTTTGGGATAGAGGACCAAAAGAAACACTGCAGGGTCAAAGGGTATGCACAGTTTGATAACTTTTTCAACATAGTTCCAAATGATGCAATTTTTAAAAAAATTACTGTAATTTCTTTTAACTGCATTTTAAAATATAGATGATTACAAGCAGATATTCTCACTTTACTCTAAATTTTTAAAAAAGTTAATTGAATTTTTTCTTTTCCTCATGGATAATAAAAATGCATTGTACTAATTAACTGTAACTTGGTCCTTCTTCAACCCAAAATGTGCAAGGTATTCTTCTACTATATTTCTATACTTCTACCATGAAGTGACACCAGACATATATTTTCTTGTTGCTTTCAAAAGTGATCACCAGAAGTCTTTCTGTACTCGTTTCCTTTTATATATCTTTGCAATAAGATCCTGGGTTGTGACTTTTCCAGCTGTTGTTCCATGTATTTGTAGGCAAAGAAAGGTAAAGACGTTTATGAAAGCAGAGCTTTCCAAAAAAATAAATAAATAAATAAGAAGAAAGCAGAGCTTTCTTTGACATGGATTGCAGTGTTTGCTACACCATAGGGAAAGGTGTCCAAGATTTCCTTGTTCCCCAGGAAACAGTGCTCTCTAAGTCCCAACTCTAAGAAATATAGCACCAAACTAAGGACTTCCTGAAGCTACCCAAATTCACAACTGTGTATATTAAGAAAGATATTGGCCAAACTACGTGGATGCCCATCAATTGGAGATTGGCTGAATAAATTGTGGTATATGAATATTATGGAATATTATTGTTCTGTAAGAAATGATCAGCAGGACGATTTCAGAAAGGCCTGGAGAGACTTACATGAACTGATGCTGAGTGAAATGAGCAGGACCAGGAGATCATTGTATACTTCAACAACAATACTATGTGATGATCAATTCTGATGGATGTGGCCATCTTCAACAATGACATGAGCCAAATCAGTTCCAATAGAGCAGTAATGAACTGAACCAGCTACACCCAGAGAAAGAACTCTGGGAGATAGTTATGAACCACTACATAGAATTCCCAATATCCCTATTTTTGTCCCCCTGCATTTTGGATTTCCTTCACAGGTTAATTGTACACTATTTCAAAGTCTGATTCTTTTTGTACAGCAAAATAACTGTATGGTCATGTATACATATATTGTATTTAATTTACACTCTAACATATTTAACATATATTGGTTGACCTGCCATCTGAGGGGGGGGGAGGGAGGGGGAAAATTGGAACAAAAGGTTTGGCAATAGTCAATGTTGTAAAATCACCCATGCATATATCTGGTAAATAAAAACTATTAAAACTAAATTTAAAAAAAAAAGATATTAATAAAATGGATTTCGTACTCCTAAGGCCAACCAGAATGGTGACTTTGAATTTATGTCATTTGAAGGAACTAGAAAAGTTAAACCTTATAAAAGAAAAAAATTGGGAGAAGATATGGAGGGTTGATAGCTGACTTCAAGTATTTGAGGAACTGAATACCAAGTTAAAAAGGAATTAGACTTATTTTTCTTGGCTCAAAGAATAGAACTTGTAATATAAATTGCAATTTAAAAAAGGTTTAAAATTGATATAAAGAAAAGGTTCTTAGCAATTAGAACAATCTAGAAGGGAAAGGGGGAATGTGTTGCCTCTTGAGGCAATGCATTCTCCCTCCTTTGATTTCTTCAAGCAAATTCTAGGTGACAGATTCTCAAGTTTGTTGTAAAGAAAATCTTTTTTCACTTATAAATATAAGAATTTTTTTTTATTTTTTGTATTTCTCTCTCTCTCTTTCTCTCTCTCTCTCTTTTTCCCCCCTGAGGCTGGGGTTAAGTGACTTGCCCAGGGTCACACAGCTAGGAAGTGTTAAGTGTCTGAGACCAGATTTGAACTCCGGTCCTCCTGAATTCAAGGCTGGTGCTCTATCCACTGCGCCACCTAGCTGCCCCAAGAATATTTTAAAAGGCCTAAAGAAGTCCTTAGTGACCCACACATATAAATGAAACTCAAAACACTGAGCTAATTAAAATATTAATAGTTTAAAATTTTAAAATCAACAAGTAAGATAGCTTCTGTTTTTCTCTATATCTAGGTCGATTTAGTGAAAGAATTTAGTACATGAACAGAGCAGTGTCCTAGATAGAAACTTAGTAGATTTTAAGAGTATCAAGAAATGTCATGAAGGAACAGCATTATAAAAGATTCTAATTCAGTCATCCTATAGTTTTACTTTTAAAATTCTTCCCAAAAAAGAAAAAAAAAACCTACATCATTACAAAAACAAAATAAACAAAACTTAGCTGTTTGATTGTCATCACCTACTGCAGAACTCTATGATTTTTGTTACCTTTTTTTCTTGGACCCTCCAGCCCCCATTTCCTTCTCCTCCCATCCCCCCTACCACCATCACTACTACCTTGTGTTCTGCCTTTTTGGATTAACAAGGGATGGAGACTGATAAAATTTTATTCTGAAAGGTTGAAAAGCCAAGATTCTCATCAATTCCAATCTCCTGCTGAATCTCAAGAATAGGTTCTATTGAAAGAGTAGAGAACATCTTCCTTTGAAATATGAAGAATGTTTGTGTCCTTCCTCCTTCCATCTCCCTACCACCCCCTACCCTGATGCAATGGCAGTCAGAAGCAAGAACACCACCCATAGAAATTCAAACTATTGTCTGGGTAGGGATTATTGGGGAGAGGAGACTCCCATCATTCACTTCACCCAGACTACTCTTGTCCAGTCACATCAAAGCAAAGAAATAGAAATTTGAGTAGGGGATATAGCCTAATGAGGAGCTCTCCTCCAAGGAGTCAGTGAGCACAGCAATTTTCCCTTTTTTTAGTATTTAAAATTGGATGGAAGAGAGGATGTGTATTATTTTGAATGCACTATACATTAAAAAGAGGCTTTTAGGTGGAAGTATTTGTATGTACTAGCACCTACCTCCCAGGGTTATCCTGTCAATTCTTGGAGATAATAATTTGTTTTTTTTTTTTTTCCCTGAGCCTGGGGTTAAGTGACTTGCCCATGGTCACACAGCTAGGACGTGTTAAGTGTCTGAGATCATATTTGAACTCGGGTTCTCCTGAATTCAGGGCTGGTGCTCTATCCACTGCGCTACCTAGCTGCCCCCGGAGATAATAATTGTAAAGAGCTTGATACAGTATCTGGTACATAGTCAGTACTATATCAGTATTAATTATGATGAAAATGATGGAGATGATGATTCCAACCTGTTAATTTTACACATGAAGAAACTGACAACAAGAGAAGTGAAACAAATTATCCATAATGACAGTGTATGGCAAACCTTAGAGTGCTTCTTCCTCTGTACCAAAATTTATAACATATTTATAATATGTTGACCGATTAACATCTTCCTTACTGAAGATGAGATATTTTCCCTTGAATTGAATTTCCTTGCTCCAAAATTATGGATCAAAAGTAAGAACAAAGAGTAGAATCAGTTTCCATGTTGAGACACCAATATCAACAATCATACACTGTCCAATGTGTATTTGTTTCCAGGGAGTCTAGATGATGTAGGAGAAGTGCTCCTATACTACTTTAGGATTCAGAAGCATTAGGTTCTAATATCAACTCTGCCACCTCTTAGTATGTGAGATTGATTAAGTTCCCTGAAGTCTGTGGTCTCAGACTTCTCATCTGTAAAATTAGAAGATTGAGGGAAATGTTCTCTAATGTGCCTTCCAACCTTAACAATCCATTATTCTAAACTCAGCCTTAATGAAGCATTTTTTAAGGCAGTGGTGAGCCATTGACTCGAGGGAGAATGGAACCTTTAATATGACCTCTGCGAGTAAAGTGGGTCAGGAAATCATAAACAGTTGACTTGGATGGAAACATAGATTATTTAGTCCAAAACTTTTGTTTCATACATGAAGAAAAACAGTCCAAAGAGGGGTACTGATTTCCATACATTCAACCAGCTATTAAGTGTTGAACTAGAACCCAGAACCTGGAACTAGTAAATGGAGAAAAAGAATTAGGTCTTATGATTCCCAGTTCATCTTCTTTGACTAAAGCACTTATATAATCCAGTCACAGTGATGATTGACTCTTGATAGCTAAGGGTGATGCTGGTTTTTGTTTTTTTTTTCATTGTTGCCTATCTGGAGACTAATATTATTATTTAGATACGTAATTAAGATTAGACATCCAAGTCTTTGTTCAGGACCAACATTTATAAGGGCCCATTTCTTCCTGACAGGACTCTGTGCTATATGGCCAGCCAGGATTCCAATCCAATTTCCATTGCAATCTCATACTTCTCTTCAATAGCTCACCTTTTCCTTGCTTGTTATTTTCCATATTGTGTTTCTAGGAGTGAGGGAACAAAGGTTGAGGGTCATCAGCCAGGCAATGGGGGATGCTGGACTCTTTGACCATAAATTCCCCCCCCCTTTTCTTGGTGGGATTGTTGTCCCACACCTCTCACGGGAGATTTCCAGGTTCAACAATAATATAGATGCATGCTGACCAAGTTGAGATCTCTTAAGCCTCCCTGATGCTGAAGTCTCTATCTCGGTTGCCATTCAAATGAATCTGCTCAAAGTTCCTGTTTGAGCCCCTCTCTCCATACATTTTTTGGTACTTTTTCTATGCTAACCTTAAGCCAGCAATAAAAATAAACCAGAACCAGGTGCTCTTCCCCTTTTTGTGTGTGTCACATACTTCTTGAGCAGTGTGCTGAAGCCTATGGATCCCTTCTCAAAAGAATACATTTCTAATGCATCAAAAATATGGTTTACAAACTTATAACTGATAATATGATCAGTGTATATATTTGTGTGCATGTGTGTGTATTTAAAATTCTCAGACCTTCCAGTTAAGAATACCTGACTTAGAAGGTAGAAAAGCTACATATTAGTAGTATGATACAGTTTTAAAAGTGCTTTCACATACATTAGGTCTATCACTTCTCCTAACACTTTGCATTATCCTCGTTTAATAGATTAAGAGTACAAGATGAGCCTTGAATTAGGAAAACCTAGGTTTAGTCACAAACCATTGCTTAATTTTTCAGTGTCCTAGGACTGGCAATTCTCTGCCATTGAGCAGAGTGGAGGTAGTCCATTTATTCTAGAATTCTCTACACCTATGAAATGACAGATTTGGTCCAAAAAGATAAACAAATAGATGAGGGAACTGAAGCCCATAGAGATTAAGTACTACATCTCAGAGGCGACCAAGTGGGAACTCAATTCTAATTTTACTATTCTGTGTGTGGCTTGGTTGCCCCAGCTCTTAAAAATATCAGAAACCTCCATAGCACCCTAAATTTGAATATTGCGATTTCCTTTTGGAGCACTGAGCAGCTTTGTAAAGGGGGGGGGGGGGGAGAAGTAAACAATGAAGCATTACACAACCCCTGCCCCTCATTGTTCCCAGCTACCCAAGAGCATTCATACATTCAACAGTCGAGAAGTTTGATTACAACCCTCTTTCAACCTCTTGTTTCTCCAGATTTCTGTCAGGATACAAATAGCAGAATCTAATTCCACCCCCCCCCCCTGAGGCTGGGGTTAAGTGACTTGTCCAGGGTCACACAGCTAGGAAGTGTTAAGTGTCTGAGAGCAGATTTGAACTGGGGTCCTCCTGAATTCAAGGCTGGTGCTCTATCCACTGCGCCACCTAGCTGCCCCCAGCAGAATCTAATTTGATTAAATTATTGGCATCTGCCAAGGGAGCCACAATCCTTTTGGTAAATGTACCATAATTTATTATTGGACTGATTCACTCATTGAAAAGTAAAGCAAGCAGGTTGATGCTGTTTAATTTTCATGCACAGGTCATCAGAAAGCAGCTTACTCTACAGAATAGGACCCTGTGGAGATACTCTCTGCCCAGTGGTATGCAAACTGGTATACACGTGTGTACATATGTATATACATAGAGTATACTTATAAAGTTACAATAAACATTCAAACATTTATAAGGCTACAACAGGCATTTATAAAAGGAAGAGAGAGGAAGGAAGGAAGGAAGGAAGGAAGGAAGGAAGGAAGGAAGGAAGGAAGGAAGGAAGGAAGGAAGGAAGGAAGGAAGGAAGGAAGGAAGGGAGGAAGGGAGGAAGGGAGGAAGGGAGGAAGGGAGGAAGGGAGGAAGGGAGGAAGGGAGGAAGGGAGGAAGGGAGGAAGGGAGGAAGGAAGGAAGGAAGGAAGGAAATAAAAAAGAAAGAAAAGAAAAAGTTATTAAGCAGCTTTTATGGAGTGGTACTATACTAGATACTGGGGAATATAAAGAACAACAACAAATAACTAAAGTCTCAGATCAAGGAGCTTACATTCTATTGGTAGATCCTAAAATGTTGGTTTTTTGTTTGTTTTGAGGTTGTTGGGCGGGGAGTTTTCCTTGTTAAAACTAGCACTTATTTTGGCTTTTCAATGTAAGGACAAAATCAGTTAATAAATGTTGGTGATCATTAATGTATTCAGATTCTTCAGGCTACAAAAGTATTTTTTTCTTCCTACTATTAAGAAGTTAATGAGGCTTCGTGCTGGTGATTAGCTGCTGCCTGAATAATCAGAATTCTTCACAGAAACAAGCAAGATACCCTTATCTTATCTTCCCTTCTGGTAGCACAGGCTATTCAGAAGGATCTTATTTTGGCAGAGTCACTGAGAAGTTAGGCATCCTACTTGACTATCTAATTATGAAATTCCAATTCAAGATCAGAGTACAGACTGGAATTAAGAACTTTTCACCAGCTCTATCAACATCTTATAGTCTAGTGGTATGCACAAAGAATTTAATTTTCCCCCCACATCACCTTCTAGTATATGTATGTGTATGTGTATATATATATAGAGAGAGAGATAGATAGATAGATATATAGATATAGATATAGATATATATAGATATATAGATAGATATATATATACATATAGATATAGATATCTATCTATCTATATGTATAAACACGTATGTATGTATATGTTATATATACATGCACACACTCACACATCAAGGTGATGCAATAGGTAGAGGACAAGAGTTAAAATCAGGAAGACATCTTCCTGAATTCAAATCCAGCCTCTTATACTTACTGGGCAAGTCACTTAACCCTATTTGCCTCAGTTTCCTCATCTGTAGAGTGAGCTGAAGAAGCCCAGAGACGTTAATCTGGATAGTACAATTTTCTTTTTGGAGCCTGACGCAATTTTTCATGCTAGTAATTAAAAGAGGAAAAAGGAAACCACCCCACAGTCTAACAAGAAAACCCCAAATGGGGTCATACATATGATTAAAACATATGAACAATGAACTGAATTGAAAATCTGAAGAAAACATGGAAAGACTACAGAAGGAAAAAAAAAACAAATACATTTAAAGTAAAAACTAAAATAAATGTTAAGACTACAAAAAATTGGATTGCTGTACTAACAAATATCATTTGTAATGGAATCAAGAAATTGAAGCTCATTTCAGAGATTGACCTTCTCCACGTGAAAATTTTTGCTGACAATTCAAATGTTGTCTTCTTCAGAAATTTTTTGCTACTATTTATGGTCATTTCCAGTGATAACACAACAGTGTATAGGAAGAAGCTACATGTCTAAGTCAGATTCCCATTATAATATTAGCACATTTAATTCTATTAAACAAAAATTATGGAGGACTCAGATAATGAAGAAGCTAACAGCCTCAGGATAAAGAAGGAATAAAAGATTTATATATGTAATGGCAAGCAAGATTATATTGTCTGATGACAGCTGTATATACTTACAGTGACTGAGTTTATGAACTGGAAAAGCTGGGGTTATTATGCCCCAAGGCCTTTGATATAATAAAGGGGAGTTTGCTGGGGTTTTCTTGCCAAAGATTTCTGGAGTGGTTTGCTATTTCCTTCTCTACAGATGATCACCTTTCGTCAGAATTCTCCACTATGAACTTGTCCTTCTTGGGTAACCCTGCACACAGTATAGCTTGTAGTTTAATCGAGCTACACAAGTCCTTCTGCTACAACATGGCAGTGATCCAAGAGGGGACCCACAGATATAGAGAGCACTAAATATGTGGGGAATCAGGAAGGCCTTGGAGTATGAGGCCACACCTGAGCCACACTTCCAAAGAATCTCAGGAGTTTGAGAAGTAATGGTGAGGAATGAGAACATTCCAAAGCAAGGACATTCCCCATACAAACTTGTGTACAAAATACACAGTTATGCAAGAAATGGAATGTCACATACTGAGAACACATAAAAAGGAGTCATCGGAAGTCAAATTAGAATGGGCAAAATGGAATCCATATTGTGGAATGTTTTATATGGCAGACTGATAATTTAATATTTTTCCCCTGAGCCCACAAGGAGCAATGGAAAGAAAGAGTTTCAAGATTGGTTATGTTTATTAAAAGATATGTGACTGACCCATGAAAATTAGCAATCCAGTGATCCATTCCCTCTGGTCCCATTTAATACAACTGGCCTAGAATCCCAACTTCCTGCTATTTACAATGGGATATAGATCCCACAAATCAAAGGTTCATAACAAAAAAAAAAAAAAAAAAAAGCAGGACATTGTTTCAACACTGAGTCAGTTGACCACCTTCCATAGCCAAAGGGTCTTTATTTCCCAAAAGAAATCTAGATGGAAAAGCCCAAAAAATACCCTCATAATTTTTGTCATGTTTCTTGAAAGAAGTTACCCCAGGGGAAAACAGAGGACTGAAAGAAACTTCTGGTAACTATTCTTCAGCCTGGAAAGGGAGCCCCATGAGCTGGGATACTATAATTCCTGGGAAATAAAAAATTGAGCAGAAAAAAATAAAACTAAAAGCCTAAGTATTTGACTATCATATTGGCAGCCAAGACAAACTGTAACTCCTTAGAACACTTTCTGACAACGAATTTCTCTAGATGAAAAATGAATCAGACTATGACCAATTTGTTTATGAGAAAGCTCTCCAGACTTAATGAGGATGGTTCTTGCATAAGAAATATTCAGTTAGCATTTAGTCTTTCACCAGGCTTATGCTCAAAGCCTTTTCAGCTGGGTGGGACTTACCATCTGGGACCTGAGCTACTCTTAAGAACCCAGGCTCACTCCAACACAATTATGAGCCCTCAGAGAAGGATTTGATTACCAATCTACTGGACCAGAACGCCCCATAAACACCCCAGTATATTGGAACTAGAATGCTAGAAGAGGGCATACATTGTGAGACCTATCTATATAATAACACGTCTTAAGTGCAAACAACTTACCCAAGATGATTTTTATTTTTTGTGCTTGGTAAAAAGGCATCAAGACACATCCTAAAAACTATCTCTTTCTACTGGATCCATGATATTTACTGTATTGTTGCTCATATTTGGTGGCAAGCCAAGGCAGCAGGATTGTCACATGAGATGCTTTCTTTTTTCAAAATTTTCTGCTTCTTTTAAGAACTTTCCAGTCATGTGATATGCAAGAAAGAAGAGTATTAGGTGTTTTGAAATTGAAAAACACAATGAGAAAGGAGGCCATAATGATTTTATACATGAAATGAGAAAGGATTAAAATTGGTTCGGAATGGTAATTGAATTCTTTGTTTCTATAGTTATAGCAAAGGATCTAAGAAATCAAATCAATCCCCATATTTTACAGATGAAGAGATTAAGAGATTTGTCCCAGGTCACATGTCCAAGACACTGCCTAAGTAAAGATAACCAGTCTAAGAATCCACATTTTGTTCTTTCTGACTCCACTAGGGCCACTTGACTGCAAAATCACCAAAACAACTAGAAGTTTGACTTCCTCGTGGTTATTATTTGGCCCTAGGATAAAACAAAAAGTAGGGTTGGATTTTTTTCCCCCATAACAGACAAATCAGCAAACTTGTGGCATAGGACAGAAACTTTGGGTCAAAAGACACAACTTTGAATATGACCTCAGACACTTATGAGCTATTTAGCCATGGGCAAGTCTCTTAAAACTTGGCCTTTATATTTATAAAATAAGGATAATTATACTTGCATTTTATTAATTAGTATTAATAATACTTGCTCTGATAGGAGTGTTGTAAGAAAAACACTGTATACTTTCCCTCCATTAAAATGTGAGCTCCTTGAGAACAGTGACAGACTTAGTTATCCATAGAAATCACTTAATAAATGTTTTACTCATTCATTCTTCTATAAATGAAAAGGGTTAGGCTAATTTTTAGATTAGGATATTGAGGTTAGGTACGAATTTCAAAGACTATTTGGCCTTGCAGATGAACTTTAGCCAAATGAATTAAGCTCATATCCTTGCAGTATTTCACCATTGCTCCCCATAGCCTTTTCTGTTTTTCTTTCAGCTCCAAAGAAATTAATTAAACAAGCTAGTGCCAGGCTGTTAGGCATACTTGTTACCTCATCCTAAAGACTAAATTAACCTTTGATAGAAATTGTTTATCTTTCTGAGACTTTATTTTTAGCACTGAAATGTCTACTCTACATCTCAAGGCTTATTGCAATTATCTCTGGTTATTGAGCTTTGGAATCCGGGATTTGGAATAAGAAAATCAAAAGCTAAGACATTTCCTGTCCTGTTGGGAGAATCTGTCAGCCCCAGAACCATTTGCTTTTGGGGCAACTATTTAGCCCTGGAGCCCAGGCTTTCCTTAAGGATAGATTTTAGGGGATTTGACCTTTGATTAAAAAAAGTATATCTTCATTTTCACTAATCTCTAATTGAAATTTGTTATTTTGTTCAATTAAAAAAAAAAAACATTCTGTAAAAAGATTAGATAATCCTTTAGTCTATCACCAAAGTGGTCTGAGACATACAAAAGGTTAATTCCTGACCTAATCCAATGTATTCTATTAAGATTTGGCCCAAGATTCAGGTATATAGTTCTACAGGTTTCTTCACGTAATGATATCATTTAAATATATAGTATTTGTCTTTACATAAACTGTGCACTTTATCCCCACTTCATTTTTTGGAAGAAGTTTTAGTTACAGTTATCTTGAAGGTTTTTGTTTCTTTGCTTTTCTCTTCTCTTCTTCCTTCTCAGTTTCCTGCTATCACTGACCCAAATCTCCAAAACCTTAACTTATGCTTTAGATATGAGATAGACATGTTGAACTAGGAAAAAGCTGAGGAGGAATAGTGAGGGTTTCCAAAACACTTTACAGGACCATCAGGCTGAGATCTAATTCTGAGCTTCTAAAGTTTTATTCAAAAACAAAAACAACAAAAAGGAAGGAAGGAAGGAAGGAAGGAAGGAAGGAAGGAAGGAAGGAAGGAAGGAAGGAAGGAAGGAAGGAAGGAAGGAAGGAAGGAAGGAAGGAAGGAAGGAAGGAAGGAAGGAAGGAAGGAAGGAAGGAAGGAAATTAAAAGGAAGGAAGGAAGGAGGGAGGAAGGGAGGGAAGGAAGGAAAGAAGGAAGGAGGGAAGGAAAGAAACAAGCATTGAGTAAGCACCTACTGTATGCTCAGCAATGTGTTAAGCATATTAAAAGTATTTCATTTTCTCTTCACAACCCTTTTGTTATTATCCCACCATTTAACAATTGAGGTAACCAAGGTAATCAGATGTTAAATGACTTGTTCAGTATCCCATAGTTAGTAAATATCTGAGGCCAGATTTGAACTCAGGTTTTCCTGACTTCAGGTTCATCTCTTTACTGAATCACCTATTACTTTATTTAGATAGTATGGTTGTTATTTAATTGGATCTGGCTCTTCAAGACCCTAATTGGGGTTTTCTTGGCAAAGACACTGCAATACTTTGCCATTTCCTTCTCCTATGGATTAAGGCAAACAGCGTTAAGTGACTTGCCAAGCGTCATACAACAGTAAGTATCTGAGACTAGATTTGAAATCGGCCTCCCTGACTCCAGGCCCAGTGCTCTATCCACTGAGCCACCTAGCTGCCTCTTAGATGCAACTACCACATATTTAGACTTCTACTACACTACTCTATGTTAGAGAGAGGCACAATGGTGCAGGGACAGATATCTGCCCTCATAGTAAAGATGACCTGAATTTAAAAGTCATTTAAATGCTAAATAAAGTGAATAGAATCAAGAGAATATTGTACATAGTAATAGCGCTAGTATAGCAATTCTCATCAATAAAAGCTTCAGATGAATCTAGCTCAAGCATCATAGTGAGAGGTTTATCCTAGAAAGTTCACAGCTTATCTTTCATAAATAAGTAGATGGTTCTAGGTTCAACATTACACAGATCATTTTGCTTTCAAAATGCCCAATACATTAAAAAATTCTAAATTGCATATTGCCCATAACAGAAACATTTTCAAAGGGACAAAGGACTCCTTCAGAGTCCCTTTAAATAATGGATACAACTTTAAGATGACCCAATATGACCAATTAAAACTCATACAGAATATCCTATTTCCACATGAAAGAACTTTTCTTTAACATTTATTATTAACATTTAATTATTTAACATTAATAATTTCTTCATTCTTAAAAAAAAATGTTAAGTCAACTTCTTCCAACTGAGGAGTCCTTATTAAACTTTTTGGAAATAGCCCTATCGACTTATCAGATCATATTAAAATTCTGCTCTAGGTTTGATAAGCATTAAATAATTTGCTGGAGACAGATGGGATAGCTTAGTAGAAATAAGTTGCTTTCAGAAAACTTACAGTTCCAACAAACCTCTTTAGAGCAGCTATAGACTTGAAAAACAACCATTATTAACACTATGTAAATGTAGGCTGTTCCTTTAAACAATATAAGCAATTAATGTTTCATTCAGCAAGGAGCTGCAGTGTGTTAAAAAAGGGGCTACACCACACTTAATGGGGGTAGGGAGAATTAGATTGTCACTTGACAATCTAACCTGGCAAGGTCCTTTCCACATGGCTGCCCTTCCCCCCAAATTGTGGCATTTCTCCCAACTCCACCAGGCTTTCTGACTGCTACTTCTCACAGCTAACGTTTTCAGGATGCCAAGTCCCCCAGGATTCAATCTGCCAGCCAAAGACAGGACCCAACCTCATGGGGATATCTCCTTTCCCCAGGGAAATGGCAAATTCACTAGGAGCTTGCGCCTTGTTGTACCCTATTTCCAACAAGCCATTTTCCTCTTTCTTCCTCCTCTCACACCATCTCTTCCCCTGTCCCATCTCTATCTCCTCCCGAGGCCTACGTACTCATTCATTCTCCAACATATTCTTCTACCAAACCAATAACCATTTAAACTATTAATTGTTTTTGCAAATCAATCTTTCTTGTCCCTTGTCTTTCAATCATTTTTAACTTTAAATTTTAAAATTCACAACTTTGAACCAAATTTCATAAAATTTATACATATATCCAGGCATGACACATAATTTTACAAGTTACCCAATACTTCTAGAAAGCAACATACCTAATTAGGGGAATACAAATGTGACCTCCCCTGAGGTAAGCTACCAGAATATTATAACCTCTATTTTAACTTAAAATCCAATCAAACACAGCTTTAAATTCCCAATAATACAAAACTGCTTTTGCTACCATATCTCAAATAACAAATTTCACTAAACTGAAGGAAAAAAAAAAAAAAAAGACTCTCTTTACTTTATGCACTATCCTCCTCCAGGAGGCCCCAATTTAATTAAATTGCTTTGGAATTTTGAAATGACCAATTGCCAAATTCTCCAATTATTATTCTCAATGGACTTTCCTGCAGTTCCAACTTTGTCCAGAGCTGGAGCCACAGGAAAGTCAGGCCTTTCCCTTTTTTTTCCCCTAACAAATTCTAGCTCACAGAATAGTCATGACAAACATTCTGTACAAAGACACAAACACAGACAAAAATTACATAGAAGAGAACCATCCCTTCCCCACATATAACAGAAACACTCAAAGTGCACTTTTTTTTTTCCTTTTTGCTCTGAAGATTGGTGACTTGACAGATCAGGTTCAGAAGGAGTCATTTAGCTGTTAAAGGTAAATCTAAAGATTTTTAGGAAATGTTGAGGATATTTCAAGGTAACATTTTACGTGTTTTTTGTTTTTGTGTCACAATAATCTCAATTGTTTTTCATTAGTTCTCAGAGAGAACCATGATATGAGAGAGGTGATACCACAGGTCACCTGCCTCACTTTCCCCTCTAGAGCCACCTGGATCCAGATATAGATCAGCATGACTGGAGATGGCCCTGGATGCAAGGAGAAACCTTAATGTTTGTTTTTTTGTTTCTTTTTTTAAGCTATGCTTTTTAACAAGTCTCAATTTGAGGCAACACCCATTTATTTATTAATTAAAGCCAGATAATAATTGAGGCAAAGCTTGATCTCTTTCACCTAGTTCCAAAAGAAAAATACATACATACATACATACATACATACATAAATCTGGGAAGGGAAAACCTTCAGGGTTTCTGGCCAAAACAGAAATTATACTCCCACCCATCCCCACTCCAGCCCCAGGAGTCAAACACTCCCTTGCAAACAAACTGATAAATAAAGAATTGAATGACCATATTGGATCAGTTCAACATTTTGCCCATATTGTCCTCTCCCTTTTTTGATTGCATAGATTTTAAGAATCTACTTACCACTTTTCCATGATGTGGTATCAAAGATTCTTCAAAAACCTGTAATTTCCCGTCTTTCTACAATTTAGAGATTTATCCTGTGCTATTTTGTTATTGTTACTATTGAGCTTATATCATGTTCTCAGACATGGTAGTAGAATGGGTAGTAAGCAAAAGATCAGCAAAAAGAGTGATCAGTGCACTAAAAGCTCATGTGTTTCATTTAGGTCCTTATGTTTTTCCGGCCAGCCACAGATTAGAAATAACAAATTAGGAAGTGGTATGGGAAAGTTAGGAAGACTAGAGAGGCAACCTGCCAGCAGGAAAAATTGACAGCTGATAGCCTGAAAAGGAACAAAGAAATAAAAAAATTATTCATTAAAGTTAGGGATGGATTGTCCTATATAATGCAAAAGGTTTTGTGGATATTAAAATGCAACAGTACAATTTAATTATGAAATATTATTTATTGTTTATTATTATTTTTCTTTCTGATATTAGTTACAAAAAGTTTCTTTTTTTTAATTACAAATTAATTCATAATGATGACATTGTCATCAAAAAAAAAAAAGAGAGAGAAAATTCAGTATCATATACTTGAAACAAGGAATTTTCTAGGAAGTTTTCCATCCAAAGTGATTAAATTTTTTAAAAATTAGTATTAATTCCTTTATTCCATTGAATGCCCATTCCCCCCCCTCTGAAAGATTTCTGCTTAGTTTTGCAGAGTTTATTTCTTGGTTGTATTCCAAACCCTTTTGCCTTCCAGAATATCATGTTCCAACTCCTCTGATCCTTAATGTTGAAACTTCTAGATCCTGCATTATTCTGACTATGGCTCCTCAACATTTGAATTGTTTCTTTCTGGCTGCTTGCAGTATTTTCTCCTTGATCTGAGAGTTTTGGGATTTGACTATAATAATTTGGGGATTTCTTTCAAGAGGTGACTGGTGGATTCTTTCTATTATTATTTTACTCTCTAGTTCTACAATATCAGGGCAGTTTTCCTTGATAATTTCTTAAAAGACACTGTTCAGCCTCTTTTTTTCCTCTTATCCTTGAGATAGTCCAAAAATGCTTGTTATCTCTCCTAGACCTATTTTCCAAGTCAGTTGTTTTTCTAATGAAATATTTTATATTTCTTCTGTTTTTTTCATTCATTTAATTTTGTTTGATTGATTTTTGATGTCTTATAAGATCATTAGCTTCTACTTGCCCAATATTACTTTTTAAGGAATTGTTTTCTTCAGTGAATTTCCCCATATTTTAGGTGTGCTTCCTTTATCAATTGTTGACTCTTTTTTTCATGATTGCTTTGCATAACTCTAATTTATTTTCCCAATTTTTCTTCTCCTTCATTTATTTGACCTTTTTGAGCACTTCTAGGAGTTCTTGTTGGGCCTGAGACCAATTCATATTTCTCTTGGAGACTTTGCATGAAAGTGTTGTCCTCTTCTGAATTTGTATTTTGATCTTATATTGCCATAGCAGTGTTCCACTTTGTTCTTACTATTTTTCATCCTGTTTCTTGACTTTTAAAATTGAATTCTGTTCCAGCGGTACAGGGGTCACTCCTGTACTTCTTTCACTGGGAACCAAGGGCCTGGACACTAGCCTCCTGTGCCAGAGTCTCTGAGTTTAGATGTTTAAACTGCATTGAAGCTTCCAGTGCTGGCAAATCATCTCTGCTTTGGGGTCTTCAGGCCTGACAGTGACTGCCTTGTCAGGATCTGTCTGACTCAGGCTTTCCTGTAGTCCTTCTTAAGACGTCCCTTAAGTCTTAGGCAAGAAAATTGTTTCATTCCCTCCTTTTATGGGTTTTGCTGCTCCAGAATTAATTTTGAAGACTTTGTTAAGGTTGTTTGGCAGAGAGTTGGACAGAATTAAGTTCCTATCTTTTTTAAGGAATTGTTCCTGTCTTTTCTTCACATCTTCACTCCTCCTCTACATTAGTGTTTAAAAGAATAAATTTAATTTATTACAGAAAATTTACTTATGTTGAAAATACCAGTTAAAATTATAAAACTAGATGAATGAGGTAGTATGATATCATGCATCTAACACAATACATACACCTACCTAAAAGATAAGTAAAGAGTAAGAACTTTGATTAAGTGCTTCTCTTTCTTCTTGTTCAATTGTGTTTAATTCCTTGTGATCCCCGTTGAGGTTTTGGAGTAGTTTTCCATTTCCTTCTATTGCTCATTTTAGAGATGAAAAACTTGGGCAAACAGAGTTATATGATTTGCCTAGGATCGCATAGCTGTTAAGTGTCTGAGATCAGATCTGAACTCAGCAAGATGAATCTTGACATTTTATCCACTGTTCCACCTAGCTTGCCCTTTTTATCCCTCCATTTTTCTAACTTTACAATAAAATATAGTGATATTATTTTCACATAATTCTTCAACAAGTGTTAAATAATAATTATGGGTGACATTTTTAAAAATAAGAAATCCTCCAAGTCTCCCTTTTGTCTCCTTCATACAAAGAAATTTACACAAGATCATGTGATACCTGATCTGATTGAGATGTCAGTTGAGATCCCTGCCAATGCTCTTGGAGTAAAAAAATACAAAATACTGCTGAACAAAGTCAACCAATGCCTCACCTGACTGCACCTGGCTGTGGATGCTACATACTATATGGTATCTTTACAAAGAAGGGAGGGAACTGCTAAATGTGATTGGATTGAATTCTTGTCATCAGGGGTGCTCAGGTACTAAGATTATCTCCAGATTACCACTGCTTTTGCTCTGGGACATAGCTTACTATCACTCCTTTTTTTGAGTTCCATGGAACTTTGAAGTATCAGGAAGTTTTTCCTGTGGAACATCAGCCACTGCAGCTGTCCTTTCCTCATCCCATTGATAGAATATTGGGAGTGCTGATATATACAGTGATTTATCTCAATAGACCAGTGGTTCTTAGTTTGAGTTTTATGAAAAAAAAATTATTTGGATAAATGTTTCAGTGAAATTGTTTTCCTTTGTAAACCATCTGTTTTATTTGAGGCAGCTAGCTGACATAGTACTAGACATCTTGCCTCCTACACTAGCTGTGTGGCCTTGGCTCTTTATGCCTCACTTTTCTCATTTGTAAAATGAGGATAATAATAGCACCTATCTCACAAGGTTATTGTAAAAATCAAATAATATATATATTTTATTTTATTTATTTATTATATCAATATATATTTTATATAATATATATTATATATTAAAATATATTATTAATTAAAATATATATATTAATGCATATTTATGTTCACTAGTAAATAATTGTGATTTATGTATATTAACATATATATTTGTTCTATTAATATATAAAGAGCTTTACAAACTTTAAGGCACTCTATAAATGCTAGCTATTATTGTTATTATTATTATTATCCATTAAAATCACTACTCTGAAAAAAGTTCCACAAATTTTATCAAATTGTCAGAGGATCAGTACACGGGGAAAAAAAAGAGTTATATAGTCTTACTTTAGACATTATTTTCTATTTTAGCTAAAAATGAATTATGCTTCAAACAAAGGTTGAAAGGAGCTAAAGGAAATTCCATCCTTTTATTCCTTCCTTGGTATTCATTCATTCAACATACATTTAATAACACTGTATGGGGGACACCATGTTAAGAAATGCAAGAGGATCCAAAAAAAACTATTCCTCCTCTTACAGAGATTACAGTCTAATATGAAAGATAAAATTGTCTTTCCCATTCTCCTAGCTATTAGTGCCTGTCCTTCTGAGATTCACTTCCATGTACTTTGCATATATCCTTTATGTGTCTAGTTATTTATATATTCTCTCATATATATATATAATTTTCTTTGATGTTAGGTACTGTTTTTGCCTTTCTTTATATTCTAAACAATTAGTAATAATAATAATAACAATAGTAACAATAACACTATATCTAGCACTTATCTAGAATTTTAATTTACAAATATTACTTCCCTTTTTAACATAGTGCTTGATCTATAGTTAGGGATAGAGACAAGGTCTGGACCAATTATTTAAATGACCCAGGGAATTCTCAAATGAGGAAGTTTCCTCTACTAATGCAGGCCACAGTCTTATGTTATAGTCTTTTAGAGAAAGATAGAGCCCTGGGAGCTGACTTTGTCAAGGTAATATTTGTCAGAGGTAAGACTTGAACCTAGCTCTTCCTGGTTCTAAGACTGGATCTCTTTCCACTCTTCCAAGGTACCTCTGGTGTATAGTAAACATCTCATAAGTGCTTGCTGATTGAGAGATTAATTGCTACGACATATATGTTAAAAACTTAGAATGTGAATCTGAAAATGAAAAAGTATTAAGTTCTTTCTGAATTTAGGTGTGTTCATAAGATTATTTCTAGTTAGGAAAATCAGGGAAGACTTCATGAAAGGGATGGCATTTAACCTGGGTTCTAATTAGAATAAGAGCTTAGCTTCATAGTTTGCTAAGCTTTTTCAAAAGAGTTCCTTCTACTCTTAGGAGGTAGAAAGCACAGAAATAATTATAAAAATTATAAATTTATAAATTTATAATAAATATAAATAAAATTAAAATTATAAAAAATATCATATGACTTGCCCAAGTCACTATCACTAATAAATAGCAGAGACGTGAAACCAGGTCTTTCAACCCCAAATACTACTTGGCTTTACTACTCTATATCACTTGAAGGAGGGCACAAATAAGATAAGCATAATTTGAGAAGGGAACACCAGGAAGACGGAACAGCATCAGCATTACATTACATTGAGATGTATCATCCAAATACAAAGACATCTGATTTCCACCCCCCAACTAACAAAACTCCATTCTTTATTATTTTAATTTGTAATTCAAGCATTCATAATCTAGAATCAATGAGCCCTTTTTTGGTCATTATACTATACTATAGTCCATCAGTGTTCCTAAGTTGTTAAGGCCAAAAAAAGTTTCCCCCTGCAAATGGGGGTGAATTTCTTCAGATTATTAGATTGGTACTTGGATATAGCCACACGATCCTTCACTGAGTTCATGCTTGCAACCTTTCCAATTTGATAGGATCTATCTAAGTTTATGTTTTGTTGACATAGTCTTTAGAACCAATACCTCACACCATCCAGTGAGATACATGAATAGAACTTTATTGAAGGATAATATGTATATAAAAGAGGATGAAGCAGTTAGATGGCATAGAAGGATAGAACTCCAGAGTCTGGAAATTTTGAGTTAAAATGCTGCCTTAGACATTTATTAGCTATATGATTTATATTAGCTGGGCAAGTTACTTTACTTCTTTTGGCCTCAATGTGCTCATTTGTAAATTGGGGAAAATAATACCACCTACCAACTAGGGTTGTTCTGAAGATCAAATGTGATCTGTGTAAAGTATTTTTCAAGTTTGAAATGTTATTTAAATGCTAGTAATAAGGATTAGCCTGATAATTCACTGAAATGTAAGATTGATAAATCAAGAAGGCTACTATTGTTCACCCAGTAAATAGAAATTGCTCTCTTTTATATATAACAGGATAACAAAGTAACCTGTCTTTTGTGTGTTTTTTACAGGCTGGAGAAGGAAATACAGACCCTAGAAAGTGAAGAGTCCCAGATATCTGCCAAAGAGCAAATCATCCTAGAGAAACTAAAGGAAACAGAGAAATCTTTCAAGGATTTTCAAAAGGTGAAGAAAATGTGATTTATAAGAATTTATCCATCCAGAAAGAATTATGGAGTCATGGAATTTTAAAGTCAAAATGAACCTTAGAGGCCATTAATCCTACCATGAATCCCTTCCAAAAATACCCAAGTGATAGATGTGTTTCAGGGTAATTTATTATTAAAATAAAAGAACATGGTAAAACCTCACTCATTATGTATGTTTGAAGAGAAGGTCAGTCTACATTAGTGAATAGTCTGAATTACATAAGTTATTGTTTAAAAAAAAATACAGTTGTATTGCTTGCTATTAATAAAATACTTTAAAATAGCAATCTAGCCTGGCCAGACTTGATAAATATATCAGAGTTGTAGGTAATTAGCTAAATTTATTCAAACAATTTGTGTTCATAGAGGATCTCATGAATTAGAACTATAAAGACTTTAGTGATCATTAGGTCTTAACCTCCAAAAAAAAGTCAGCTTTCTTTAAATAAGTTACATATGCCCCACCTTCCCATTCTAGATGGAAGGAGGCTAAAGAAAGATTCCAGGAAGTTGAATCAAAACTTCACTGGGCTTTCTGAAAGGGGACATGGGAGTAGGTTTACTGGGAAATTTGTAAGTTAGACCAAGTTTATCTTTGTCCTTTTTATCTACCCTAGCTCCATAAATCTGGTTACCTCTGTACTTCCCTCTGGCTGTCCAAAGCCCTCTACTCTGTTGACCCACTTAGCCTGATCCTTTTTGGACATGTTGAAAAAATGAGACTCTTTTCTCAATTGCTCCCTAGTTTTAATCAAGGAATGGGTGCTGCCTCACTCAAACTTAATTTTAAAAGTCCAAGGTTTCCCATTTCATTCAAGGACCCAGATAGCTCTAGAGGAAAAATTGAGGCAGGTGACCTTGCACAGCCCTCCCAATTTATTTGCATGTCCTGGCATCTCGTCCCTGATAGTTCCCTTTGAGAATGAAAGACAAACAACAGTAACTACAACAACAGCACTACCAGCTAAATGGTCAAGAAAAAAGCTGCTCTGAATTACCCCTTGGTGTTTCCCATTCACATATCCAATAAAACTTCTATGTCTCTCTTCTATTAAAGCAAACTCATTAAATAAACCCATAGCAAGTCACAAATGAATATTCTTTTTAAGCTACAAATTAGATTTTTATTTTTACTTGTCTTCCATTCCATCCTGACATTCCCCTTCCAGGTTAATTTCTTTATCAATCCAAATTTATCTCTAATTAGTGGAATTTTGGACAATGGGAGGAAGATATCTGAATACAGCAGACCTTTTCCTTAAGTATTACTCATTCCACTATTAATGAAGGTTCTGGATGAAGGAAAGGGAAAGGAAAGCTCTTAGGTTTTGGCTTTCAAAACATCCAGGTCACAGGTATCACCTGCTACCACTTATCAATCCTAGGGTTTCCAGTGATTCTCAAAACTCTTGATTTGACTGTGCAAAAGTAATACAAACATTTATGTAAATAAAATACTATTTATACTTCATCTTTTTTTCTTTTTTTTTTCCCTGAGGTTGGGGTTAAATGACTTGCTAAGAAGTGTTAAGTGTCTGAGACCAGATTTAAACTCGGGTCCTCCTGAATTCAAGGCTATCCACCGCACCACCTAGCTGCCCCTATACTTCATCTGAATGAAAAACAGTGACTATTTTGTATGTAAATCCATGCCAATATATGTCAAACAGACTTTTTGTGAGTGTTATTTACTTCTAATACTAAACTATTCCTGTACATTGTGTCTTCATATACTGTTGCTCATTGAGTATAATTGTCACTCACAACTAAAAATTAAATGGGAGAAAGTACCTACGCTGGTTTGAAACCATGATAGGCATTCAATTTCACACTGTGGCAGCATCTTTTTTATAAGGCTTTTTTCTTTCAGAGAGAATCCTACCTCAACCATGACACTATAAGACATTGCCTTCTCTTGATGAGTAATCCCTATTCCCTGGCAAACTGAGGTGCTGGATTTCTTGAATTAGCAAATTCTAATCTATAATTCGGCTAATGAATATCAGAGGTCAACTCTGAGTTTGGCAGCAATCTGGTGAGCCCCAAAAAGCAGGGGGATGCCAGATTGTCTAGAAAGGGGTGAATGGTACAGACCAGAAATATGGAGCAGGTCAAAGGTTCTGTGCTAACAATACTGGGATCAGCACATGAGTGGCTACTGTCCTTAACCCAGGCAAAAGAAGGAAAGCAGTCTCAATCACAAATAAACAAAATAATAATAGCCAACTCATTGGAGTTGCCTCCTAGAGGATATCTGCCAAGTGCTAGTTCTCATTAAAATTCTGTATCTGGGGCATATAGTGAATCTAGAGAAGTCAGGATTAAATAAAAATCCCTGAAGTTCTTCAGAAATGTAATGGTTTGTCCTACTTTTGTTTCCACAGAGCTTTTCCAATACGGATGGAGGTAAGTGTTTTGTTTCTTCTGCTTGCTTTAAAAAAAGAAAAGAAAATTTTAGATTACTATCATTTGAACTACAAATTTGTTGAGTGGAAGGAAAGAATATTGCTTTAATAGGATTCATGAACAAGTGGCTATTATGGGAAGATGTGATTTACTGGTTTGGAAGTATCTTAGGATGAAAGAAAACAGCTGTACCTGAAATGCAGAAAAATGTCAGAAAGCTCATGATGGGGGCTGCTTTGAAGTTTTCAGTATATCTATTTGGAGAGAATTTTATCTTGGCTTATATTATTATGGACTTCTCCGGTACACAATTTCTGATTTGCCAAATAAAATTAATAGTCTCTTCTATTATCCTAATCCCCTCCACCACTAGGTATAGGGAGCAAATGGAACAGTTTCATAAATTGCTTGAGCTTCTCCTGAAAAGTACTCACCAAATAAAGATGATGGTCTTAATGGCATCATCCCCTATTATCATGTTTGTATGATGACATATCTGGTTGCATTTTTTAGAATTTTATAGCCTCTCAAACTCAAAAAATATTTACTAAAAGGTCTCTGATGTTAAGTATGGTTTCATCCTTTTCTCAAGTTTCCAACCTTTCTTTGTTATCAAAAAGTCTTATTTTTGAACATTAAAAGCCTTTTAAACCTGGCAAGATTTAAGTTCAAAGGATTGAAGTAGTAAGAACAGACACCAGGGTTTGCCTTTTCATATTCTGCTCCCCAAATTTTGAAAAGGGAAGAGCAAACCATGTCAGGGAACCCCTCCCATTTCTTTTTAGAGCAAAGCATTAAATATCCTTAATTTGTCAGGTGGATATTATAAATGTTAAGCTTTGAAGATGGACAGTTCTTTGAGAACATCTAGCCCCCTCATCTTACAGAAAAGGAAACTGAGGCTATGTAGAGAAAGAAAGTTCTGATATAAAGCTAGAAAGGATCACCAAGACTTACAAAGGGAGTCAAGGTCATATTAATAATACTTACAAGAGCTAGGAATTGAATCCATATCCTTTTACTCCAAATCCACTCAAATCTCATTCTACTCCAACAAATTGCTTATGTCTCTGCTCATCTCTTTCTTTTTAAATTCTCTTCTGTCACTTTTCCTGGGGAGCTCTAAGTCCCCTCAATCTTTTCATTTCTCTCCATTAGAGTTTTGGGAAGGAGGAGTGTGTGTAGAGAAGACACTAAATAGGTGTTCCCAAATCTTCTCTTTACTTTTTCTAAATAAGTCATAAACCTCTAAGAAGTGAGTAGTTTTTAATTTTCACAAAATTCCTTTTTCCATAATGGAACAGGACTATAAATTGGAGAGGACTATAAATTTTATTTGAAATGTACACACATGTAAACCTGCTCCACATATTTCTAGATAGCATGATATTTGCAAGTAAGTCTATTCAATTACTTTTTAAAAGCATTTATTAACAAGCAGTTTCTTTATGATAGGCAGTGTGCTAGACTGGGGATGTAAAGACAGAATCAGTTAGGGAGAGAAAACATATCTACATATATGTATATATGTGTATATATGTATGGAGGGACATATAGAAGTTATCATCAAGCTATACATTTTTATATTCGTTTCTATACTTTGTTTATATTCTTTGGAAACTTTCAAATGAAAAATTCACAAATCAACTGTGGAAATAAGATTTAGGATATATCTACTTTTAGTCAAAACATACTAAATTATCAGTGTTTCTGCAAGTGAAAGTGTGGAGACCAAGATGTTTTTCTTGATTCTGTTGCCGCCTTTCTTTAATGACCTCTAGCAAAGTACTAAATGTCCTTAAATTTGGTATGTGGACATTATAAAAATGAGTTCATGACCACAAAATGTTAGAGACACCAAGATGTGAAATTCAAAATACACTTTAATTCTCTGAGTACTCCCAGTTTCATCGTGTTCATTGAGTCCTCTTTATTATATTTAGTTCAAATTAACAAATATTTATAAAAGCCTACTCTATATAAGACCCAAATAAGGAGAAAATACTAGGCTTTCACAATGAATTGAGAGGGAGGGAATTAATGGGAGGAAAGGAATATATACAGATCATTAGGATGTGAGAGGGGGAACAAGCTAAGTGCAAATGAGAAGTCTGGGCAAGGTACTTTGAGAAATGTAAGGAAGACAAGAAAAGTAGAAAGAAGCTTTCCTTAGGATGGTATCCTTAAAAAGGGGGGGGAAATAGATGTAATCACAGAAGAGTGTTAAAAGAATTATTAAAATGAAGGACTCAAATAATTCTTTGAAAACTGGTATGAAAAGATATAGAATAAAATAAGCAGAACCAAGAAAAGAACTCATGTAATGACCACAGTGATGTCAAAGAAGAGAGCAATGATTGAGGCAATAATTAGCTGTGACTTCAGATAATGGGTAAAGCATCCCACTTCCTCTCAGCAGACAAATAGTGAACTATAAAAGCAGAATAAAGCATACATTTGCAGATATGGCAATGTATTGATTTGTTTTGCTCATCTATATTTATTTGTTGTAAGGGAGATTTCTTTTGTGGGGGCGGGAGTCATTAAGAGGTAATAGTATATTTTTATATATATAAGAGCATCAATGAAGCATTTAAAAAGAAAAAAAAAGAAAAGATTATTAGGACAACAACTAGGAAATAAGTTGGAAATAGGAAGACCATTTAGGAGTCTATTGCAAAAGTAATCTAGGTGAAAGGAGATGAGAGTTTGAATGATGGTGATTACAGTGAGAATAAAGAATATGGGATAGATGAGAGTTTAGGGAGGTATAATCAATGGAATCTGGCAACTAATTGAAACAATGATGTCAATGGTAATTACTTGATTATAATACTGAACAACTGTGAGAACAGTGTTGCTTTCAGCAAAAATAGAGCTATTGGAAGAGGACCAAGTTTGGGGAAAATATAATTAAGCTTTTGGCCTGTTGAACTTAACATGCTACTAAACACTACAATGCTACATTGCCTTTAATCTGCTTTTAAATGTCCAATCTATGTGAAGAATATTTTCTTTTTGTAATTAAATCAATAACCCCCCCCCTCTTTCTCTCTCTCTGCATATGTAGTTAGATTTACTTGGAAGATTTTATAGGAAAAGTAAGTGCCCTTCAAAGAATGCAATAAGTGTTTAGGTCGCAATATGGCCTTGGGCAAGAGAGTAGATTTGTTCTTGGAGGAAGAAATTTTAAAATAGTGAGGCATTAGACATTTTTATTATTTTCTCATGGCTTAATACTTTTCATCCCTCAATGATTCAGTTCCTAGGGAGCAGAGGTAATTTTGGATCCAACCATTTCTTATAATTAACAACATTTCTCTGACTTTAAACTTTTTATGAAATAATCATAGTTAGGGAACTTTAGGAGAAAGTTCCAACTTCTGAGACAGCAGTCTGAAGGCTGCCATGACAAAACAAATACATTCATCCAAATATAATTTGACCAAGTTTATGTTTATGTGTGTACATTCACACGTGCACACAAATAGATATATGTACACATTCCTATATTCCATCAGGTGAAGATAACATACTCATGTGAAAGATAGGTTTGCATAAAGATTAGTAAGTGGAATCAACTCTCATTTTAGAGCAACTTCCAGGACATGTGAGATGGATCTCAAAAAACCACAAATCAGTGGACCATATCTCTGTTGTTCATAATAATCCAAGGTTTTAGTATGTCAAAAACTAAAGTCAACATGAGTTTCCCAAGAAGTTAGCATAGCATATCACCTAAAAGTGATGTGCATTTTTATACATGTACATTTATATTATATTCAGATTTACACAGTACATATATATTATACACGTACATTTTATATACATACTCACACACACATATCTCTATATTAAATATCATCTTATAAGATTCTGCCTATAGTTCTATAGTATAAACATTTTTTGGTATCATGATTCTGCTGTCTATCCTTACCAACAAGATCCCCCTCAATTTTGTGTCATCTACTGTTCTAATAAGCATATGTGCACCTCCAAGTTACTAACAAAATGTATTGACTGTAACAGAGGTCAGAATAGTTTTGTGGGACTATTCAGTAATAGTAATTACTATTCGGTAATTCAGTAATTCAGGGGCAGCTAGGTGGTGCAGTGGATAGAGCAGCAGCTCTGAAGTCAGGAGGATCTGAGTTCAAATGTGGCCTCAGACACTTAACACTTCATAACTGTGTGACCCTGGGCAAGTCACAACCCCAATTACCTTAGCAAAAAAAAACCAAAACAAACAAACAAAAAAAAATTCAGTAATTCATTGGCACAGTGCCTGGCACATAAGTGCTTAGTAACTGCTTTATCTTTGTGCTTCTTTCTCTCTGTGTCTCTTGTCTGTCTGTTTCCATTTCTCTCTTCCCTCCTTTCTTTCCCTCTTCTTCCTCTCCTTTTGCTTCTTTCTCTCTCTCTCTCTCCTCATGTTTTCCTCCTTCCCCTCTTTTTTCTTTCCTCCCTTTCTTCTCTCCATGTTGACATTTTCCCATTAATCACTATTACATATAAAAACAATTGTAACCTTTTTCTTTTCACCATTTTGAATTCCAAATACTACCCACCAATTGAGAAGGCAAACAATTCTGATAAACCATGCTGCATTTCAGTGTGTTCTGCTTCCCTTTCTATGTACTGAAAACCATCTCTTTAAATAATCTACATCATAGAATTTTCCCAAGAATCAGAATCAAACTCACGAACATATAGCTGAACACCACACTTCTGAAATTAGAACTTTTGCCTTTCTCCAGTCCTGTAGCATCTTTTCTAGTCCTTGTGATTTTTCATAAATCAATAGCAGCTTGGAGATCACAGTTATCTTACTACTCCAGAATATAGATTTCATCCAGCAACTTGACCTGAAATGCAGCATGGTTTATCAGCAATAGGTCAGGCTTAGCTATTCTTAGCAATACCATAATCCAATGCAATTGAAAAACTTATGATGAAAAATGCTATCTAACCTCTAGAAAAAAGAACTGATGAATTCTGAATGCAGAGCAAAGATTACTATTTTTTATTTTCTGTATTTTTTTCATGTTTTTTCCCTTTAAATCTATGTCTTTTTTTTTTCACAACATGACTAATATGGTAATATATTTTGTATGATTGACCATGTATAACCGATATCAAATTGCTTACTATCTATCTCAGGGAGGGAGGAAGAAAGAGAAAATATGGAACTCAAAATTTAAAAAAAAAAGAATGTTAAAACTGTCTTTATAGTAACACATGTACCTTATCAAATTGTTTGCTTTCTCAATTGGTGGGTAGTATTTTTTGAAAACTCTATCCATAGCTAATTCAACACATACACACATATACACATACACACACACCTGCAATAAGTAAAGAAACAAAATAAAAAATGATTGCTGCAGCTCTTGTTTATATTCAGGGGCTCCACCCCTATTTGTAAGTCAAGCTCAGAGAGACTGGGTTGGGGAAAATTGATGGTAATTTCTTTTTTTTGTCAGTTTTAGTGTAATCTTTATGCATATTGACTAGTCACGAATGTTAGCTAGTGTATTAACATTCTTCAATTACGAAAGCATTCCTAATTCATTTGTACCAGAGAACCTTAGAGGCCTCAATAAACCTTGCTCAGTGACTTGACTTATAAAATCTATCACTTTCACAAACCTTGGAGTCCCAAGAAAACTGTTTCCAGAGGTGGTCTGGGAAATGTTAGTATTGTATTCTGAGACACTGGCAGTTTCCATTATTATTGTGCTCATGTTCTTATTTTTAATAAGAAACACCGAAACTCAAGGAGTATTTCTGCCATAAAAATAACTACCATTGGACAATCTTCCCCAGTAATGGAGGATTTCATTAGGTCATGAAAAAAATAGATATGGACCTTTGAGGCCAAACATTCAAAATTCCTTTTAAATATGATTTATCTCTTGGCTCCAAAGCAGTCTATAGGTTCCAAATATGGGGAAAGAAATTGACTGCTTTCTCCAGGGAAAAAGAGGAATGCTTTCTCAGATATGCAGCACGCCTATTATATACTTCAATCAAAGCTTCTGAGCTACAAGTACAAGCTTCTTGGAATCTTACCTACCATTCATTTGCTCTGCTCTCATAATCTCATAAATGAAATAAGTATTGGGCCAGTCTGACCAAACATTGAAAACAGTAGCATGACATAACACTGGATCTGTGTAGATAACCCTCATCTCTTTATCTTGTCCACAAAGATAACATGAGAGACTGTCAAATGTGTTTCCAAGCATTAGATCCTAAAATTATATTCTAATTCCTAGTCTGCTGCTTACTACTTAGATGGCCGGAGGCAAGGTGTTTAGCTTTTCTGGGCCTTAGTTTCCTTATGGGTAAAATAAAAGTGCTGTATGAAATAACTTTTTCTAGCTCTAAATAATCTGTAAGCCTTTGAACCTTAGTAACTTTATAGCATCCCCCTGATTTACCAATTTAAAAACCTTCTCAAAAGAAAAAAATGAGATCACTATAGTATTACTTGTTCTTGATTTACACACACAGTTCTTAGTGATCAATATTTCCCTTCTAAACATTCATTAGCCATCTTTTTGATAATTTGTTGTACAAAAATTCCATTCTTCCTCTTTTTGAAAATAAAGACACAAGTTCAAATCCAGTATGTCTACTTCAGGTTCCTCATCTATAAAATGGGTATAATAAAAGCACTTATCTTCTAGGTTTGTTGTAAAGTGCTTTGCAAAGCTTAAATTCCTCTATGAATTTTAAGTAATTTTTCCAATCAATTGAAAAATCATAGACTTACCCCCAAACTTTTAATATGTCAGTAAAAATCCCTGGTACAAAAATCATTTCTGACATCATTTTTATTTCCATAAATTCTTCCCATATCACAAATCAGTACATAGGAGCATAGATTTTTAAAAACATTTTTAAATAATAGCTTTTTTATTTTCAAAATATATGCAGATAAATTTTTTACATTCACCCTTGCAAAACCTTGTGTTCCAAATTTTTCTCCCTCCCTTCTCCCCACCTCCTCCCCTAGAGTAATACATTATATGTTAAACATGTGCAATTCTTCTATACATATTTCCACATTTATCATACTGCACCAAAACATGAGATCAAAAAGGGAAAAATAAGAAAGAAACAAAAATCAAGCAAACAACAACAAAAAAGGTGAAAATACTATATTGTGATCCACAGTCAGTTCCCACCGTCCTCTCTATGACTGCAGATAGCTCTCTCCGTCACAAGTCTATTGGAATTGGCCTAAATCATCTCTTTGTTGAAAAGAGCCACATGCATCAAAACTGATCATTGTATAATCTTGTTGTTATGTTCAATGTTCTTCTGGTTCTATTCATTTCACTTAAACATCACTTCATGTGAGAATCTTACAGAAAGGCTCCAGGCCTTTCTGAAATCATAGTGTTGATTGTTTCTTATAGAATAATAATAGTTCAAAACATTCATATACCATAGTTTATTCAGCCATTTTCCAACTGATGGGCATCCATTCAGTTTTCAGATCCTTGCCACTACAAAAAGGGCTGCCACAAACATTTTTGCACATGTGTGTCCCTTTCCTTCCTTTATGATCTCTTTGGGATATAAGCCCAGTAGAGAAACTGCTGGATCAAAGTATGCAGTTTTATAGCCCTTTGAGCATAGTTCTAATTGCTCTCCAGACTGATTGGATCAATTTAAAATTCTACCAACAATATATTAGTGTCCCAGTTTTCCCACATCCCCTCCAATATTTATCATTATCTTTTATAGGAGTATAGATTTAAAACCAAATAGAATCTTTGACACCATTGAGTCCAACCCTCATGTTTTACACATAAGGAGACTGAGGCTCCAAAAGATTAGATGACTTGAAGTGTCTGAGGCAGAATTCAACTCCAAGGCTAGAATTCTATCTACTGAACCTATTTGCCTCTTCAGTTGTTGTTCAGTTGTGTCCAAATCCTCATGATCCTATGGACTATACTATTCATGGGGTTTTCATGGCAAAGATACTACTGATCCACCATTTTCTTCTGTTTAAATAAAGGCAAATAGGGTTAAGTGATTTACCCAGAGTCATGCAGCTAGTAAGTGTCTAAGGCTAGCTAATATTTATACATAGAGCATTTTTCTTTAGGCTTCTTCTTGATTGCTAGTACATAAATTACCTAAAATAAGGAGACCATCATACATGGCAGTCAGATAAGCTATGTGCTTCCTTCAAATATTTCTAACTTTTATAATCTCTAAAAACTGTCTTCAGATTTCAAGCCTTTTCATATCCTTAACAGACCATACAAATTGGTAATAGTGTGATGTTCTGTTCTTTAAATTATAATTGTTCTCTGGGAGCAGGTTTCTTGGGGAGCTTCTGGAGGCAGCCTTAGTTTCAGTTCGATTCAATAATCCCAAAATGCAGCCAGTAGTTACAAAGTCCAGATCCTTTATTGTCTCTTCCAAAATCTTATCTCCTTCACTTGGGGCTCAGCTAGTTTTCTGGAGGCCTTCCTCTCTCCTTAGTTCCCAAGAGCTCTTGTCCGAATGTCTCCAGCCAGCACAAACTTGGAAGTTGGAATGAATCTTCACTCTGAATCTCCAAGACTGTGGGATTGTGGGTTTCTGTGAGTTTGTGGGAGCTCCTTGCTTATATGCTGTACACTGAGCATACACTAATCATTTCATCACTAGGAAACCTTTATTTGTTGTAGGATTCAATCAATGCTAAATTAGATTTAACCATTGTCTCCTCAGTTCCACTTAGTACTTTGTTTCAAGTTCTGGCCCATAACATCTCCTTGTAGAATCAGATCAATCATACTGAATTAGATAATTATTGTCTCTATTCATTCCAGTGACTTAGCACTTTGTAAGAATCCTAACAGTAATAGCTCCAAAGCCATTACATTATCATTTCCTTTGTGGGGAATACCCCACATAAATGCTACATGATTCCTTTATTTAAGACAAAACTGAAAAAAATCCTTACATTCTTATTGGCTGGGCAATCTGGTCATCCCACCAACTTCCCAGCTAATAGTTCTAGATTTCCATGTTTTTGCCCAATTTTGTGATTTCTTGGTGATATCTTCAACTTTTCCTCTGTCTTTCTAATCAGTCAGTGAGGTGCTTGATCAAATATATATTAAACCTGCCAAATTATTCTATGAACCCATTACCTTGAATTCATTTTTCAACTCTATCCAAAAAAAAAGCCTTAAACATGATTCTTTCCAAACTAAACTATCATTTAGCTTCTGAAAAGCATTATGTTTTTAATGAACAACCTCTATCCATATCTTAATTCCTTCATGAAAATCATACTGTCCCTTTTCTTCTGCATATTCAGAGATTAGCATTAACTCCACTTGGAATCATGGACAATTTCCAAACAATGAACTTAAATCCTTCTAAAGTGGTACCACCCAGGCAAGCCTGGTTAGTCTCCCAGTAATACATGCTATCCCTGTCTGGTTAATTGCAAAGATGTAGGTCTGTCTCTCAACGACTGGCCAAGTAAAGATAATATTTTTCCCTATTGTTCCTTGATAATAGACAGGGATTCCATAGTGGCATTTGACAGAAAGGAAACCCTCTTGTGTGAGGAATAATTAACTTCAAAGTCATTTTTGCTGGAGTCCTTGTAAATAATTCTCCAACCTGTTTGCTACTTAATTCTTTCAGATCATTGGGAGAAGGGAAGGTCACTCTATCATTACTAGTAAATTTATCACCATCTAGAAAGGGATGCCCAACTCTGGACAGTCTTCCCTAATGAGTGGAAATTGAACTCAAGTCTGTAACCCTGAGGATGAATCTGATGACATACCATTCCTGCTCAGAACCCCTCTTGAATTTGTTCCATTTCCAACTTCCAAATTAGCATAGGACCCCATCATGAAGCACATAACACTACCAAGAAAACAAGACATCACAAAACTCCTGTTAGAACAACAACCACATGTCACATGAGAGAAGACAATAAAAACTGTTCCTCCACAGCTAAGCCACTAGAATTAGAACTTTACCTTTCATCTACTTCTTCATCATAATGTACTCTAGTGAGACTCAGTCAAGGTCAGACCAATTTGACCAATATTCACCAGCATTAAAAGTAACATAAAACTGGCTTAAACACCCACCAAATCTGGGTGAAATCCTGATACTTACCTCTGGTGCAAAACCTGAGCTGAGTTCACCAATGACAGAAAATAAAACCCTGAAAGGCAGAATTTCTGGATAATTAATACTCAATTTTTTAATTAGGTTAGCTGCCAATCAATAAATTGATGGTCAGTGGTTTCTCTTGGTAATCAAAACTCCATAGTTCTTTAAATACCTTCTGAAATGGAATTCCCTTGGCAAGTGAAACATCAATCCTCATCGCTTGGTATTTAAAGAGGAGGTGGGCTAAAAGTCTTCAGCTGAGAGCATATATGGCTACACTATGAGATTCAGCAGCCTCCAGCAATCTGGACAGAGGGAAACCATCTCCATCCGAAACTTTCTGGCTAGTTTTCTCCTTCATGAACTGGATCAGCCTAAATTCCAATGGAGGGGACCAAGGAGAGGAGTACCTTCCTTCAGGGCAAGTCTTCACCTGGATTTTCTTTATATTCTCAACAGAAATTAGGTCTCCTTGTTGGGTAGGGTTCCACTTCTTCCTTGAGAGCTAAGAGCAATCTCATCAATCAGCTATGCCCTTCAGAGATGGGTTGACCTTAACAGGAATTGGACCTGTATAGAAAATAGAAGGAAAAAAGAGTGGATCATAATAATTAGTTATTAATATAATAGTATGATACTAATTCTTTCACTTGTCCCTATATTCATTGCTAACACTGTTACTTATCTCATGAACAACTCCATCTAAGCTCCTCTATTCTATGTTCATTGTTCATGTTCCTCCTTAGTGAGGAGTCCCAGCTGAGCTCCCTCATGCCATACTTGATACTAACACAGATGGCTGACTTCATCATTTCAAGTGGCCATGAAAAATATAACTGTCTTGCCCTTCCAATCTCTCCATATGTCCTCTCAATTCACTCTGTCCAACTACAATAAAGGCTATTTCCCAATACTGTACACTGGGCCCATCATCTACTAGCTGAGGATCATTCATAATAAAGAGGAATTCAATATTGTTTAAAACTTCATCTCCCCCGCTCTTTAATTTTCTTCCTCTTGGTTCATTATGGATTTTGTTTTCACTTTGCATAAGTTCATATAAATCTTCCCAGTTTTTTCTGAAACAATTCTGCTTGTTAATTCTTATAGCATAATAATCATATATCACAAGGTGTTCAGCTTTTCATCAATTAATGGGCCTTCCCCACAATTTTCACTTCTCTGCCAACACAAAAAGAGAGGCTGTGAATATTTTTGTGTTCTCTCTCTCTCTCTCTCTCTCTCTCTCTCTCTCTCTCTCTCTCTCTCTCTCTCTCTCTCTCTCTCTCTCTCTCTCTCTCTCTCTCTCTCTCTCTCTCTCTCTCTCTCTCTCTCTCTCTCTCTCTCTCTCTCTCTCTCTCTCTCTCTCTCTCTCTCTCTTTCTCTCATCTCTCTCTGACTTCTTTTGGATATAGACCTGGTAGTGGTTTTGCTGGTCAAAGGGTACATACTTTTAGAGCCCTTTGGGCATAGTTCTTCAGAATGATTAGACCAGTTTGCAACTCTACCAACAATATATAAGTGTACCTATTTTTTCACATCCCCTCCAGCATTAATCATTTATCTTTTCTGCCATGTTAGCTAATCTGACAAATGAGATGTTAGCTGAGAGGTATTTAGTTTTCATTTCTCTGATTAACAGTAGATGTAGCTAGGAGGCTCAATGATATGGTGCTTGACCTAGACTTAAGAAGACCTAAGTTCAAATTTGAACTCAAACACTTACTAGCCCTGTATCATTTAGCCTCATCATACTAGAGAAGGAAATGACAAACTAATCCTAAATCTTTTCCAAGAAAATCCTGTAGACAATATAGTATAGTTCATGGGTCGTAAAGACATGACTGAAAGACTGAAAAATAATGATCAGTAGTGATTTAGAGCATTTTTTTTCATGTGTCTATTGATAGCTTTAATTTCTTCTTCTGAAAATTGCCAGTTTATATCTTTTGTTCATTTTTCCATTGGGGAATGGTTCTTATTTTTTATAAATTTGATTCAGTTGCTATATATTTGAGAAATGAAGCCTTTATCAAATAAATTTTCCTGCTTTTCTCCTAATTTTAGCAGCATTAGTTTTGTTTGTGTAAATTTTTTTTAATTTCATGTAATCAAAATTATCCATTTTACTTCCTGTGATATTTTCTATCTCTTATTTTGTCATAAATTTTTCCTTTGTTCATAGATCTGAGAAGTAAATTTTTCCATGATCCTTAATTTATTGATGATATCACCCTTTATTTCTAAATAATTTACCCCTTTTAACCGTATTTTGGTATATGGTATGAGATTATGCCAATAAATCACAAATTTAATTAAAAACAAAGCACACAATAATAAAAAAGACCTCTTTGATTTGATTCAATAAATGTTTTTACTAAGCCCTGAGAATAGAAAGGCACACAAAAAGTCCTTGACCTTAATAAACTTACATTCTACAAAAGTACAGGGAAAAAAAGTTAAAACTCCCTCCCAAATCATTGAGACCCCACAGACTTTAATGTTCTAATGGAACCAGTTCAGAGCTGTCCCCATAACCAGAGAACTGAAACAAGGCTGCTAAAGAGGTTCAGTTTCATTCCACTTCACATATGCATGTTTGATGACACAAAAGGAAACCTGAGAACTTTTGGACCCCATCTTCACTCCTCTAACAAAGTCACTCAGAAACTGCTAGCTGTGCCTGCTATAAAAGTCTGTGCATACATGTTCCCTGGCAGAAATGTACACAAATTAGCTGATAACTACAACCCAGGTCTTTGATTTCAAGTTTTTTGCTATTTGGTCTTATTTTCCAAGGCCATCATATTTACCAGATTTACTCTAAAATCATTTAAACTTATTAGTGGGTGAGTGTGGAGGTATTTGTCCTTTGTTTTGGAGGCGCACCATGACATCAGAAAGATGATGCCATGACATGCAGGTGAATTAGATTTAAATGAAGGAGGGCTGTGGAAGGTCACCTGCCTCACTTTTTCCCTCTAGAACCATAGGGGTCCAGTGGCAAGATATAGATCAGGATGACTGGAGAATGACCCACTATTAGGTGGGGTGAAGAGGGTATTAATTAAATAAAAAATAAAATAAAATAATCAAATTTAAATATTACTTTAAAATACATTCATGTGTGTATACTTATAATATTTCATTTAATATATTATGATATTAATATAATAATCATATATAATATAATATTTATTTTCTTTCACACTATTTCCATGAGTTAATAGAGCTTGAATAATAGGATTAGTGTGGGAAAATTGGAGGAAGTAAGACTCATGGTCTTACCGAGGATCCTTCAAAGACCCTTGCTCAAGGGGACATGCCTCCACCACTCCTGCAGGAGATGTCCATGAAGAGGCTTTCTGAGAAATCTCCCCATTTCCTTTAATTATTATTTTTTTTTAAAATCCATTATCATGGGAAAGGAGTCCATAAGTTTCACAAGTTTGACAATAGGGTCCATGACAAAACAGAGTTTAGAAACCCTGTTCTAAAGAAAAGATCCTGGTACCTCTCTCTTATAGAGAACTTTACAACTTACACTGTACTTCTTCACAACAGACTGGTGGGGTATTTTCTTCATTATACAAAGGAGAAAATTGTCACTTTTTTGACTAATGACTTACCCAAAGCCACACGCCCAGCTGTTATCGGAGCCTGAATCTCAGTCCACATCTTCTGATTCCAAGCCACCCATTTTTTACTACATTAGCTTAAAAGAAGGGAGAAGATAAACTAGTATCCCAGAGAAATGGAAAGATAAAAGAAAATCTTGGGTTTGGGGGGGACTGGGAGAAAAAAAACAAAAATGTATTGAATTCCTTCTAACCTCAGAAATAGAGAGTATCTTATATTAGATTTCTAGAACACTACACTTAGAGCCCTAAAGACCTGAATTCAAATCCCACCTCTAGTGCTAGAGATAATAACATCTACCTCAAATGTAAAGATCACATTAAATATTTCTACAAAGTGCTAAGCACAGTTCCTGGCTCATAGTAAGTACTTAATAAATACTTTTTTCCTTCTCCTTTCCCATCTTATTACCTCTGGGATCTCTGGGAAATCACTTAACCTTCTTCATCTTCAGTTTGCCCATGTGTAAAATGGGGTTTAATAATACAGAAGCACTTATACACAAGGTTCTTGTGAAGCTAAAATGTGCCAAAATTGAAAAGTTCTTTGGAAACCTTAAAACCATTCTATCAAATATCATTGATTATGAAACAGAAATAATTTTCTGTTTATTTTCTTCTCACAAACTGGTTTCTTCTTATAGAAGCCATATTATAATTCAGAGAAGATTTAATAGCAAATGTGAATTTAGGGCTCAAAACCCCAATTATGCCTCTAGCAGCGGTGATACTTAAAGAAAAAAGAGGCATCACTTGCAATCTCATCATTGTTTTGCAAAGAACAATCATATCTTGTATTCTTAAGCCTTAATTCAGACCCTTGTTCCTTCCAACCTGAACTATTCCAACTGCCTCCTAACTGGTATCTCCAGTTCATTCTGCAGAATACTTCCCTGCCAGCATCTCAGAATCACAATACCTCTATGGTTGGGAGGCATGTCAGAGGGCACCTAATCCAATCCACACTTGAACAGGAATCCCTATGAGGTGTTCATCCAACTTCTACATGCTATTCTTTGGTCATTTTTAAATCATGCCCAACTCTTCATGACCCTATTTGAGGTTTTCTTGGCAAAGATATTAGAATGGTTTGTCATTTCCTTTTCTAGCACATTTTGCCGATGAAGCAAATAGTGTTAAGTGACTTACCAGGGTCACACATCAAGTAAGTGACAGATTAGATTTGAACCAGAAAGATGGTCTTTTTGCACTCTATTACCCCACCTTTCTGCTTCCATATACAGTTGGCCAAAGAAGAGAGGCTATTTTCTTCCAAGTTACACTATGCCACTTCAAGACCTTTCCACAGGTTGAATTTTGTGGTAGAAATCCATATGAGCTCATTTGGTCTCAGTACTCATCTTCACTAGTTAAACCAGATTGTCTTCAGTGTTGATTTCAGAAAACAAATTCTATAACACTTGAACAATATCCAGAAAATCAGTATTAATGAGTCAACTATTATTACCTTTCATCTATAGAAGATATACTCAAAATATATTTTCAAATAGTATGTTCCATAGGTTTATTTAGACATTACTAATTCATCAAAGCCACTAGGACTTATAAGGTTAATAAATCTTATTTGCTGTCCTTTATTTCTTTATATCCTTTTTGAGGTCACTGTTTTGCTAGATCCAAAACCTCCTAACAAATATTTGAGCAAATGCAATGGTCCCAGGGCTGTACACATCTGGACCAGTTCCCTCCTACCTCAGCTAGTCTTTTGAATCCCAATCCCTGGGCAAATAGCTCTACACTTTGTTTACCTGATCCCATTATTCATTGGGAAGCTCTGATGTCTATTGTGTGTGGCTGATAAGTGAGCATGTTGCTGCCTAAGCAGTGAAGCCATCAGAGTCTCTAAACACTGTCCCTAATTGTATTCCCTGTTCTCTGATACCAGATGCAGTAAATTACATTTACACCCAGCCCCCTGACTTGCCAATTCTCTATTCACGAACAACAGAATCATCTCCTGAGCAAGACGGGACGAGCAGGGTAGCTGGTAAGTCTGGAGGAACTCTGTATTTATAAATGCCAAACCAAGGTCTGGGTCCTTTTATCCTGATAACTTTAATGCTGGGCCTCTTACCCATACGCTTTTCTCTCAGGCTAGGGTCTTGTTAGTCATCCTTTCTCAAGCAAACCCCCTCCCAAGAAATGTATGGGAAGAAGAAATAAGATAGTATTGTGGGATTTGATGGGAGGTCACATAGGGAAACCAATAATATTAGGGATTGGGGTGGAGAATGCCCATTGTAATATGCATATTTGTCTGCCATTTTCATTACTCTGCTTTATATCTGTCACTCTGTGTCAAAGTAAGTCTGTATGAATTAAATATCATTATCCTCTCTTCAATAACTTCCATTTACTCCAGTTGGAACTCAACTTTTTTTTTTTTTTTTTTTTTTAGGAAAAAAGTATTTTAAGATCTATGTCTAGTTTTTTAAATGGCTTATTTTAGCACATTATCTAACACTTTGGGAATTCTTTATCCATCTACACACACACACACACACACACACACACACACACACACACACACACACACACCACATAGTATTTCTCTCTCTCCCTCTCCCTCTTTTCCTCCCCCCACCCAAATAAAGGCAAGCGGGTATGGTCATTCTAAGTCTTATTGGCTTCTGAAAAGTGTCTTAGCCTTTTAAAGAATATGGTGTGATTTTTTTCCTTTTGATGTTGTTTCTTGTATTTATGGATGTCTCCAAAGTAATGTACTAGTAAGATTATGTAGATTATGTACTTATGTGTATGTCTCCCTTTATACAGTAGATGTGTTCAGTAAAATTGAGCATAAGTGATTAAAAACAAATAACATATCAAATCATGCTTTCAGTGTACTAGGAGAACTTGCTATGTAAAGGAACTCTTTGGTAAAATCTTTTGTAAAAGAATAGGGACTGGATCTATAACACTGGGAGGAGCCCTTGAATAAGGACCATCCTTCTGCTAATGCAGGTTGGCATCTTCTCTGCATCTCATTGGCTTACAAAGTTTTCTAAAACAGTTAGAGGTTGCCTAAGGTCACACAGGCAGTAAATATAGTAGTAGAAATGAACCTAGATTTCCCTGCTTTCCATATCAACTCTCCATTCCCTTGCTCTGCCCTGTCTCATAAAAAGAAAAATAAAATCAGGGAGTCAGAAGAGATCATAGAGGTGATCTAATAGTATGTATCAACCACTTTAATATAAATATAAACTAAAATATGTAAATATAAATTCATTTGGTATAGATGTCATAGTCCAAAAACATTTATCGCTTATATCTAAAGGTGAATGCATATAGGAGCTCATGTAAAACTCTTGTTCAGTTGTGTCTAATTCTTCATGACACCATTTTGGGATTTTCTTAGTTAAGGATACTAGCATGGTTTGCCATTTTCTTCTCCAGCTCACTTTATAGATGAGAAAACTGAGGCAAATAGGATGAAGTGACCTACCTAGGGTCACACAGCTAGGAGTGTCTGAGGCTGATTTTGAACTCAGGAAGATCAGTCTAATGACTTCAAGTCTGGTAATCTATCCACCTGTCCATATAAAACTAATAGACTGTCAGATTTACTTTATAGACTGAGATAGAAGGGAGGGAAAGCTGGAGAGATAAATGATTCAAAGAGTTTTCATTGCACATATACAATTCAAATATAACTTACAATCTTAGGAAGCTGTTCACAATTAATACATATGTCAAAGCCAGTACTTGAATCCAGGTCTCCCTAACTCCAAAACCATCACTCTATCTACTGCCTGACTTCCCTTTTCCACATTTCTATTTTGTTCTTCTTGTTCAGTCATTTTAGTTGTGTTCCACTCTTTGTGACCCCATTTAGGGTTTTCTTGGCAAAGATACTGGTTTGCCATTTCTTTCTACAGCTCATTTTACAGATAAGGAAATTGAGGTAAATGGAAATAAAGGACTTGTCCAGAATCACACAGATGATAAGTGTCTAAGACACTCTACTCAGGAAGGTGAGTCTTCCTGACTTCAGGCCCTCCAGTCTATTCACTGTCATTTAACTGCCCTCTATATTTCTATAACCCCTCACATACTAGCCTACTAAACATAACTAAAAGTCACTCTATGTCGCAAAAACATAGATTTCCATAGTTAAGCATTTATTTATTACTTACAAAATCAGAGTTGGAAACCTGCAAGCAGGACATGTATTTGCCTCATTTAAATTTATAGTCATTAGTAAATCTGGATATGATTAGCCCTGGACTTCTCACCCTGAGGTTAAATAGCTAAAAATTTACATGCAAAATGAGAAGTGTGGCTTCCTGAAACATCAAGAGTTTGTGTAATAGTGCCAAAGGAAGAGAGAAAGTTCTTATGAGGTCAATACAATTTATTAACTGTTCAAAAATCACAGGTCATTCCTTTTGTTATTGGGTATCTCAATGGTCATAGGCCTCATTTTTCATTTCTTTCTTTGTTTTGAAAAACATTTGTGGAGAGATCCCTTTCTTAGTCATTTCCTGTCATTCAAATTGTCCTCTCCTCCCTTCAAACAAATTACAGTTGCAACAGATTAAGAGTTGAAGAAAAAAAAAAAGAGAGAGAGAGAGAGAAAAGTTGATATATAAGAGCAGATAGTTTTCAGTGGTTGTGCCATTCAAGTGCAAAGAAATATAATTTTTAAAAAATTAAATGTATATGTGCCTGCATTCTTTCCATTCATTCAATATTTAAATATTTTAAATGCCTGCTGTATGTAGAACAGTGTGATAACAAATTAAGTCTGAATCCCTGCTCTTATGGGGCCTTATGAAATAAAAGTTTGAAATACATCCCAGATAATAATACACATTAATATATTGTAAGTATAGGTATAAAATATAAAATAGAGGTTTAGGTACAAAAGGTTTCGATCCAGAGCCAAAGAAGGCTTTTTGATGGAAGTTAAAGAGCTAGAGACAAGAAGATCTGAGTTCAAATCTAATACCTGTGTAATTCTAGACAACTCATTTGATCTTTGTTTGCCTGTTTCTTTATCTGTTAAATGGGGATAATAATAGCATCTATCCCTCAGGATTGTTGTGTGGACCAAATGAGATACACAGTAAGTGCTCCATAAATGTTAGTTAGCTGTCATTATGATTATTATTATTCATTGAATTCCTCTGGAGTTCAAATCCAGCCTTAGATACTAGCTTTATGACCCTGGACAAGTCAGCTGTAAAATAGAGATAATAATAGCATCTACTCTCCAAGGTGATTGATCAAATGAAATAATTTGTACAGCACTTTGGAAACTTTAAATCATTATATAAATACTAGTTATAAAATTAAGAAGACTTGGAGATTCAACAGATGAAACTTTAAGGGTCACAAATCTAGAAGTGGAAGTCTCTTCATTTTATAACAGAGCAAAGTAAGTCACGCAAGCTTGTGATTTGTGTGAAGTCATGCAGTTAATGATAATAAATAATATTGTTATAATTTTATAAATAAATAATGTATAACATAACATAATAACAAGTATCAAATGGAGAATTTGACTTGAAAGCCTGTGTTCTTTCTTTCCACTGTAACATGTTGCCTAATCAGTGATTAATCAGATTGATTTTTTTTTTGACTAGGTAAAAGAGGCCATTCTCTGCCTCCTTTCTTACTTAACTTTCATTATTGTGCCATTCAGTCAAACAGATCTATTGAAGAACTTAACTTAAAAAGCCTAGTTCTCCCATTGCATCCAGGGCCATCTTCAGTCATTGTGATCTGTATCTGGCCACTGGTTCCAAATGGCTCTGAAGGTGAAAGTAGTCAGGTGACCTTACATACTCCTCCCTCACTTAAATCCAAGTTATTTCCATATCATGCATTACTTCCCTGATGTCATGATCATCTTCAAGAATGAAGACCAAACAACAATATATTGCTTCCTCAAAGAGAGGATTAAGATATCAAAAAGAAGAGAAAATAGAGTATGCCAGAAAAAAAAAATCATTTGAGCTTTGGACCACAGATATTAGGTAGAAACAAGATTTTTATAACAGAAATATAAATCTCTTCCCTCATACTTAAGAGAGCTCAGCAATCCAAATAATGTAAATAAATAGCAATAACATGTTTCTATAGCACTTTAAAGTTCGCAAACTACTTTCCTCACAAATTTGTAAGATAAGTAGTTTAAATAATATTCAATTTTGACTCAGACAAATAATAGATAAATAGACAAACAAGAGTTTGATTGTTCTAGATTAGTTGTGTCAAACTCAAAGAGAAATCAGTCCACTAAACTATGCATGAGGGTCCCTGTGAGCATATATTAATTTAGAAAAGCAGTCATTAACATTATCTGTGTTTTATTTTATTTTTATTTAATCATATACCTCCCAGTTACATTTTAACCTATTCTTTGCCCCCCCAAACCTCAATGGAGCATTGTGGGTGGGGATCTGCCTAGTCTATACACAACACCTCTGTTCTAGACCAGTATCTGACTCTAAAGAGAGACACCACTCTGAATTATTATTAATAATAATAAAAGAGTAATGAATGAGATAATAATAGCCTTATGTTTATATCACCAGCATCAAGAGAAGCTGTGGGGAAATGGTGCCTTCAGTAAAGAATAATGAAGTGAAAAGTGGGCTATATACATGGACAAAGATCCTGGGATCGAATCCAGAGCTACTGTTGCTATTTCTGAGATATTTGACATGCCACTTTATGCCCCTGTCCCTCAAAATCTCAGCTATAAAATGAAGGAGTTGAATTACTTAGGAGAATACTTCCTTCCTTCCTTCCTTCCTTCCTTCCTTCCTTCCTTCCTTCCTTCCTTCCTTCCTTCCTTCCTTCCTTCCTTCCTTCCTTCCTTCCTTCCTTCCGAATTAAAATCAAGTTTTGTATATTTCCTAGCAAGTTCTTAACCTTGCTAACCTTCAGTTTTCTCATCTGTAAAATAGAGATTTAAAAGAAAAAAAGAATGTATTATCTAACTCAGGAGCTATTTTGACCACAAAATATGAGATTATCATAATTATTTACTCTCCCATTAGAACTACAGTTATTCCATAATTCACATGAAAACATCAAATACCTATGATGTGCTAGATTTTATAATGAATACATTTGTATAATGCTAATGCACTGGAGCAGCTAGGTAGCATTGCAGTGGATAGAGGGCTGGGTCTAGGATCAGGACTCATGTTCCTGAGTTCAAATCCAACCTCAGACACTCACAAACTCTGTGATCCTGGGCAAGTCATTTAACTTCTATTTGCATCAGTTTCTTTATCTGATAAATGAATTGGAGAAAGAAATGGAAAATCATTCCAGTATCTTTGCCAAGAAAAGCCCAATGATGTCACGAATAGTTGGACACAATTGAAAACAACCATATAATAGCAATGCATTCATCATTGATGCTCATTGGTTGATTCTAATTTGTGTATGCCCTTAAAGTTGAGTGAATTGCCTCCATATTAGAAACTCTTGATTTTTCCATTTCTGTATATTCCCAATAGAACTAAATTGGATTCCCTTTTACTTTCAAATCCATTAGAAAAGAAGTGTTTATCAAGCACCTGTTATGTACCAGGTACCAAGCTACACACTTTACAAATATAGCATTTGATCCTCATAGTAACATTTGATGTAGAGGCTAGTATTGTCCCCATTTTACAGTGAAGAAAACCTGAGGCAGACAGAGTTTCAATGACTTGCCTGGGTTCATATAACTGGTACATAGCTAAAGCCAAATTTAAATTCTGTCTTTCTGACTCCAGGCCCAGTGCTCTATCTAGTTACTTTTGTATCCAGAGATAACAGACTGGTTGAGGAATAGGAGTGAGGTGTAAGATCCACAAACGTTTTCCTAAAGCCACGGGGAATAGTTTTATCTTCATGCTCCTAACCTACTTCTGCCTCACTTCCTCCTACTCTCCCAATCCCCAATATCTAGTCTTTACCTTGACCCTCCTACTTAGCAGGAACCTTACATCCACTAAAGTCCTAACTTGGATATTACCCTCACTATATACCTAATCTCTGTAAGGGTGCTATCGTCATGATAAAAGATATTGGGGAGGGGATATTTTATAGCCACCTGCATTATTCATTAGTCAAGCTAAACCCAGAGGCCATGGAATGTAATGCTACCTCAGTCTCCATTCACTTGCTATGGGCCTCTTGGCCAGTAACTAATTTAACTATTTTGTGTCTTACTGTCCTCATCTTTGCAATGAAAATAACTCCTCAGCCACTTCATAGATTATGAAAAGTAAAAGAAAATTATTTGAAAGTAATTCATATATATATATATATATATATATATATATATATATGTATATAGAAATATATTTCTAGATATCAGCATACACATTAATATATATTGAGGGAGGAGGGAATGGATCTGTGATCTACTTAGCATGAAGAACCCCCAGTAAGGAAAACATTTTTATCAGAGCTAATGAATTATAACTTAGGAAGGAAGGAAGGAGGGAGGGAAGGAACGTAGGAAACATCATTTATTAAGTACTTACTATGTTCTAGGCACTGTGAAAAGCTCTTGGAATATAAATACAAGTAAATAGGATGGCCTCTGTCCTCAATAAGCTTACATTTTAATGAAAAAAGATAACACATAAAAGGGTGCTAGAAAGAGTAGGGTACCCATGCAAAGGATGGTGAGCAGCTACCAAGGGACAGTTAGGTAGCACAGTGGGTAGACTGAAATCAGTCCGTCCTGAGTTCAAGTCAGGCTTTAGATACTTACTAGCTATGTGACCCAGGGCAAGTCACTTAACCTCTTTCTCTTTCAGTTTACTCGTGTGTAAAATAGGGATAATAATAACACTTTATCAGGGTTGTTGTGAAGATAAAATGAGATAATATTTGAAAATGCCTTTGCAAATCTTAAAGCACTATATAATTGCTAGGTATGTATAAGAAACCCCAAAACGTGCATAGAGTCAGAAGTATGCTGGTAAATGTTTAAAAAACAAAACAAAACAAAACAAAACAAAACAAAACAAAAAAAAAAAAAAAACAACAGGTTTTACCAAAAAAAAAAATTCATTGTACATACACGTTTTTAAATTTAATCCAAATTATCAACACTTTCTTAAGTCTAGACAATCAAGAAAAAAAAAGACAAGACTTGATTTGTTAATAATTACAGATTTCTGAATTGTCTGTGCTCAGGCCAATTAGAGTTAGAGTTGTTCTAGTTCCCTTAAAAAGACTCACCTATTAGAGCTAGAAGACTGAGAAGTGGAGTCCAAGTTTCCAGTGACTTAGTGATGGTCTGAGAGTAAAGCTTTAAGTCTTCCACAAAATTCTTCTTCCTTCATTGCTTCATCTCTTCAAAGAATTGGCCCCAGCTCAGTCATGGATCCTTGAAATATTGGCTTTAACAGGCACTTGTTATTATGCATTTCCAATGTGAAAAGCACCATTTTGGCTACTGGAGAAGTTACAGACATTTCATATCATTATAACTCTCAACTAGAAAGAATCCTAAAGACCATTTTGCAAATGAGGAAACTGAGACCGAAAAGGTTAAATCACACAATAGGTAAACAGCAAAATTGGGATTTGAACTCTCAGACTCCATGTTCAGCTCTCTTTACATTCTACAATATTGCATGATGAAAGAACCATTCTTTCATGTAGCTTACCATGTAGTTTTCCCATGTAAGGAAATAAAGCACATTCACAAATAAATACACGGCAACTATATTGGCTCAAAATTAAGTATGAGATCCAGGGATAGGAAGTGTGACAAGGTAAAGAGATAAAGGAGAGAAGATTCTCTAAAGGAGTTAACATTTGCTCTGGGCTTTCAATGATGAGTAGAAAATCATTGGAGCAGCTAGATGGCACAGTGAATAGAGTGCTGGACCAGAGTCAGGAAGACATCTCTGTGAGCTGAAATCTGGCCTTAGAAACTTACTAGCTATGTGACTCAGGCCAAGTCATTTATCCTGTTTACTGCAGTTTCTTCATTTGTAAAATGAGCTGGAGGAGGAAATGACAAACCATTTCAGTATCTTTGCTAAGAAAACTCCAAATGGGATCACAAAGAATCAGACATGGCTGAAAAAACAATAACTGAACAACAAGAAAATAATTGAGTGAAGAGAGGTTGAGGAAACTCTAAGCACAGGAAATAATATATGCATAGATAGGAAAATTCAGTGTATATCCTGAGGGAAAAAATAATTCAGCTTAGTTAGAGGGTACAATGTGTATAGTGGAGTACTATATGGTACTATCTTATTCTACAAGAATATAAACCTGGGAAGGTAGGAGAGCATAACTCTTGTGGAAGGGTTTGAATGCTCAGTGAAGTAGATTGAACTTTACTTGATAGGACACAGGAAGCCATTGAAGATTTTCAAGCAAAAGCATAACATGATTAGATCTATTAATTAGGAACTTTAATTTGGCATTACTTAGAAGCAGGAGAAACAAAAAAGGCCCCTACGAGAATTGCACTGCCAAAATCCAATAAACCATTAAATTTTAAAATGCGTTACTTCATCTTAGGCCAAAATTGCAGCTTATTATGGCAAATGATGTGGACCTGGCAGTGTAGAATTAAAGTGAAGTCATATTAGAACAACTTTATGCCTAAAAACTTATTTGGACTTGGACAAGTCTTTGAAGATTAGATAGATAGATAGATAGATAGATAGATAGATAGATAGATAGATAGATAGATAAGGATGAGAAGAAGGAAGGAGGGAGGGAAGGAGGAAGGGAGAAAAAGGAGGAGAGAGGGAGGGATAGGAAAGAGAGAGGGAAGCAAGAAAGGAGGGAAAAAAGGGAGGGAGCAAAGAAAAGAGAGAGAGAGGAAGGAAGGAAGAAAGAAAAGGAAGGAAGGAAGGAAGGAAAGAGCAGACTTTAAATAGTGCAATAATCCCAACTGCCTTTCTCAGTAAATATAAGCATAAGACAATGGATAAAAGGTTCATTACCTGAATTGATGTATATATTTTAGGGAGTTTCTAAACTTGAATGGGGGAAAAACTCCTTTTTATTTTCACTAATTTTTGGTTTCCTTTGTTATCCTATAAATTTTATTTTATGCAATTAAAAATATTATTCTGAGAAGGGTCCATAAGCTTCATCAGTCTGCCAAACAGATCAATGATATTAGAAAGATAAAGAATTCTTACATTAAAATGGAGGTCTTAAATCTGTTTCTCTTTCAGTCTCCCTGAAATGTATGCTTCTTATACTGAGTGTTATTATACAGTCTTCTTTTCATCATATCCATAGACACTTTTATCACCTTACTTAAAAGCTAGTAAGAGTTCATAAAAAGGACAGCCTTAGTTAGCCATCCTAGACTCTCAGCTTCTGTGTCTTTTTTTTTTCCATTATGAAACAAGAAAAAAGCCATGTGGAGATATAACCCTCAAATGCCCTTTCAGGGGCTTTCTCCATTCTCCTTTAATCATTAGTTTTCCTGACAACTAAGTTTTCACCTGTTTTTACTTTCTTCTATTTCATTAGAAGTCCTTGTTCCCACTTTTCTTCTAATCATTAGCTAAGTTTTAAGTTCTCAAATATATTTCATGGACCCCTGGCTATTCCTGACACCTTTCATGGGATTCATGGGATCAAAATGATTTTTGTAATAAGACTTAAGACTCTATTTGCTTAATAAAATTTCCTTTCTCTTTACCTATGAGAGACCAGGTATTTTTCATATGCTTCAGCCAAAATAATTTATCACAACAAATTCAATACAGAAAGAGATATGAGAAGGTACTTATATTTTATTGTTAGATGTTAAAGAGGTTTGTAAAAATAAGTAAAACAATGCTACTTTTCTCACCAAATTTTTTTTGTTGTTTTAGAAAATACGCCTATTTTTTTTTAATGTTACTTATGTGAAGATGTAATGAGTTTATTATAATTTTAAATTAATTAACTTTTTTAAAAATCTTAACAGCTTTAAGTTCTGATATGGTAAATATCAATAGATACACCCTCACATCAACAAAAGCTCTTGGAGTCCTGACACCAAAAAGCTTAAGAATCTTTCACTTAAGGATTCACAAAAAATAAAATTCAAATTCATCTGTTTTCCCAACTCAAACCTGCTTTGTGATACAGATTGTCTCTTTTACAGAGATACTCTATTCCAGCAATAATTATTTAATGATACTGTTCTATACTTTATGGGTGATTATTGAGATTCTCAGAGTTAATTTTGTTTATTTAGGAAGACTTACTTTGGAACCTACCCACTTACCCAGAGTGCACTTGCTTTCCTGTACTCTTAAACAATTGAAAATTGATAAGATTTTTAAGATCATAGATTAAAAACAGGAAGGAATCTCTCAGAAGCATTTTAATCCAACTCTTACTTTTTGTAAATGAAGATTATAAGGTCCAAACAGGTTGTCCAGTGTCACACAAGCAGTTAAGTGATAATTGATAATTGAACCTAGCTCCATCAACTCCAAACCAAGTCCTCTTCCACTAGTTAACCTTGTGTTGGATTAGATTTGTGATTTTTTTACAGAGATTGGACAAAACTATTATGCTTCATTTTGACCAAATTTCAGACTGATTCATGCTAAAAAGATCCAGATTTTAAGGAAAATATCTTGTAAAATATCTTTATTTTTCCCAATTTAGCTGGTATCTTTGTGAGCAATAGAAAACATAGAAATGTTATCATGCAAAAAAATTATAAAAGTGTATAATTAAAAGCAGAAGCATTTTGTTTCATATTGCCTTGATTGTAGATCAAAGTGTTATCCTATTTTTATGTTTTATTAAATGAGGAATCATTGGTATTATATTGTTTCACAATTTTTCTAATCTTTGTTAAATAAGCATTCACCAAAATTTTCTGTAGTTAGGTAAAAATTAACTAGAGGAACTCAGGAGTTAATAAAAATTAGAATAGGGATAGAGATTTCATTGATATGGGAACTCTACATGAGGAACTATTCCCCTATCAATTCATGTTGGCACTTTCTTTGCAACTTGCTGCACACAGGTCACACAAGTAGTATACATTAGAAGCAGGAATTAAACATGGATTTTCCTGGTTTTCAGGTTAACTCTTTATCCACTATAACTTTCGTTATTAAACTAAGTTAACACTTTAAAACACACATACACACAACTTTTAAGATATCGTCTTTATAAGGAATCTACTAAATCTAAAAACCCATTCTACTTAATTATTGCTGAGGTAGGAATCATTATGAATGTTTGGTAAAATCTAAGTTATACATCGACTTTTTTTTAAGGCAATCAGGGTGAAATTACTTGTTCAGGGTCACATAAGTTAGTAAGTGGCAAATTTGAACTTAGGCCTTTTTGACTTCAGGGCCAGTGCTCTATCCGCTGTACCACCTAGCTGCCACTCCATCTGCTTCTTTAACCACTGCTGTGTGTGTGTGTGTGTGTGTGTGTGTGTGTGTGTGTGTGTGTGTGTGTGTGTGTGTGTGTGTGTGTTTCGCCTGTTTGTAAGAGACAAAGGTTGGGTGTCCTCGAGGGGAAAAAAAAAAATACTAAGATTTTCCTTGGATTAAGTAGAACTTTAATGATCGAATGTCTTGAAAAGATGAAACTGAATTTTTTATTGTAATCTCAAAAAAAAAAAAATGACTAGCATGCAGCTTCCCTTATCTTCCTCCAGAAATGATATACTTATGATTTTTCTTCATCACATGTGTTCAAGTGACTGGTTCAACTATGATTCTCTTCACCTTTTGACCAGTGGGAAGAAGTATTTGTGATCTTCAGAACTGGAGCCTGCAACTAGATCTCCAATGACTGTTCTGTCCATGTTCCAGTCTGTATGGATAGCCTAAACTCAGTTTTGTCCTGCTTCTAGCCACCTTTTCTTTTTCTCAATAGTATTTTATTTTTTCCAAATACATTTTTGAAAGACTTTGTGTTCCAAATGTTTTCTCCCTCCCTTCCCCAAAACAGCAAGAAATCTGATATAGGTTAAATATGTGCAGAACTTTTAAACATATTTCCATATTTGTCATGTTATGCATGAAAAATCAGACCAAAAGGGAAAAAAAATCGAGAAAGGAAAAAAATAAAAAAACAAGGTGAAAATACTATTCTTTGATCCACATTCAGTCTCCATAGTCCTCTCTCTGGATGCGGATGGCATTTTATACCCCAAGTTCTAGTCACTTATTTAGAAAGGAAGTGTCTCAAGCGTTCTCGTCATCTGAAGACACCTTAAAAAATGTTTTTTACTTTCTTTTGGAGTAGAAATTGAAAGAACTCCAAGAGAGCCCCTAACTTCAGAATCCTGAGCTTGGCAACAAAGAAGAAAAAAGTGGAAATTAGAAATGGGCAAAGGTCTCTGAGGGAAAACAGCCAGAGGAGTATGACCACTTGAATGTTCAGTGCTTTTAAAATTCTCTCTTCTTTCAGTCAGAGTTAAGTCCCATAGTTCTTTGCATGTTATCAACCTTAATGCATCACTTGACACTGAATCTTAAGCAGTCATTGATGTCTCTCTCTTAATTGAACTTCCTTTACACAGGACTGATAGGCTGATCACTACTGATGTGTGGTGCCTCCTCCTTACTATACTTGTCTCTGTAACGCACATACTACCGTATTCTCTGTAACCATCTCTATTCACCATATGTACCTCACTCTAACATGCAGGATGCTTGGCACTTAGAACTAGCTTGATAGATAATAGGGCACTATAACTTCTTTATTTATTTTTATTTTTTTTTTTTTGGTCTGTTTGGCAATTAACCGTTCACTGGCTTTTTTTGTTGTAACATGCACTTCCTCTCTTGTTTTCATTCAAGCTGTGTACGCCATGGAAATTAATGTGGAGAAAGACAAACAAACAGGAGAGACCAAGATTCTCTCTACATCAACCCTTGGCCCAGAGGGGGTCCATCAGAGAGGAGCCAAAATCTATGATGACGGTACCAAAGTAGTCTATGAGGTGCACTCAGGAGGTACCGTGGTAGAGAATGGAGTGCATAAACTAAATTCAAAGGATGTAGATGAACTTATTCAGAAAGCTGAACAATCAAGCATAAGAGGAGGACATGAGGCAAAGGCTGTGTTGGAGAGGACTGTGATAGCTGATGGGAGACTCAGCCACGCAAAGGAACAGATGCTCTGCAAGGAGGCCAAGTTAGAAATGGTCCACAAATCTAGGAAAGACTCTCCTGCAGAGAGCGTAGAACAACAGGCTAAAGCCACTAGAGCTGAAGTCCCTGATGTGAGCGTGGACCAGCCAGTGACCATGATTTTCATGGGCTACCAAAGCATAGAGGGCGAAGAGGAGGCCAAAAAGGTGCTAGGATATGACGAGACCATCAAAGCCGAGTTGGTGCTCATTGACGAAGATGATGAGAAGTCACTCCGGGAGAAGACGGTGACCGACGTGTCCACTATTGATGGAAATGCGGCTGAGCTTGTCTCTGGAAAGCCCATCTCAGACACCACAGAGCCCTCCTCCCCTGAGGTGAAGGAGGAGAGCCTGGCCACAGAACCAGTCCCAGGTACCCAAAAGAAAAAACGCTGTCAGTGCTGTGTTGTCATGTGACCACTTCTCTCTCCTCTCTCCTTCTGAGGAGCCTCTGCTCCCTCTGTCCCTTACATAGACCTCTCTGTACAACTAACTGCAATACTGTGAACTGGAAGTAAGCGCCTTCATTGCCTCGCAGATGGATGGCTTTTGATTTCTCTTTCCTCAATAAACTGAACCACGATATTCTTATTTTGTTTTCCCCTCCATCAAATGTATTCTTTCTCTGTAACTTTTCTTTTTTCTTACCAGTTTTCCCAATCAAAGGGCAAAATGCGTGTAATTCTATTTATCTTATGGTTTGGTTTGGTTTTTCCATATGGAATTACTTCACACATAACATACACACACTCACTCACTCGCACTTTGATGTGAGTGTGAAAAACTGACTCAAATGTTTTGTTGAGGTCTGCTATTCAGTTAGCCACTTTATATATCCTAGCCTTAAATCCTTTCCCTGAAACATAATTGGGGGGGGGGGTTGCTTTTTATTCTATGGCATGTTTCTAAAATGTAGTCCTAACCCTCCCCCAAGACTTTCTTTCCTATGCATCTTTTTAACATGGGCCTCCATTTTTAGGTCATGAGTGCAAAAATACTCTTGGTTATATCTAGGTGTTAGGGATTGAGGGTGTTTCTTCATCCTCTTTTAACCTGACTTAAGCTTCCAGATTACAGTATTGTACAGCTATTTATTTCCTTCAATGAAAACTGAAATGAACTGGGCATGAAAACTATCCATCGTCCAACCAAAATGAAATTCAGATACTCATTCCATAACTTGCCTGTCAGGAACTGTCTATCACAACTTCTGATCTCTCTGTATAAAAGCTGCCATTTTTTTTAATTTTCTAAGAACATGAAACAAATATTGTTTTAAGTATTGACCTATCTCCAGACTTGAAGGAGGCGGACAGAAACATGAATCTAGTTTCTATTATCTCAAAAAAAAAAAAATGTAAATTTTTCTATTAAGACATTTGTGTGTTTTTTTCATGGCTATTTTCTGACATTTTAACAAAGGGATTATTTTAAAGAATCTCTCTTAAGTGACCATATTTCTGAAGTAGTCTTCAACCTAAGCTTGTTTTCTATAATAGTTCTCTTCCATCATGGATGGTGCTTTAAATGCATTAACTGCTGAATCTACATACACATCAAATTCAACTGAGCCTTTCCTCTGTGTTCTTTTCTTTCTGTCTAAGTTAGAGTGTTTTATAAATAACTTTAACATGAAAACTTGCCCACTCCACCACAAAATAAAAGCTCAACAAAGCTCTATAAATATTAAACTAGAGCTAAGCTCAAATGATCAAATCCAATTTATGAGGGGGGACCAATACAAATTTTTAAAAGGCAGTCTTTCAAATATAGACTCAGTATTGGCTAAATTGGCCCCAGTAACAACTTGTTTAATATTACTTTACAAAACCATATTTTATTTCCAGTTTTAATTTTTTAGCTTGACATTAGGCTTATTCTTTTTTAGAAGAATAAATGTAGTTATCTTTATGACATCTTTCATGTTTTTAGAAGCAACTTACAGCCCTTGTCTAATAAACAATTTTCCAGAATAAGAGGTCAATTATTTTATCTTTAGTTTTACAGATAAATGAAATTGAAAACATTTTTTTTAATTTCATGGGGCAGTTACAGCCATTTGTGAATAATACTTTGAGAATTTCTAAAAGATATGATTTGCCAAAATAACTACCTTTGAAAATGCTAACTCAAACTTTAAGATAAACTTGGTTAACCTCAATTATATTTCTTTCTACAAATTAGCATTTTACAATTCAATAAAATAATCATGTAGGGCAATTTATAGGCAGATATCTACTTATATGAAAAGAGAAAACATCCAGTTTAAAAAGAAATAAACTAGCTTAAAACAGGGCTTATTGGTTTTGACACTATATTATTTTTGTTTTTTTTTGGAACAACATGAAAGTATGTTTTCTTTCTAATTTATTTAAGACTTTGAACTATCCAATATGGGGTGGTTTGTTGGTTTGTTTGTTTTTTTAAGCCATGAACAGGTGAAACCTAAACTTAGCTTTTTTGTTGTTGTTGTTTTGTTTTTTCTAAAAATGCCGAGTCTGATTCTCCCAGGTAAAAAAATGTGACCTGGAAGAAACTCCAACTTCCACAAGTGCCTGAGTTATTCCCACATAACACCTTGAGTGTTTGGAGAATGTTTTCTACTTCTAAAAGTCTCCCAAAGTCAACTAATATCCAGAGGAGAAAAATAACAATTAGCAAATTAAATAAATTAAGTTTCTATTTATAATTATTGCTTACAAGCCTGATTAGTCAATAGTTTTAAAATTAAAATGTTCTCCTTTTTCAAGTCCAGGAAGAATCATTCATGTCTTTGAACTTCATACATCTTGTACTTCTCAATAGGGACAGCCAACACCTATAATCAAGACATAATTTCACTCAGCTTTCAGATTCTAAATAATGGACATATAAAGAAACCCAAGAGTGATGAAGTTCCTAATTGTTCTTCCCTGTTGCTCTTGTTAGATTTTCTGTATTGAGCTACATTATATGTGGTATCATTCTCTTCAAAGCCACATGGTATTCCTTTAATCAGGAGTTAACCTTTTTGTGTGTATGTATATCATAGACTCCTTGGCAGTCTGGTGAAATCCATGAAATCCTTCTTCAGAAGAATGCTTCTAAATGTATAATATAAAATATATAGATTTACAAAGGAAATCACTTGTATTAGAAATCTTTTTAAAATATGTTTACAGACCCCATGACAGTAACAGTTTACTAAAGAGTTGAACCAAGGTTTTTTGATTCCTTTAATTCTTAAATTCTTTTTTTCTTTTTATCTTAGGTAAATTTTGTAATTTTCATTCTCAAGAAACAAACTATAGGAGGAAAATTGGGAGGTAGTAGAATTGTGCTTCCATTGCCAGAAACAGTGTATTTTACATTTGTAGACTTAACTTACAAAAGTTGCCTCTGGTCATGATAGGACAGTTTTCTAAAACTATATTTAAAATTGAAATCAAAATTTTCCTATTTGGAGGCTTGAAACCCCTAGGGTAATTACATATCACTCAATAGCATTCAGGCAAGCCAAATACTTTTAGAAACCATTCGGACACATTTTGAAATGCTAGTTTTAAAATAAAAAGCAATTCATGATTATTGCCTTGGTATTTGCATTCATTCTTTTGTCCAGGTGATGAAAAAATCTGCTTTGAAGACAAAATAAACACTCTCTCTCTCTCTCTCTCTCTCTCTCTCTCTCTCTCTCTCTCTCTCTCTCTCTCTCTCTCTCTCTCTCTCTCTCTTACTAATTTTGGAGAAATTTATGATAAACAGAAAATTAACCACCTACATAAAACATAGAGTATCCCTAGAATTCAGACAAAGTTAAAAAAAAAAAAAACACACAACTAACAGTTAGTCTTTCAACACAACAAAACAGTCTTCCATCCAGTATCCTTGTTATAATTTATATTTCAGAGATTGTAAACAGTCTACTGAAAAATACCTCATTGAGGGTGCAAATTGACTGCTTAAGGAAAGGGGAAGAAGGAAATGTGCTGATAATTGCAAAGGCATAATGATATTAATAAAAAATGCCAACCTTGTATAATAGAAACATGAATAATTATTGTCACAATTGTTACTAAGATTTTTTAAAATTTTACCCAAAATGTAGAAATATAGGTATTTTTTAAAGAGAGGGGATATTGGGGCAGTTAGGTGGCTTAGTGTATAGTGCACCAGCCCTGAAATCAAGAGGACCTGAGTTCAAATTTGGTCTCATTCAATTAACACTTCCTAGCTATGGAACTCTGGGCCCGCGGGGGGGGGGGGGGGGGGGGGGGGGAAGAAAAGAAAAAGAAAGGGAGAAGGAGTATTTCTCTCTATATCAATTTCTGTTTTGTAAAGTAAGGATTGTGATATATGGTTTTACCAACCAGAGACTTATGTAGTAACATCCTTACTTGTGGGATCTCCAGTATGTTGATGAAAAAGTTTTTAAAGACAGCATTGGGTTTTCCCAACTATCAACATAAGAATAAATCAGATTCCCTATGTATTTAAAATAGAATGTGATTACCCAAAATCCTACCTGTTCACAATTTTTCAAAAACACCCCAGTGCTTAAGCAAGTCATATTTGCACTTTAGCAGATAAATAAGTATAAACTCACCTGAATAGTACAAGACTTGGTCAAAAGATTTGGTTGTTATCTTTGCCATTCAGTTAACCCATTTCAGAGTACCTGGGTACTCTGGTGATGTAGACAACTAGAAAGAATTAACCTGGATTAAGATTTATTTTTCCCATTTCTTTGACCAATTCACTGATACTATGTAGACTAGTCTTTTCTGAAAATTAAGGATTTTTTGTTAGAATATCACATTGAATTGAACCTATATTGAGTTGAATGCCAATAGCACTGCCTTATTACCAAAATTTCTTATTATGGATCATAATTTGGTAATCAGTACGTATTTTCATAGTTCTACCAAAATCACTGAATAATACTTCTTTTTATTTTTTATTTTTTTTCCCTCTGAGGCTGGGGTTAAGTGACTTGCCCAGGGTCACACAGCCAGGAAGTATTTACTTCTTTTTATTTAAAAAAAAAAAAAAAGGCACTCTAAAAATTGAACATGAATACCTGCACAATCAAGATTCAGACAAAAGCTCCATTCTTTCATTCATTTGACAAACATTTGTGAAGCACCTACTGTATGCCAAACACTGAGCTAGGTCCCGGATCTATAGAGACAAAAAAATAGGCCCTGAACTGAAGGAGCTAATTTATATTTCACATCATGAAGGATATGTTTTCGAGTGTAATCTTTAGAAAAGCATTTTGAGTTTTTGGTTTGTTTTTTACTTAAGAGAATCTCAACAACAACAAAAAAAAAAGAACAAAAGAAAAGAGAGAGAGAATCTCAACTCCTGAACTCCATTAAAAGTTAAATATCAAAACTACATGAAAACTCCTCATAGGGTGAGAAAAATCAGAAATAAACTGAATTGCATGCTTCCTGCATCAACGAACTGGTTAGCCTTAACTTTTATAAAAAACACATTTTTCAATGTTCACTTTTACTAAATAGGAAGAAAATGATTGCCTGTGAAACTTTTTTTTAATATTTTATGAATTTTTTTCTAAGTTTATATTCTTTGGAGTATCATGTTATTTGTTTTCCCTGCCCTATTGTCCCTTATTCATCTAAGACAGTTTTTTGTTTGGTTGGGTTTTGTTTTGTTTTGTTTTGTTTTTGCAAAGCATTGAATTTTTATCAGAAAGTTTAGAAAAAAAAAAAAAAAGACCCTTGGACGAAAGAACAGAAGTGCAGAAAGAAAAGAATTACAGGGTGGCTTTCTATACATTTACCTATGGCTAATGTACTGTATGGTTTATGTTTACAGAACTTATCTGATTTGCCTTTGTGAAGTTACCTAAATGAATGATAAAATAGGTCTGATGGGCCATTTGACTGTTTGCCTTAGTACTCTATTTATTTTTCTTCTTTTCTGTCTTTTTCAATAATTCAGGCTGTATTCCAAAGCTGTATAAACACAACATTCTCTTTTGTAACCCCTTAGTGTATCAGGGCCCAAGCCTCCTCTGAATTATGATTAAAATCCAGGATTCTCAAGAACGACAGACAGACACACACACACACATGCAAAATCCTATGAGCACAAGTAATCTATAGAGGGTTTAAGCAATATCTTTGCATCTGTACCCCCCAATTGGATACCTTTTTATATTCCCAGCTGAGTGCATGTCAGAGTTCAAAGGAATGTCAGAGATCATCTTCTCAATTCCCTTCTTTTACAGAAGATGAAATTGGGATGCAGACAGAAGAAATGATTCAGCAAGGATAACATAGTTAGTGAGGCTTGTCATATATCATGCTACCATTTCCTATAATTTAGGAATCAATAACTAAGGTAAAGTTTCATTTTTCAGAGAGTCATAGAAAATTCCCACCAGGGTTCTCTGCTGTATGAAAATCATTATCTGTGGTAAAATGCAGTAGAAAGCATTTCTACATGCCCTTATTCTTATATCTAAATGTGTGGTCACAGTAGTTCTGCAATGTAATATTAGAAGAATGTTTATTCATGTTTCTAGAAGATATTTTGAAGGTGTGCTGAAATTCACCTTAGTTACTGCACCCCCATAATATGGTAATGCCAGTGAAAACCATTTAGTAGCCAACTTGCAGTTGTTTTTGTTGTTCTTGCCCAGAATTGGTAGTATAGTGACAGTATAGATCTAGGTCCAAGAGAGCTTTTTTTCTTTTCTTAATTAAGCACAATAATAATGGCATGAAGACTTATTAAAGAAAATCCAATGTTGATGTCTAATATAAAAGAAGGGTGTTATTCATTAACTAATATTATTCATAATGTGCTATGGAAATAAGTGAAGAAAGGTAATGAAATGTAGTATTTTACATTTATGTATTTTTTTTAAAGGAATGCTATTTTTCTAATGAGATAACAAATTCTGTAAACTTAATTTTAAAACACTGCACTCTTGACAAATGGAATCATTTCTATCCCACTATTAGGATTTCAGTTTTGCAGTGGAGTTTACAAAGCTCACCTAGGCCTTGGATCGGGAAACAGGTTCACAAATACCTTTGTTAGAGAAATTATTG